>NC_140935.1:125087097-125394597 GCF_014529385.1 Adiantum capillus-veneris
ACAAGAGATTCTTCTTGATCCCAGGTACATAAAGTGCATCAACAAGTGTGAAAGAACTACCATTAGCAGCAGTAAGCACAATCTTTCCAACTCCCTGAACTAGATAAGAGGCATTGTTGGCACAAGTGACTGAATTCCCATGAGGGACAGACTCGAGAGAGGTAAACAATTCACGATGTGAGGAAATGTGCTTTGTAGCACCACTGTCGAAATACCACACATGTGAATCTGCAACAACAACTGACAAGCATGCATCATGGACAGCAGGATTGTAAGTGCACTCTGCGCTAAAAGCCCATTCTGCATCAACATCAGCATTACAGTCTCCTTTCACAGAAGACTCAACAATGGCTGCATTTGTAGTGGAACCAGCATTTGCAGTGGAACCCCCTCTTTCTTCTTAGCCTCTTTGGCCTTCAACTTAGGACAGGACTTGATCAAGTGATCATTAGCTTTACAATAATGGCAACACATCTTCTTTTTTCCCTTATCACTAGAATTTCCAAATGAATTGTTGCCAGCAGAAGCATTAGGAACAGAATTTTTGCCACTCGCAGCAGAACCATAAGAAGTGGCTGCATTACTGTTACCACCCTTTCTTTGAGAAGCAATAAAAGCCTGTTCAACTGCATGCTGCCTAGTCTTGTTTTTTCTAGAAAGTGACTCTTGCAACAGCAATGTGCATAATGCATCAAACTTGACAACTTCAGGATTTCCTTGGGTCATTAGTCTCCAAGTACTAGCAAAAGTCTGGTAGGAATCTGGTAAGGCATCAAGAACAGTCTGCACAAGGGAACTGTCTGAAATGACTTCACCTGCAGAAATAAGTTGCTCATTGATATCCTTGACACTAGCAAGGAAAGTGTCCATATCATCTTCCTCATGCATAATCTTCAACTCTAGCTCTTTACGCAGCAAAGCAATTTTAGCCTCATTGCGGCTTGCATAAAGACCTGCTAGAATATCCCAAGCCTGTTTTGCAGATTTTGTTGAACGGATGTGAGGAACAATGGTGCACTTCACAGACAACGCAATCAATGCATGTTTACAGATTTTGCTGAACGGATGTGAGGAACAATGGTGCGCTTCACAGACAACGCAATCAATGCATGAGCTTGTGCATCCTTTACATCCCAACGAGCTTGTTCTGTCGTAGGCAAAACAACTCTAACAGTAGCAATCCTTGCAGCAAGACCTGCAACATCCTCAACACCGCCTACATCCTCAGAACCAGGACGTACATCAATGCCCTGCACAATGTTCCGGACGCCCTTTGACACAAGAACATGTTGCATCATATAAGCCCACACAGGGTAGGTGTCCCCATCCAACCTGTCCTCAGCAGCAAACATCTTGAACACATCTGTGTTGTTGTTGTCAGCCATGGTAAATGCTGCACCTGATGTGAAAACTGCTCGAAAATAGGAGAAACGGAGCGGGAACAACACGTGCTATATAGCACAAATTGTAGAAGACTATAAGGCACCTGTTATGCAAAAAATGACACTGATAGAAATTTTGCACAAAATGACGAAATAGCCTGTGCAGTACTGCCGGTAGTGGAAACGGAGGCCGAAATGAGCCCAAATAAAAAATCTGAGTAGACCAGGCTCTACGAGCCTGCCCAAAATATTTGTCGACCTGCGAACGCTCGCCAAAGCTCACTGAAATGGAAGAAAGTGAGCAGGCGTGTACTAGAGCAGGTGGCGACTAAGCCCAGGAGGACGCAACCTGCTCTGATATCAATTGTTGGAATTAGGGTTGCAAAGAAACGCACACAAGTTGGAGAAGGCGAAGGAAGCTCAAGGCACACGATAGAGAGTGTGTTACTTAGTATGCAATGGAAAGATAGATAGCCCTAGAGTGATGGGCGTATATACAATGCTCGAGGGAAAAAACCTCCTAAAGAGGGAAAAAATGCCCCAGCAATCCTAGTGTGTTCACACACATCACTACCACATGTATATGGTAGCACATCATTTATTTATGTTAGAAAAACCTTTTCATGTCCTAAAGCATTTCAAGGAAAAAAAACACCGTAGCCAGAAACTCAACTCCCCAAAAAACTTGTACACATGAATTTGCCATCAAAAGGCGCACCAAGTTATTTACACTACATACATTGCACTATCCAGATTCCATGCATAAGAGAAAGTTATTTACACTACATACATTGCACTATCCAGATTCCATGCATAAGAGAAAGTTGGCAAGGTTACAAAGAAATTTTTTTCTTTTTCATCATTTCAAACAATGCCTCGCATAGTTTGCCAACCCTCTTGTCTGCTAGAGCATTTCATGCTCAATAGCAAGTCTATGTACAAGGATAATCCACCAAGATCAAGTGGCCAAAGCACATAGCATCCACATACATGAAAATTATTATTTTCTTTGATCAATCACCAACTCTTTTAAACCACCAATGCAGAAGATTTATGCATAAACCCATTAACTATAGAGCAACATATGCTCTCAATGTAAACTATAAATGGAGACTAGTCAACCATAACATCATATACATAAGCTTTTGCCATTCCATCAATCTCCACATCAACTTTGGCCTATATCATCTCCATATGAACATGCATTTCCATAAGCAAGATATCCACAATCAAGTCTTCCTCCTCCCAAGATACCTTCTGATCACATTTGTTTCAAATAGGGGCATCACCTTTGGCAGACATATCACAATCTCTGCAAGAAGATTAGAAATTGTAGCATAAACAAACTCGGTATCATGTGTATCACAAACATCACCCAAGACATTCAAATCATCAAAATCATCCATGCCAACCTCATCGACTTGCGCTTGGCTATTCATTTCATCATACATTATGGCATCATCTTGGTTTTGTCCAACTTCAAAAGATACTCAAATCTTGCTAAGAAGAATTATGCACTTTGACACATAGTCAATCATAGCATGAGATTGTAAAACTTCTCCACAAGCACCCTATAAACATAGCATAACATGTGAAGCATGTATCCCTCACAATGATTTAAAATTTTCCACATAGCCATTTGCATCTTCTTGCCAAAGACCATGCAACTTGGGAAATACATGTTTCATATGTATATATTTCAAGGATGAAAAACAAAACCAAATTTTTTTAATACAACACCACGCTCACAGGCACATACTACAAGACCTTCCTCAAGGGGCATTAAAAACTGACAAGCAGAGTGAAATGTGGGGCACCTCGATAGCTAAGCCTCCTTGTAGTATGGAAAACACACTCTCTGAACTCAAAACATCAACCAAATACGTGAGATGTTCTCCTTTTGCCCAACTTAAACCTTGCCTTTTGGGAATGGCAAGCAACCCAAAACATCCATGCATAACCAATTGTAGGGCCTAGGCTTGGAATTACGAGCACACGCCAAGCAAGAGACTAGAAAAGAAACACAATTTTCTCAACCAACAAAATTCACCTTCAAAAAACCTCCAAGAAAAACCCAAAACTCAAATCTCTCCTACCGTTTTGTGTAGCCTTGCCTCTAACAAGACACACATAGCTCCCATTTTCCTTGCATAAAATCGAAGCCTCTTCGTTCAATTATCCATCAACAAACACTTTTTGAGAATTTGAGAACTCTCATACCCTAATCTACACATAAGTTTTAAAAGAGGAAGCCCTAATTCACTCCCTCACACACCCAAAAACAGGACGTCACTGGAGCACTACCTTGAAAGATTTTGTCTTTTTCTTCATAAGCACTCAAAGTGATGATAATTGAACTAAGAAAGCACTATTCTAGCTTGAAAATCATGGAGCTATGAATCATGTGGCAATTTTGGCCACTTTTGACTTGTTCTTGAATCATTTTAGTCCATTCTATTGCTATTTTTGGTAGTTTCATCCGAAAATGGACATTTTGAGCCAATAAATCCACAACGAATGGGATAAGCTCCTCAATCAAGTTCAAAATCATACTTTAGCTCCAAATTCATGAAACCCCACATGGTCACACTTCTCATGGTATTTTTAATAGGCTTGGGTGCTAGTTTCCACATTTAGTTAGTGACAACATATGGAGAGCTTTCTAGGGGAGATGCCAATTGAGCAACATTTCACATCAATTACTTACATCAGAATTTTGTAGAACAATTTTCTAAAGCGTCTCAAGCAAAAAACGATCCCATCTAGGGATCCAAACCTAAAGACCTCTACATAAACCTAAAGACCTCTACATAGGCAATTTCCATAAAAAAACACACCAAGTTTATGTACGTCGCACTATCCACATACCATGCATAAGAGCAAGTTGGAAAGAAAAAAATTCCCTTTTTTCTATTTCAAAAATCTGTCTCACAATGTGATTAGCCTAAGATGGATTTTGAGAACCAAGTGCATATCCACATGACAATCAGTGATTGCGCACTACCAATCTACGCTTGTGAAAATAGTGTAACTTAAAAATTGAAGTTTGACAGGCTATAAGGGAAGGGCATGCAAAGAACACATTTAGAACTATCTCACACTTGTAGAACTCTCTTACACGTCACCCCCCATCTCAATTGAGGGGATCAACGAGATTCATCGAAGGATCTTCTAGACTTTTCCTAGTTGGAGTTGTGGAGTCCCTAGAAGTTGTGATTTGGAAAACAAAAGGTTGATCTAGCACTATTCTTCACCTTTTTGTTCCTAGTACTACTGGTACACAAGAAAGACGGATCATGGAGGATGCATATAGATTCTCGGGCTCTCGGGGTGGTCACTTTTCAAAATGTGTATCATATCAAGTGAGTTAATTGGAGAGAATTTTTAATAGTTAGAAATGTATCATTTTATATATACATTAGAAAGGGGTTGATTTTTTATGTTACAATACATATGTAGTAGCGATGTGTGTGAACACATCACTTAGGACCATCGAGGCATTTTTTCCCTCACTAGTAGGTTTTTTCCCTCGTGCAGTTTATATATTTCCATCATTCTAGGGCTAACTTACCTTCCCATTTACACTAAGTAATACTGCTCTCTGTTGTGTGCCCTCATCTTCTCCAATCTCAGTGTGTTTCCTTGCAACCCTATTTCCAATAATTGGTATCAAAGCAAGTTGTGTCCTCCCTGGGCTTAGTCGCCAGCACACGCTTGCTCACTTTCTCAGATTTTAGTGAGCATTGATGAGCATCAATAGGTCAAAAAATACTTTGGGTAAGCTCATAGAGCTTGGTCTACTCAGAATGTCCATTCAAGCTCATTCTGGCCTTTGTTTTCTCTCTAGGCAGTAGTATTATGCAGGCAATTTTGTCCTTTTGTGCAAATTTTTTTCAGTGCCATTTTTTGCATATCAAGTCCCTTATAGTCTTTTGTGGGTTGTGTTATATAGCACGTGTTGGTCACGCTTTGTTTCTCCTCTTTTCAGGCAGTGTTCACATCATGTGGATGCACTCGCCATGGCTAACAACAACACAGATGTGTTCAAAATGTTTGTTGCTAAGCATGAATTAGATGGGGACAATTACCCAATGTGGGCTTACATGATGCAACATGTTCTTGTATCAAAGGGCATTTGTAATGTTGTGCAAGACATTGATGTACGTCCTCATTTTGTGGATACATGCGATGTTGAGCATGTTGCATGATTTGGTGTCAAGATTGTTGTTGCTAGAGTTGATAAAGATACATAGGATCATGCTTTAATTGCATTATTTGTGACATGCACTATTACTCCTCACATTCACTCGACTAAATCAGCTAAACAGTGTTGGGATATTCTGGTTGGTCTTTATGCAAGTTGCAATAAGACTAAAATTGCATTACTGTATAAAGAGCTAGAATCAAAGATTATGCATGGGAAAGATGACATGGAAACTTTCCTTGTTGGAATCAACGATATAAATAAACAACTCATTTCTACAGGCGAAGCCATTTCAGACAGTCCCTTGTGCAGACTGTTCTTAATGCATTGCCAGATTCTTACCAAACTTTTGCTAGTACTTGGAGACTTATGATCCAAGGAAATCCTAATGTTGTCAAGTTTGATGCATTATGCACATTGTTCTTACAAGAGTAAGAAAGAACATGGCTAAACAACGTGCAGCTAAAGAGGATTTTGTTGCTACTCAAAGAAAAAGTGGTAACAATAATGCAGCCACTTCTCATGGTTCTTCGGCAAGTGGCAAATCACATGTTCCTTATGCTTCCACTGACAGCACTTTGTCTGAGAATTCTGGTGAAAAGGTTAAGAATTAGACGTCATTATTACAAGGCCAATGATCACTTGATTAAGCAGTGTCTTGAATTCAAAAGAGGCTAGTTCCACTACAAGTGCAACTATTGTAGAATCTTCTATGAAAGGAGATTGTGATGTGGATATAGATGCAGAGTGGGAATTTAGTGTAGAGTGCACTTATGATCCTTATGTCCATGATGCATGAATGTCAATTGCTGCAGATTCTTATGTGTGGTACTTAGATAGTGGTGCTACAAAGACATTACATGACATCATGACTTGTTTACCTCTCTCAAGGCTGTCCTCATGGGAATACAATCACTTGTGCCAACAGTGCCTCTTATCCGGTCAAGAGAGTTTGAAAGATTGTATTAACTATTGTGAATGGTAGTTCTTTTGCACTTGTTGATGCACTTTATGTACCTGGGATAAAAAAGAACCTTTTGTTTGTATCTACACTTGCTAGACTTGCTCTTGTTGTGAAATTTGTGGATGATAGATATACAGTTCATGATCTCAGTTTTGGTGATGAAATTGTTGCATCTGACATTTTATGCCGTGGGCTGTATAAGCTCACTTTGTTGACAAGTGTGTGAAAAATTCTGCAAATATAGTTGTGGATTCAAAGGCTATTTTAGATGCAAACTTTGGCATGCATGTTTTGGGCATCTGTATTTTTCCAGTTTGCTATGTTTGCAAAAATTTGATATGGTTGCTTTTTTGCTGCCTCTTGAAGCACCTATGAAGCATGTTTGTGAAGGCTATATTTTGGGTAAGATGCAACGTTCAAAGTTTCCAAAGGATGGTTTAGTGTGGGCTAATGCAAATTGTAACTTGTGCAAAGTGATGTTTGTGGTCCTACGAAAACTCTATCCTTGGGCAATTACCTTTACTTTGTGACTTTTATTGATGGTTACTCCAAGCATGCATGGGTGTATCCACTTAAAGCTAAGCCCAAAGTGTTTGTGTGCTTCAAGAAATTTTCTAGCTATGACTTAAAATGTCTCTAAATATACAATGGGCACCCTCCATTCATATCGAGGGGGAGTGTATATGTCTCATGAGTTTAAAGCATCTTTGGCTAGTCATGGGATAAAACACCAATGTACAATGCCAAGCCACATTCGTTTTGGCTTGAGGCCATCCTCTGTGCTACTTATTTACTTAATGGGTATCCTAAAAAAGCTTTGCAGTCTATGAATCCTTATGAAGCATGACATGATAAGAAGCCATCTATTCATCACATGTGCGTTTTAGGTTGTTTGGCTTATGCTTTGGTCCCACAAATGCAGCACAAAAAAATGGATGATAAGGCTGTCAAATGCATTTTTAAGTTGGTTAAATTACTGAAAGCAAAGTTTAAAGGTTTTACCATCCACAATCAAAGCATATCTTGGTTTCACGAGATGTTGTGTTTGTGGAAGCTTTTGTTCAGCCTTTGTTGTCATGTACTAGAGATAGTAATATAAGCTCACATGACATTTATGAAACTTTTTTGCCTCTTCAGTGGTGGAAACTAGAATGTAAATTCCAATGAGGCAGATGTACAGCATGTGGGGGTTTCCAAAAATACTACGGATCAGCCTATTACTCACACAGATGTCATGATGTACTTGATGTGGAAGGGGTTGAGAATGAGCAGGCTAGAGGTATGCCAAAATGGCCGGTGCATACTTTGTGTGATAGTAAATTAGATGCCCCTTTGTCTAGTCATATTCGTTCAGGTTCTCGCTATGCATCTTATGCATCAAATTGTTATGCTTTGGATATTTCTAGTTTATGTGATGTTGAGGAACCTCTGTCTTTTGATGAAGCACATAATTCTAAAAATTGGATGGCTACCATGCAATCAAAATATGATGCACTTATAGAAAATGACACATGGACTTTGTGTGATTGGCCTCTTGAAACAAAAGGCCATTCGTGTACGAAGTGGGTTTATAAGTTGAAGCGTAAGCCGGATGGTAAGATTGATTGCTATAAGGCTCGACTTGTTGCAAAAAGATATGCACAACAAAAAGGCATAGATTATGAAGAGACTTTTGGATATTGTTATTGATTTCTTGAATGGTGACATATTTGAGGAAGTTTATGTAATGCAGCCTCACGGTTTTGTCAACCAAGGACAAGAGGATAAAGTATGCAAATATAAGAAATCTTTGTATGGGTTGAAACAATCTCCTCGTGCTTGGTATGAGAAAGGAGAGACTGGTTTGGTTAAATGAGGCTTTCATAACAATCCAACAGAAAGCACTTATTATGTAGAGTGTGAGGGTGATGTACTTCTCATTGTTGTTCTATATGTGGATGACTTGTTGATCATGGGTCCGAATGAGACACATATTGTTGAATTTAAGTCTGATTTGAGTGCTACTTTCAAGATGAAATATTTGGGCTTGTTGCATCATTACTTGGGCATACAATTTAAGTAGTGTGATGGTGGTATTTCCTTGTGTCAAACATGTTACATAGAGACATTGCTATGTAAGTTTGAACTTGAGGACTGCAAACCTATTGCTACTCCCATAAAAATAGGTTTAAATTTTGGTATTCATGATGTTGGTGATCCTGCCAATGTCACTCTTTATCAAACTTCTATTGGATGCCTTATTTATGTATGCAATACAAGGGCGTATATTCAATTTGCAGTCTCACAGGTCATCGACTTATGCATAGCCCAAGGTCTAAGCATTGGTAGGCTATCAAAAGGATTTTTTACTACTTGACTAGCACTTCACACAACTTGGCTTGTTTTATCCCAAGGGGGGATCATTGTCACCAGATTTACATGCTTTTTTGTACTTGGATTGGGCTGGTTGTTATGACATACGAGTGGTTTTTGTTTCATGCTCGACAGTTCGTGCATATCGTGGTTGAGCAAGAAGCAACCTATTGTGGCCACCATAGGCTGATTACAGGGCAGTCTTCACAGCTACGGTTGAGTGTGTATGGCTCAGACGCCTTATGGCTTATTTGAGTGTTAGACAAGACACTTCCAACATCATCTACACTGACAATCAGAGCACATTGGCAGTTGTGAAGAACCCAGTTTTCCATGCTCACACAAAGCACATTGAGGTGCATTACCACTATGTCAAAGAGAGACTCTCATCAGGAGAGATCAGCTTGGCCTATGTGCCAACACAGGAAAACCTTGTAGATCTTTTCACAAAGGCATTCTCTTGTGAGAAATTTAAAGCTTTTTGCAAATCTTTGGGCTTACTGCCCTTTGTGGATTGATCATGTCCTCAAGCATGGCACTTCCCTATACCCTACGTGCCAGCTCTCATTGACCGCATCACTCCCAAGGGGGATTTGTTACCATATATATGGGGTAATGATGTGTGTGAACACACTTAGGACCAACGAGGCATTTTTTCCCTCACTTGGAGGTTTTTTTCCGTGTGCATTGTATATATGCCCATCATTCTAGGG
The DNA here is from genome assembly GCF_014529385.1 of Adiantum capillus-veneris. Classification (NCBI taxonomy): domain Eukaryota; kingdom Viridiplantae; phylum Streptophyta; class Polypodiopsida; order Polypodiales; family Pteridaceae; genus Adiantum; species Adiantum capillus-veneris. Next base: position 125,096,713 of record NC_140935.1, read on the forward strand.
CTAGCTTATCTTTCCATTGCACACTAAGTAATATTATTCTCTGTTGTGTGCCTTGAGCTTCTTCATCTTCTCCAAGCTATGTGTGTTTCCTCGCAACCCTATTTCCAACATTTTAAAATAGGCACATAGTGTGAATATAATATGTATATTGGGGTATCATTAATTATCTCTTAAATGCATGTGATATAAGGAGATTTTAATGAGTGACCAACCAAGTCGAGATCATAAGAAGATTACCACAAAGAATAGGTTTCCAATACCTAGGATCAATGAGATACTTGATAGATTAATGGTTCTACATGTTTCAACAAATTGATCTTTTTTTTTTTTAATCAGATCAAGATTTCTCTTATAGATGTATACAAGACCGCGTTAAGGACATCCTTTGGATTTTACGAGTATTTGGTGATTCATTTTGGTCATGAATTCTCCTGCAACATTCAACAAGATGATGGAAAGTGGAGCTAGAGTTTGTGAAGCACAAATTTCATATTTCAATCGGTAGACAACGAAGGAATACTGCTAAGTTTTAGCAAGGAGTTGGACAAGATTGAGGTTGAATTTTGAAGGCAAGAAGGAACTCGAGAGTGCAGGTTCCTTGCCTGACACCTTTGTAAATTGTGGACAACTTGAAATCACTCTTTGTTGTTGAGACTGTTTTGGGCCTCTCAATTTGTTCTTTGCAAAGAGGGTATTATTAAAACATATAGTGGGATAGGGGTTCTACAAACTCCTTGGGACACAAAGTTATCCCTAAAGCTATAATTAGAGATCGATGTAATTAGAGACCAGGTGTTTAGAAACAAACTAAGCACTTTTTGGATTGAAACCCTAAAATTTGCTAGGTCTAACTACCCTTGAGACCCTAAGGGGAGCAATCTATTGAACCCATATTCAAAATATACAAGGTGCTCAAAAAATTTGGATTTCTAATTGTTTGGTGTAACTCCAAATTCTACTGAAAGCAAGGGGGTGTGAACACTCAAATTTTATCTTTACTAGGTATAGTATCTGTCTTGGTGAGAGCTTGACAAACGCAAATTTGATATGAGCAACATATTGAGTTTATAACGATATGAGAGGTTGCTTATTAATGGAAACAATCTAAGGGTCAAAAATACCATTAACACCTAAAAATTTAGGTCCTAACCTATCGATTAATCATTTAAAGTTAAATAACCTATTAGTCATTTAAAGGTAAAAAAGTAGGTCGTAACCTATTGATTAGTCGTTTGAAGGTAAATAACCACTGCAATGCACTAATATCACTAAAAGAAATCCAAAAATATTTTAAAATAACATGATGCCATCAAAAAATTGTTGCACCAAAAGTAGATCAAGGTATATTGCAGTACAAGGGCTTAGGGAGCAAGGAGCAGTATATCAAGAGCTCTAGATACACTCAAGGTTTTTGCATAACCCATGCTTCAAGCTCAAAAGTTCCTTCAAAAGCCTCTACTCAAAGTAGTCAAGGGAGTGGCCTTTCTAAGGGACCTATAGGTAACATCTTAGAGAAAGAATTTGTTTTAGACTACGAGGATATCACCTCTTATGGTACATAGTCGATAGCCTCTATGGGTGGACCTACAAAGGAGGGGCATGGGGTTCATTGTGAGCACATCTTTACTCTCATAGTATGCTAATGTGTATGTTATCTCTTAAGATGGAATGAGCTCGTCACTTGACAACTATTGCAGAGCAAGAAATTTAGATGTGTTGCGTGCTAGAACGTTTTTAATGATATTCAGGATATGACTACACATCCCATAATGTGCAAACCATGATGTGTTGCAACTTTACTAGATTCAAGAATTCAATTTGATACATTCACCTACAAATACTTGCACGATCAAGGAAAATGTGTGCTTTCTTTGAAAAACAAGCAATTTTGTGATCTCCAAGAAAAGACACTTTGTTTCAAAACATTGGAAAAAAAAATCAAGTGCATAATTTTGTCTATATCCTTTCAAACAAGAATACTTCAAACAATACTTTTCTATCTTCAAGAGCACAAATCTAGATGAAAAAGTTCAAGTTTCCTATTTGATAGCCATGGCATCATTGCCGTTGATATGAAAACTACTATAAAGGTATAATCCTAATTGGCTAAGAGCTCTAGTTGAAAGTTAATCGTTTTGTGAGAAATTGTATATAGAAGTGTCATCACGAGAGTATTGAGTTGCTTGTTTACAAAAGAATTTACAGATTCTAGTTCATTATCTTTGGACCCAACCACCTAATCCATTATTCTTAATCTGCATTAAAGAAGAAAAATCACTTGCCATAGGCCTTACGTGGTAGTTTTAAAGATGGTGCCCTTTTTTTCTAATTCAAGATATAATCAATTCAACTCACCTATAGCACTAATAGTGCTAAATCTTTCCCTTGTTTTTGCTTTGAGTTTGTCATTCTCTATTTATGAGTAGGTAGAGGTTTGGGACCATCAGTAAGTGGTGCATTATTATTATGCAAAGAAACTATGGATTTTGAAAAAGGATGCCTTGAAGGTCACATGCGTCCATCATAATAGACCACATAAAGAGGATTCAAGGATTTTTTTGGAGCTCCCATGATGGAAGGCCCCCATCTATCCAAAAGTAATAATCAACCAGCTAGAGTATGCAAGATAGTGCTAATAAATATATGTTCATGATAAATGGTGTCTAATGCAACAATATAATGCTTGTAACGATCTTAGATCCTTGTCATAATATCTTCTACTTCAACTTGCCAATGCTTGCTTCCTACGGAGCTTGCTACATCAGACATGATACTTTGCTTCACCCAATCATTCCCCTCTATGATCAAAGAATCCACGAGTAACCCATGTATTGCCTTGTGATGATGCTGCTCCAAATGCTTGAAGCCATCATTTGGAGAGTGATATTCATGAAGGATGATGTTTGTAGTTGGAATCATAGTTGTAGGATAGATTGCCGTTGTCCCAAATCTATTGGGACCAAGAGAGTGGTGTTTATCTATAGCAAATGTGCTGAGGTCTTCGGTCTCCCTTGAGTACACAATCAATCTTGGTTCAAGATTGAGATATACTCCTCCATAGCTAGTACCACTAGCCGACTTGCACGGACCATTGGCATAGCCACAAACTTCCGTAGCTTTCCGTGTTCACGTTTGGGCTCCATTGGGCACTTCGTGTCAACTACTGAGGGATTATCTGCTTCATGCAAAAAATGGCACATGTAGGATTGCTAGTGAGTACATGCATAGGCTTGTAGTGGAGGAAAGACATTGGTTAGATTCCCTCACCCGTCTCAAAGCTTCTTTCGGGGACAACTTGTAGGCATTATGCCCCCCCTTGGTGGCTCATCTGCACTATTCTCATGTGCCACCACCAATAAGAGACTTTGCCCTATGTCCTAATGACAAGCTCCTAGTAGCATCCAATGGACCCTGTCCTCAACAATTTAGTTACTTGTTTTTCTCTCCTTACAATTGAATGATTCTCCAAACAAATCGTTATGCCAAAAAAAAACTGGTGGTATTAGAAGTGTGTTTTTGAATAGAATCACCAATTGCCCCTCTTGTGCAAAATTGCAGAAATGGACGATTTCATAATCCAAATACAAGTAAGGAGTACCTCCTTAACGGGGCTCCCCATGGTCTTAGAAATTCAATCTAAATGGATATCAAGTTCCAAGTTTTAGTGATTTGAAAAGACAGTTGTGAAGTAGTTCCTTTTCTGATCGCATCTTGGTTGCAAGATCGTTATTATAACCTCTTCGCGGTCTTAGGAAGATGGTTGTTTGGCACAAGTATTGAGTGAGGATACTTGGTAGTCCCTTTTCTTTCCTTCTATTTGCTATCTTTGACATTAAGGGCAAGATACATGTATCACTTATTTTCAAAACAAATATCATCCAATTATTCAGTATAGAGGTGTGTGTATCTCATACAAGACGATGTCCATTTGGATCCAAGTCGCCTCAAGGAAGACTGTAATTGCGCTTGCCTTAATCAACTCAGCTCTTGTCCTTCATAAAGTTGGCAGGGGTAGAGATTCCTTAAAAGAGCATCCTTTATCCTCAATGTCGAGCTCTTCAGTGAATTTGAGGGCACCCACTTTACCTTCTATTAATTTGAAAACCATATAGATACTACTAAATTTAAATAAGGGGGTACCCTGAATAGAAAATCCTCTCAGAAGAGAGATACCCCTTCACATCAATTCCCACAGAGTTTTCTCCTTGACATAAAGCCATTTTATCCAAAGAACCCAAAAAGAAAAAGCGCAAGTGGTGGAATACACATGCAACTTACGTGCATGAGTCCGTAAGTCGAGTTCTAGAAAGATTCTCTGCACAAGGCCATAAAATTGAACAAGGTGAAGGGTCACATTGGTGTTCTAAAACCAAGAAAGGAAAAGGAAGTCAATTGAGGACTTAAATGAAGCGACCCATTTACAAACTACATAAAAGCATACAAAAATTTGTATGCCTTTCTCCCCTTTAGGATTCCAAAAACAAGAAAGCACAACATGGATGATTACATAGAAGAGCTTACACATGCAACTTTGTGCTTTAGGTATAAGCATGACACACACCTTGAAAGAACCTATAGATGACTTTAGGAAACATAAGCAAGAATTTATAAGCATTCGAGTCGAATGTGCCATCATTATGGCTGTAGTCCAACTCCAACAATGGCAGTGTCCTTGGCACAATCATATAAACTGGTCTTCCACAATTACTTTGAGCTGGAGTAATCGATCTATAATTTGCGGGGTCATGAGCTGACGGGCTGCATCCATGACCGTTTCTTGTTTGTTGAGATGATAAGCATCCAGCACAAGCTTGATCCATTTTAGAAGCTTTTCCGGTTTCCTGTTCAGCACCACATAACTTCTTGACTATTTGAGCACCAACTGAAAACTTCACAAGCTAAGGTAGTGTCAAGAGTAGCCACCCTACGTGTACAGCTTATCTGCTTCTTTTTCGGTGTGTTCATCTCCAGGAGAGAAGCATTCCGTAAGGGCCTTGAAACGCGAAGTTGGATCCTCACAAGCAAGAATGTCTTGCAGGATTCTTATCTCTTTTGGTATCAGTCGCTGTAAATGTCCTCTAGCCACCATATAGAGATGATGCATCAAATCTTTGATCTGTGTTCATTCCAGGAGGAAACCATTGGCTCTCTCTCATAGATAGATAGATAGGTAGGTAGGTAGGTAGATATATATATATATATATATATCTTCAAAAAATCAGGAAAGCCTGGACAAATGAGCTATAAGCGGGACTAAAACAATTGTGCAAAACACAAAACCAAGCAAACAACTTGATCAAAATATACCAACCTCATCTGTCATTGTGTTTGAATCTTTTGCAGCAGCCCATGCCTTTGCAAAAAGCAGCATCAAAGTGGAATCAAGCTGCTTCTTTTCAGCCAGTTTGTCAAGTTTGCTGCAGGCCTCATCAAGGGAAGAAGCATCCAAAATCTTGTCGAATTTCTGTTGGGCTATAGTGACTGCTACAACATCCTCTAAAGCCCTATCATGAGCCTCCACTGCTGCAAGACATTTGGCGGCAATCCTTGCGAGATCTGCAGCAGAATGTGGAATAAGCACAAGAGGAAAGTCATGCTTACAACCAGGGCTTGCATTAGCAAGTACCACTGAAACTAGATGACCTCTTTTGAGTTGAAGTTTACAGCCAGAAAGACGAAAAGAGGAGGTGAAAGACTCATGACCTGTTCAACCACCCACTCAAGTAGGAAAGAAACCAAATGACCTCTTTTCAGTGAAATTTATGGTCAGAAAGACAAGAAAGACTCATGATCTGTTCAACCATGAGTCTGCATTGCAAAAAAGTCAAGTGACAACTAGGTACTAAAGTTTTAGCTATGTTTTATGTTGATGCAATCAGGCAGATGAAATTTGTTGTGTACTTGATCAATAATTTCGAACATTCAAAGCAAAATCTCAGGATACAAATTCAAATCAATAGATATGCTCATATCAAGGGCCCAAAACCTGAAAAGATTTTTAGTTTAGAATTCAGAAATTATACCTCAGCCTACATAGAATTCTAGTCACACCAAAATTAACAGTGCTGCCATGTCCCCTTAGCAATACCGAGTGCTTGAAATAGCACCTTCTAATGTGAGAGCAGATCCAAACACATATCCAGATGTAAAAGCTTTCCTTTACATAGATTTCAAATCTCACCATCACGTCTGTCCAATCGATTACTAGATGCTTCACAAAGTAATGTCATATGCTGGAAAAATGCATTAGTGAATTCCTTGCGTCGACCAGCAACCACAACATCCAGCTCAGGCCAGTTGTCCTTCACATAATCAAACAGCTGCTTGCATTTCTCCATCTCTGCATCCACCTGAGAGCTGATCAATGAAGTTAGTTTCTCTACAAGGGTATCAAATTTAACCCCGACATTAGACCCCCCATGTCAGGAGGAAACAAAAAATATGTTAAAACAAGATTGGAGACTACAAGAACCATGCAGCTCAAAAGGAGGGAAGAAATCAACAAAGTGCTTACCAGCAAGAGCATCAGGTTGTCAATGAGGAGACAGGTTAAAGAAAGAAAAGCTTTAGTTTGAGCATCTAAATACAGAATGAGCTCAATGTGCATTCTAAAGATATTCTTTATTGAGAAATTTATTTCCATGTAATGTAGATGGCGAAGCCAGCATTGCCAACCTGCCTAAGTACTCAAAAATTTAAGGCTGTCAGATCAACTAAGGGCTCCTTTTAAAACCCCATTCTGACAATGTTAAGACCATCAAAATCATGCATTACTGACCACATTCAGTCATCGACAGTCAAAATAAGATGATCAATAACGTTGAAAGAAACAATCCTCATTGACAGAAAGTTGAAAAAACAGAACAGCTGCCAAAACTTCATTGGGTAAGAATGCTAGAAAAACCATAAATGTACAACTTAGAAGAAGATACACAGACAAAGACAGTGTCCAATGTTCTTTTTGGACATGCAAACTCTAAGAAGACCCAAGGGTCTAAAAAGACTAGAACTCTTGCACACGTACAAACAAGAGACACATAATATTCATACAAAGAACGACTTCAAATTTATGAAATAAGACAGAAATAGACAAGGTAAATAACAAAAGCTTTCTTCGCTTATAAACTGTCAAAGTGCAGCAGAAGATGTGGTGACAAGGGAACATGGGGATGTGTGTGTGTGTGTGTGTGTTTTTAGAGAGAGAGAGAGAGAGAGAGAGAGAGAGAGAGAGAGAGAGTGGCGCAAACCTATTAAGGCACAAATGCTGCTAACAAGAGAGTACAAGGCTCTGAACACTGCCAAAATGGGGGCTTCCCCTCTCCCTATATAGGGAGCCTACAAAAATGCCTAAGCCACATGAAATACCATAGGACCCATAAATGGGGGGGAAAGGGAAAATAATTGGGCGCCCACCTAAACGGCCAGTAAGAGGCCGCCGGCTGGACCAAATCTGGACAAGAAAAAACCCCACATCATTTTTGGGCGCTATGTTTGGCAATTGCTATTCATAGCGCCACTTTTCTGTATCAGTTGCTTTTGGTTTTGAGGCCTTTATAAATGAAAGTCAACAATGCAGAAGCGTACAACAAGTGGGAGAATACGAGAGAGAGAGAGAGAGAGAGAGAGAGAGAGAGAGAGAGAGAGTCTACTGAACCAACCAACTGGGCAATGAATCGATTATTTACATTGGGGGCAAGGTGGTGCTTATGTACTCATCTTAGCAAATTCCCCTACCCAAGATTTAACAAACAAGCAGAATAAATACCTAAAGCCAAAATAAATATTGGGATCACATTGGGCCACTCACTTGAGATGCTATAACTTTGACACCCTCTTTGCAGCTAATAGTGGACATATGTAGGAAGACCAAGTCGATGAAGAAGATACCATGAACACCCCAGAAGAGGCCTCATACTAGGTACACCTCGGTTATGCTACCTCCAACATTTTACCTTAGAAGAATGCCATCTTGAGCACCGTTTGCCTTATAGAAAATTAAATTGTGGACCACACTATGTCCAAGAATCCCCATTTGTGAACTGTGAAACATCACGTCCAAACATTCCTAGACAATGAACTTTTAAACACATCATGTCCATAATCCGGCCTATAAAAATGGATTGATGCAGTCATCCATAGTGTTTTTATATGTCGCGTTGATTCCTTGCTAGATGCATGTGCCTTGAACTCCAACCCATGGATTCAAACACCGATAACTTGAACTCCAACACATGGGTCCAAAGCATTTGTAGGGAGCTTTCTTTGCCCCTCTTTGCCATTCACGAGCCTCTTCCTAGTTGAAGCTAGTTGTGGCAACTGCCACCTGGCTAGAAATCTGGCATCGCGGCCACTATGGGCGCCACCACATGTGCCATGCCGATCTCCTCTGTCAAATCTTATCGTTGCTATCTTTGTCAAGCTTGCCTTTGCGTTTTATCTCTTATGAATTCTTGCTTTTGTCTTTGGCTTCAAACTCCAAAGCCAAACAAAGCGTCTCAATCCCCCTTGAGAACACCAACTGAGCCGAGACAGCTAAGTCATTATTAGCCATGCCATCCTTGTCAAGCTTGCCTTTGCCTTTGTCCTCTAGCGAGCTCGTGCATTTGCATTTGGCTTCACAATCCCAAGCCAAACAAATTGACGGCTTCCTAGAGAACTTCATCCGTGCATAGGTCGAACTGGATACTCGTCGATCCACTTTCCATACCCATGTTGATCTTCGCTCTTTGTGGCAGTCATTGAAGCGGGAAATCTCCATTTTGACTAGTTGTGTAACCAGTCTCCTTTGGGTAGCATTTCAATGCTTCCCATAGAGGTAGGCCAAAAACAGGACAATCTCCTCAACATATCAAAACGCCACAGTTTTGAAGGCTTTTCTTCACACCAATCGACTGCCAGCGGCTATAATCCCTCTCCGTTTCAAGACGTTGCAAAGAAACTGAGCTACCAAAGGAACCTCATGGTTGATTACATCTCAAAATGCTAGCAAAGTCGCCAACTGTTGGAGCTTTCCATTGCTTCGCAAACGGCCTTTTTTCACAGCATCTCAAAACGCTATAGTTAACGGGCTCTCTCAAAACACTTCTTGATGTTGCCTTGTCGTTCCCAAGATTCTCCTGACCACCCCGTCCGACTGCGTTTTGAAACGCATAGATGGGATCTTGAAAACTTTACGATCTGCCGCCAAGACACTCCAAAAACGCCAGCATTTGGAGAAGCAATTAGCCGGCACCCTACTCCTTCACTAGCTCAAAGTTCCTCCCTTCAACGAGCTCCTTTCCTCTTCTTCGTGTGGTTTCTCTGGGGATCAAAGTTCCGTGCGCTCTGATACCATGTCAAAGTCGAGGATGTGGAAGTTTACAATGAGCGGGAGAATTGTCACAAAGTGATGACGTGTCTGCCCGAGAGCATGCGGGAAACCCTAACCTTGACTGCTGCTGAAAACCCTAATTCTGGAAACCCTAACCCTAAAACCTGCTGCTGAAAACCCTAATTCTGGAAACCCTAATCTGCCAGAAACCCTAAAAACAGCAGAAACCCTAACCCTAAAAGGGCAGCAGAGCAGAATTTCGTGATGATGACGTGGCATGATTCCGTAAATTGCGGTGCAGTATACGGGCTGCGGCAGAATCTGCTTTTGCTCTACGCAATTGGAGATAAGAGAGAGAGAGAGAGAGAGAGAATACTTTTGCTTTATTTTTACTAAAGCTCAAGAGAGCTTGTGAGAGAAAAAAAAAAACTTTGCTTTTGATTTTAGGCTTTTGGGGCTCTGCTTTTGGCATCCCTTGTAAATTAAATATGTGAGTTGGGCTCCCACTCTGGAGAGCATCTGGACGCAAAGTCTGAGAGTGAGACCCGATCCACTCTTGTACTTTGAACATTGATTAATACATAAAGAAATATCGAAAGGGGCGCCAGTCTTTGGGGCCAATATCTCTAGGCACGGAACTCCGCCGGGCCAGTGCAAATCTATTGTGAATTGTGCACTGTTTTGAAGTGGTTATTTGGTGTTGTCGTGATTGATTCTTGACTTGGAGTGTCGAAGTCTGTTACCGTGGTATCAGAGCACGGCCGATTTCTCTTCTACGGGAAATCCGATCACAATTTTTTCTTTTCCGCAGCACCTATGGCTTCATGCAAGGATCAGTCGACTCCCTCTGCATCCCAAGATGCAGGCAGGGATCACAACGAAGATTCCGGTAGAGAGTATGGCCCGCCTCGGCCTACTCAAGCGGAGCAACAAGAGATGAAGTGTCGTCAATTGATCGGCGATGCAACAAAGATGATGATCAGTTTTGTGAAGGACCCAAAATTGGCAAAATATATGAGCGAGACTTCTTTTCAGGAAGTGCACAAGCAGTGGCAGAAAACCACAACACCACCCCCGAACCACTCTCAAGAAACCTTCTCCTCACAAGCAATATTCAAAGAAGGAATTAGAAGAGGTGGTTGATGCATGGATTGCTCAGCTTTTTGACGTGCAGAACAAAGCTAAAAAGCACGGCAAAAAGCAAAAGAAAGGCACTGACTTCCCAGCTTATTTGGGTCGTCAGTCGACATTTGATAAGGCAAAGAAACAAAAGAAGAGTGTTCGATTCGAAGTACCCAGTTCTTCTTCTTTTTCTTCTTCTGACAGTTCTTATAGCTCTTCAGATTTGAGGGAAGAAGACAGAAAAGGCAAAAAGCGAAGCAAGAAACAACGCTTTGGAAAGGGCAAGAAAAAGGCAAAGAAGTATAAATCTCGCCCAGTGAGTGACAGTTCTACAGAGGACTCGTCTGCAGACAATTCAGACTTTGATGACGGCAACTTTTATGCGAACAAGAAGAATTTTTTAAAAGCCAACCAGTATGACTTTCTGGAAGATAAAAGCAAGAAAGTCCGAGAGTTTAAGGAAGGTGGACAATCGATCAAATTTGACACTTTTTCAGGATATAAAGATGCTTCGAAGGCTTTGTCTTTTATACAGCAGTTTGACATCGCTTTCGCGAGAGGACGCTACTCCGAGCACTCCAAGATTCGGAGAGCTGCCTCTTATTTTAAGGGGAATGCTCGAACTTGGTGGTCCACGCTTCTTTTAAACAAGACTGTGCCAGTTAAATGGCTGAAATTTAAGAAGCTTTGTATTTCTTCTTGGTTGACTCCAGAGTATGAACGCAATATACGAGCCGCTTGGAACCATCTTCGGATGACCAAGAGACATACAGTGGACGCTTATTGAGAGAGATTCTGGAGCTCTTTTCTACCCGCCTCTTCATTCAAGAAGATCTCGTTCAGAGAACAGATTGAGCGGTTTACCTTGGGTCTACCTACAAAGATCCGAAATCACTGCTTGGAACAGAAGTCAGCTTCTATTCATGAGTTGATGAGTCATGCGAAACAGGGCTTTGCCATTCACTCTAGCAGTCTGACCTACCCCACCGATGAGGTCATGACACAACGATCCGAACATACTTCAGCGAATGAAAGTAGAAATAGAAAGAGCAACCCAGGCAAGAAGGATGCACGACCCACGCTTACTCCTCAAGAGAGAGCTCGCTTCATCAAGAAGGGGAAGTGCTTTGGATGCGGGGAACACGGACATATCTCCGCGAAGTGTCCTAAAAAGACACAGAAAGAACAGAATGACAAGGACGACGAAAAGCCTGAGAGTTTGAGAGCAGCTGAGGAACGTGAAGAAAAGGCAAGATGAAAACAGGATTGGTTCTAGATTGTGTGGGTATCGATCCCAACACCATGGACGAGAGTACAGAACTTTGTCGAGCTTGGGGCAAAGTGAAAGACCAAGAGGCACTGATCTTCTTTGATGGAAGAGCCAAGGCCAACTTCATTTCACCAGAATTGGCGGCGCGGCTCAAGATCACTCCCGATCGGATGGGACCACTTGCGGAGGCTGTTCTAGCGGCACCCGACAGGGACGTAGCCATTACACCTGTCATTGGCAAACTTCGGTTGCATTGTCAGGGGTATTTGGGGCATGAGGACTTTTACATAATGCCTTTGGAAGGTTGTGATGTTCTCTTGTGAATTCCCTGGTACCACAAGAACAACGCCGTGGTCGATTATCGGGCAAAGGAAAGCAACATTGACTACAGAGAAGGGCAAAACCATTGTACTTGACATTAAACTGAAGGGCGAATCTGTCCCTATTGTATCGGCTTCCGCCATTTCTAAATTAATGAAATCCAATATGTTTGTTTACTCGATCTTTATGAAAGAATTGAGTGATAAGGATAGGACAAATATGTCTAAACTTGATAAAGAACGCCAAGATTTTCTCCACTCTCACGCCGATTGCTTCTCAGAGGGCCTACCAGGCGAGTTACCACCTGCTCGTCTTGAAGATCATACCATTGATCTGATACCTGGAAGCACACCACCGAACCAGCCACCTTACCCTGTGAGCCGAGCACAGAATGAAGAGATTATGAACCAAGTGAAAGACCTCTCGGAAAAGGGTCTTGTCCAGCCTGGTACTTCCCGTATTGCTCTCCAGTGTTATTGGTTTTGAAGAAAGACGAATTTAGGAGAATGTGCATCCATTATAGAGCTCTCAACAAAATCACCATCAAGAACAGATTTCCGATTCCTAGGATCGATGATATACTCGACAGATTACAAGGATCCTCGTGCTTCAGCAGGATTGATTTGAAGAGTGGATATCATCAGATCAGGATCGCACCGGGAGACGTCTACAAGACAGCTTTTCGGACGACTTTTGGGTTATTTGAGTTTTTGGTAATGCCTTTTGGCTTAACCAATGCTCCTGTGACATTTAACCGGATGATGGACAGGATTTTTAGAGAGTACAGACTATTTGTTGGCACTTTCTTTGACATATCATTGTTTTCTCCAAGAATGAGACAGAACATAGAGATCATCTGTTTCAGATCTTTCAGGCATTACGAGATCACAAGTTAGTGATTAATGCAAAGAAAAGTGAATTTTTCCTACCTGAGATACACTTTTTGGGACACATTGTTTCAACAGGCAGGAGTGCAAATGGATCCGGCCAAGATAGAGACTATGTCACCAACGTGTGACTACTATCTATCCTTTTCGTTGATTTCTTTCTTATTATCTATTTACTTTCACTTTTTGGAAACACCCCTCGGGAAATCTACCTGCCCTGCATTGCATAGCTAGTGTGGAACTGTCCAGAGGGAGTCCAGGCCTGAGGGCAAGAGAGCACTAAGGTTGAACAAGGACTATGATTAGCCAAGTGGGGTCATTGACTAGCCAAAGTGGAATCCTTTGCTACAGAGGCTACATTTCAGTTCTGGATGTGGCCACAGTGTACAAAGAGGGTCGGATGACCTAGAAAGATACAATGGCAGCATCTCCTAAAATTTAGGGAACTGCTATTTTGAGACCTGAAAATGTGTTGGCGTCATTACCTTCGGAATGACAAAGGGAACATTTTCTTACTCTGTCGTGAAGTCAACTGGGCAACCGGTTGGGAGATTTTTAGGCGGCAACCCCGAAACGGGAAAATGCTTGTAAATGTGCCAAGTGGCACCTTCTGGTGCACTTTCCTCATGCAACAAGAAGTGGCGCTGATTTGAAGGAGAGAGAGCCTCATTTTCAGATTTTGTCACAGGTTAAGAGCTATGGAGTGCTTGCTTTCCCTCTTATGCACAGTGCGGTGCCAAGAGTGATGCCCTGCACGCTACGCACTGCCCTCTCTCTCCCCTTTGGCAGTATGTTATGCCCCTCTAGTGGGCTCTTCATTTGACCAATGTACAGTTGTGTGGGTTCATGCGCGATTGCCGAGGCAAGAGCCTCTTGCACAGGTACTGGATTAGCTAGCGGCTAATCCCCCCGCAGGTACAGGTGAATTCGGAGAGGTTTCACGCCAAAAATCTCGTCCGATTCAAAGGGCAAGTAGCCCTACAGGTGCGGGAGCTTGAGGACTTGCTACGGATGCGACCGGCACGCGAAACGGAGCCCGAAACAGTAAATTACAGCCTGCTGTGTATTTTTGCAGGTTTAGGGTTTTGGCCCTAAACGGACCCTAATACCCCTAGGTGGTTCGGGGATGCAAGGGGACCGCTGTACAGGTGATCTGGCGCATTTTCAGGGCTGAAAACAGAGAATTCAGCGTGCTGCAGATTCTCGCCAGGTTTTGCAAAGTGCCCATATGCGTCAGGAAAGTCGGCCAATGCGTGGGAATACTGACTGTGAAGGGTTCTAGTACAGTTATGCTGCCGAAATCAAGCCAGAACAGTCAAAATTCAGCCAAGGTTGTACGGGGCAGCTTGGAAAGAACCACAGCGTATATTCCCTCTTTTAAACAATAAAGAAATACCGAAAGGGGCGCCTAAGTTAGGGGCCAATCTGGTGTTGGTCTTCTCATACAGGTGCATTCTAGCGTCTGTATCCCATTCCCCTCTCTTGTGTCACTATAGCGCAGGTAAAATAGACGACTAATAATGGGTGAAAGCTAAATCAAGGTTTGAAGTAAAGTCTACCGCCCTTTTTGGATTGAACAGGCCAGTTTCAGACTATCCGCGATTGGCCCAATTTGAAGAATGTCCATGAAGTTAGAAGCTTCTTGAGACTGTGTTCGCACTACAGGCGGTTCATTCGAAAGTTTGCAGAGATTGCTTCCCCTTTGCATATCTCGACACAGAAAGGAGTCCCTTTCTCGTGAAATCCACAGAGGTGACTGCCTTTCAGACATTGAAAGAGAAATTGACTACGGGACCAGTTTTGACTTTGCCGGACTTGCAGAAGTCATTTGAAGTATATTGTGATGCTTGTGGTCGTAGTCTGGGTGCGGTCTTAATGCAAGAAGGCCATGTCATTGCTTATCAATTGCAAAAGAGCAAGCTATCTCCTCTCCATAACTGCCAAAAAAGCACCAAAACACAACACAAACCAAGTTGCACGATTGGTTCCACCAAGAGAGCGCTCTGATACCATGACAGAAGTGGCAACGGAGAAAATGCTGAAAACAACGGCATCATGTGTAAAACCTCTTCAATGATGGACAACAACAATCTCTAGGCTTGGAACCTCAAAGGCTACGATGAACAGAAGCAAGCTAGAACGAAGTGTAGAGGGGTCACGTAGGGTAGATGTGTGAAACAAACACGCGGAGAGGATCTTTCGGCTACACGGACCGCCTACTGACACGCGTCGGACGAACCACCCAACCATAGCCACCATCCGGCAACACCTCCATGCTAGGGCCAACGTCCGAGGACGTAGGCGTGCACCTATAGGACCGAGCGTCCTATACCGCATGGCCTCACCTCCTCGAGGTGACCTCACGCACTCCTAGCCTCCTCGGCTAACCACTAGACATCTAGGCTAGATCCCCTCTCCTATAAGCGGGACATAACATACTTCCCCCCTTAAGAACCATTGATGTCATCATCAATGAAGAGGAGATACTGAGCTTTCAAAGCTCTAACTGATTCTCAAGTAGCAAACCTTTCAAATTGACCCTTCCATTTAATTAAGTACTCTTCATACGCTTTTTGGCGCGAATGACCAGTACAATGATCTAAAGCAGCCTCTAGTTCTCGAGGAATATACTCAGTTTGCATATCTTGCGATACATTTTCCTCGATAGGCACAACTATGTCGGCTTCGCTTGATTTTTCATCAAGGAGGCGACTGACATGAAACATTGGATGTACACTAACATTTGAAGGAAAAGCTAGTTTATAGGCAACTTGGCCAATTTTCTTTGTGATTAAGAACGGACCACAATATCTAATTGAAAGCATATAATGCTTTCCAGTTCGCATAGTCTACGACCTTATGGAATGAACCTAACCCTAATTTTTAATTTTTGGTGCAGGTTTCAGGATGGAAAGTCAGTCGACTTTTCGAGCTCGACTGATGTTGAGATTACTATTTAAGTTTGAAATCTGTTTGAGGACTTGTTTGGTGTTCCTATTGGAATTTGTTTGAAATGGATAGTATCTGTTTTGAACCTGTTTTGGTGTCACAAAGTGATGACGTGGCTGCCCTAGCTGGGAAAAACCCTAAACCTAAATGTAGGGAAACAGAAACCCTGATTCTGCCAAAAACCCTAATTGGCTGGCTGCAGAAAATCAGACCTGCTGATGTGGCAGCTTCCGTACATCTGCTGATGTGGCAGCCCGCAAATGCAGTAGATTTTCCGGAAAAAAGCACCTGCAGCAATTCAGCTTTTGGACAGTTTTTGAGCATTGCTTTTTGCTACGCCTTTTGGCAAGAGAGGCTTTCTCTTTGCTTTAATTTACTAAGCAAGAGAGAGAAAAAGAAACTGCTTTATTTTTGCAAAGCTTTATGAGCTTTTGATTTTCAGCTTTTGGGGCTCTGCTTTGGCATCCCTTGTACTCTTTAAATAAGTGGGTAGGCCACTCACAACTCAGAGCATCTGGACGCAGAGGTTAGTGTGAGCGCCTGCCCGCACTCTTGTACTTTGAACACAGACTAATACAAAAAGAA
Organism: Adiantum capillus-veneris; assembly: GCF_014529385.1. Classification (NCBI taxonomy): domain Eukaryota; kingdom Viridiplantae; phylum Streptophyta; class Polypodiopsida; order Polypodiales; family Pteridaceae; genus Adiantum; species Adiantum capillus-veneris. The sequence continues at coordinate 125,113,157 of NC_140935.1, forward strand.
ATACCGAAAAACGCGCGCCAGTCTTTGGGGCCAATATCTCTAGGCACGGAATTTCGTCGGGCCAATGTCAAATAAATTGTGAACTATGAACCGTGAACCATTTTGAAGTCGTTATTTGGTGTTGTCATGGTAGATTCTTGACTTGGAGTGTCCAAGTCTATTACACTGGTATCAGAGCACGACCGATTTCCCTTCTACGGAAAATCCAATCCCTAATTTTTTTTTCCGCGGCACCTATGGCTTCAAGCAAGGATCAGTCGACTCCCTCTGCATCCGAAGATGCGGGAAGGGATCACAACGAAGATTCATGCGATGAGTATGACCCGCCTCGGCCTACTCAGGTGGAGCGTCAAGAGATGGAGCGCCGACAATTGATCGGCGATGGAACAAAGATGATGATTTTGCCAAGGACCCGAAAATGGCAAAATATATGAGCAAGACCTCTCTAGAGGAGGTGCACACGCAGTGGTAGAAAACCACAACACCATCCCAAAAACCCGCTCTCAAGAAACCTCCTGTTCCCAAGAAGTATACAGAGAAGGAATTAGAAGAGGTGGTGGATGCACGACTTGCTCAGCTTTTTGACGCGTAAAACAAAGCTGAAAAGCACGGCAAAAAGCAGAAGAAAGGCGTTGACTTCCCGGGTTATTTGGGTCATCAGTCTACCTTTAAAAAAGCAAGAAAACAGAAGAAGTGTGTTCGATTCAAAGGAGTACCCAGATCTTCTTCCTCTTCTTCTTCTGACAGTTCTTCTAGCTCATCTGACTCGAGCGAAGAAGATAGAAAAGGCAAAAAGCGAAGCAAGAAGCAACGCTTCGGAAAGGGCAAGAAAAAGACAAAGAAGTCTAAATCTCGCCCCATGAGTGACAATTCTACAGAGGACTCGTCTTCAGACAGTTCGGACTCTGATGAGAGCAACTTTTATGCAAAGAAGAAGAATTTTTACAAAGCCAACCAGTATGACTTTCTCGAAGACAAAAGCAAGAAAGTCCGAGAATTTAAGGAAGGAGGATAGTCAATTAAATTTGACACCTTTTCTAGCTATAGAGATGCTTCAAAGGCTTTGTCTTTTGTACAACAGTTTGACATCGCTTTCGCGGGAGGACGTTACTCAGAGCACTCTAAGATTCAGAGAGCTACCTCTTACTTTAAGGGGAATGCCCGAACTTGATGGTCCACGCTTCTATTAAGCAAGACCACGCCAGTTAAATGGTTGAAATTCAGGAGGCTTTTTATTTCTTCTTGGTTGACTCGAGAGTATGAACGGGATATTCGAACTGCTTGGAACCATCTTCGGATGACCAAGAAAGATACAATGGACGCTTATTGCGAGAGATTCTGGAGCTCTTTTCTACCCGCCTCTTCATTTAAGAAGATCTCATTCAAGGAGCAGATTGAGCGGTTTACCTTGGGTCTTCCTACAGAGATCCGAGATCACTGCTTGGAAAAGAAGTCAGCTTCTATTCGGGAGTTGATTAGTCATGAGAAACAGGGTTTTGCCATTCACTCTGGCAGTCTGACTTACCCCACCGATGAGATCATGAAACAAAGAGCTGAGCAGACTTCGACAAATGAAAGTAGAAAGAGAAAGAGTAACTCAGAAAAGAAAGATGCATAACCCAAGCTTACTCCTCAGGAGCGGGCTCGCTTCATGAGGGAGGGGAAGTGCTTTGGATGCGGGGAAACTGGACACATCTCAACGAAGTGCCCTAAAAAGGCAAAGAAAGAACAGAATGACAAGGACGACGAAAGGCCTGAGAGCTCAAGAGCAGCTGAGGAACGTGTAAGAAAAGGCAAGATGAAAACAGGACTGGTTCCAGATTGCGTGGGTACCGATCCTAGCACGATGGACGAGAGTACAGAACTTTGCCGAGCTTGGGGCAAAGCGAAAGACGAAGAAGCCCTGATCTTCTTTGATGGAGGAGCCAAGGCCAACTTCATTTCACCGGAATTGGCGGCGCGGCTCGAGATCACTCCTGATCGGATGGGACCACTTGCGGAGGCAGTTCTAGTGGCACCCGACAAGGACGTAGCCATCACACCTGTTATTCGCAAACTTCGGTTGCATTGTCAGGGGTATTTGGGGCATGAGGACTTTTACATAATGCCTTTGGAAGGTTGTGATGTTCTCTTGGGAATTCCCTGGTACCACAAGAACAACGTTGTGGTCGACTATCGGGCGAGGAAAGCGACATTGACTACAGAGAAGGGTAGAACCATTGTACTTAATATTAAACTGAAGGGCGAGTCTGTCCCTATTGTATCGGCTTCGGCCACTTCTTAATTTAATGAAATCCAGTCTGTTTGATTACTCGATCTTTATGAAAGAGTTGAGTGATGAGGATAGGACAAATATGTCTAAACTTGATAAAGAACGTCAAGATTTTCTCCACTCTCATGCCGATTGCTTCTTAGAGGGCCTACCAGGCGAGTTACCACCTACTCGTCCTGAAGATCATACCATTGATCTGATTCCTGGAAGCACGCCACCGAACCGACCACCTTACCGTGTGAGCCGAGCACAGAACGAAGAGATTATGAACCAAGTGAAAGACCTCTTGGAAAAGGGTCTTATCCAGCCTAGTACTTCACCGTTTTGCTCTCCAATGTTGTTGGTTTTGAAGAAAGACAGACCTTGGAGAATGTGCATTGATTATAGGGCTCTCAACAAAATCACCATCAAGAACAGATTTCCGATTCCTAGGATCGATGATATACTCGACAGATTACAAGGATCCTCTTGCTTTAGCAAAATTGATCTGAAGAGTGGATATCATCAAATCCGAATCACACCGGGAGACGTCTACAATACAGCCTTTTGGATGACTTTTGGGTTATTTGAGTTTTTGGTGATGCCTTTTGGCTTAACCAATGCTCCTGCGACATTTAATCGGATGATGGACAGGATTTTTCGAGAGTACGGACTATTTGTTGGCACTTTCTTTGATGATATCATTGTTTTCTCCAAGAATGAGGCATAACATTGAGATCATCTGCTTCAGGTCTTTCAGGCATCACGAGATCACAAGTTAGTGATTAATGCAAAGAAAAGTGAATTTTTCCTACCAGAGATACACTTTTTGGGACACATTGTCTCAGCAACGGGAGTGCAAATGGATCCGGTCAAGATAGAGACTATCCGAGATTGGCCCGATTTGAAGAATGTCCATGAAGTTAGAAGCTTCTTGGGATTGTGTTCGTACTACAGGCGGTTCATTCGAAAGTTTGCAGAGGTTGCTTCCCCTTTGCATATCTTGACACAAAAAGGAATCCCTTTCTCGTGGGGACCCACAAAGGTGACTGCCTTTCAGACATTGAAAGAGAAATAGACTACGGGACCAGTTTTGACTTTGTCGGACTTGCAGAAGTCATTTGAAGTATATTGTGATGCTTGTGGTCGTAGTTTGGGTGCGGTCTTAATGCAAGAAGGCCATGTCATTGCTTACGAGAGCCGATTGTTCTCAAGGCCGGAATTGACAGCACAGATTTATGAGAAACAGCTTTTGGCGGTTATCCATGCTCTTACTCAATGGCGGCATTACCTCCTCGGAGCGGATTTTACTGTCTTTACAGACCATTAGAGTTTACGCTACTTCTTGTCACAGAAGCAGCTATCGGAAAAGCAGATGCGGTGGGCGAACATCTTGTCACAGTTTCACTTCCAGATTGTCCATGTTCAAGGATAGAAGAATGTGGTGGCAGATGCTTTGTCTTAGAAGCCGTTGGTTCTAGCTATTTCCGCGATACATCATAGGAGCTTCGAGGATATGGTCGACCAGTATGCCACAGATCTGGATTTTGCATACGTTTTCACACGGATACGGGATGGGGAGACAGTAGCAGGATATTCCATTCGGGATGGCTACTTGATGAGAAAAACCATGTTGTGCGTTACACAGCCATTGAGGAAAAAGGTTATGACTGAATGCCACTATCCACCTTTTACGGGTCATGGCGGCATTGCTACCACCATGAAAGGGGTAGAGAGATACTTCTTTTGGCCAAGACTCAAGAAGGATGTGAAAGAGTTTGTGCGCAGTTGCTTAGTATACCAGAAGGTCAAGTTTGACGGGCATAAAGCACATGGATTGCTACAGCCTTTGCCCATACCCACCCGCCCCTGGGAAAATATTGCAATGGATTTCATTTTTGATCTCCCGAGAACACAGAGAGGTCACGACTAGTATCTGGACTCTTATTGACAAATTTAGCAAACAGGCTCATTTCATTCTAGTGAAGAAAACAGTCAAGCCGGATCACTTAGCGAGACTTTTGTGGCCCAGATTTTCACATTACATGGCATGCTTGAGACGATTGTCTCCGACAGGGATCCCAAATTTACGAGTTTGTTTTGGAAGGCAATTTGGGAGAACATTGGCACGCGGTTGCAGTTCTCGTCATCTTTCCACCCGCAGACTGACGGGCAATCTGAGATTGCCAATTCAGTGGTTTTAGATTTATTGAAGTCTTATATCTCAGAGATCAAAAGACTCCATGGGAAAAGTATCTACCTTTGGTGGAATTAGCCTACAATAACACGATACATTCTTCGATGGGAAAGGCGCCATTTGAGATTGTTGAAGGTGCTGCAAAGGTTCCACCCTTCCTAAGCTCGAAGGATAAGATTTTTGAAGCGGATGAGTATATGCGCGACTTAGATACGGCTTTTGCCAAAGTTCGCAAGGCTTTGCAGAAATCTCAAGAACGACAGAAAAAGGCAGCGGATCGCCATCGTCGCGATTTGAAATTGAAGGAGGATGATTGGGTGCTCTTACGTTTTGAGAAGGCACGCCTGAGAAAGAAGAAGGGAAAGGAGAGGCTTTTTCCAAAGCTTAGTATGAGATACTACGGACCTTTCCAGATCTCCGAAAAGATCAATGATGTCTCCTTCCGACTGAAACTGCCTGACACTTGGAGGATTCACAATGCATTTCAGGTGAGTCTCTCGAAACCTTTCAAAGGTGATGTGCCTGATGATGGGGAGCCCGATGGCAACCTGAAGTAGAGGAAAACGAGGAGAGCCTTGTTCTTGAATAGATTTGGGCACATAAGGACACAAAGAATAAAGGTAAAGTCCGAAGGCGGTTCTTGGTTAAGTTCAAGAACTATCCTGCATTGGATGCGAAGTGGATGGAGGAGGAGAAACTTTACCTCGAAGCTTTTGGTTTAGCATAGTCTACTCCAAATGGAACCCAGAATTCAGCTTGGCCACAGATCTGGTGCAGTGGGGTGCACAAGAGGGGAGTTACTCCGCTCCTTTGTCAACACATGCCTTGATTTTACAATACTAGAGTCACTGATGTCTCTTTGAGCTTCAGGGATACTAAGAGCTGAGAGTATTATGGTGTATGAGTTTATGAAATGAAATTCCGAAATATGAAACTGATTTGTTCTTGACTTGTTTTTTAAGTGCAGGAACTGATAGACGAAATGACTGCAACATTTTGGTCTAAATGATCTCGAATAAACATGGTTGCAATAGGGGTTAGGCAATCGGGCATCAATGAGGTCCCGACTAGATCTAGATGCGATTGCTAGCTACATTGCCGATAAATCATGGTCTAAGATCCGAATGAATGTTGAATGTCATGTGATGTCCCGTGATGTCGAGTGATGTCCTGTGATGTGACTATCAATTGATACATGTGCTAGATGTGTGTTTCTAGTGCGTAGATACTAACAGTCAGTGTCTGCTAAGACGGTTTATGGCCTCTGTCTGTTTTGCAGGCGTAATCGAGGGCGATTACAATGCTTTCAAGAGGGGGGTATGTCACAAAGTGATGACGTGGCTGCCCTAGCTCGGAAAAACCCTAAACCTAAATGCAGGGAAACCGAAACCCTGATTCTGCCAGAAACCCTAATTGGCTGGCTGCAGAAAATCAGACCTGCTGATGTGGTAGTTTCCGTACATCTGCTGATGTGGCAGCCCGCAAAACGCAGTGGATTTTCCGGAAAAAAGCACCTGCAGCAATTCAGCTTTTGGACAGTTTCTGAGCATTGCTTTTTGCTACGCCTTTTGGCAAGAGAGAGAGAAAGCCTCTTTGCTTTAATTTACTAAGCAAGAGAGAGAAAAAGAAACTGCTTTATTTTTGCAAAGCTTTATGAGCTTTTGATTTTCAACTTTTGGGGCTCTGCTTTTGGCATCCCTTGTACTCTTTAAATAAGTGGGTAGGCCACTCACAACTCAGAGCATCTGGACGCACTGCGCAGAGGCTGAGTATGAGCGCATGCCCGCATTCTTGTACTTTGAACACAGATTAATACAAAAAGAAATACCGAAAGGGGCGCCAATCTTTGGGGCCAATATCTCTAGGCTCGGAACTCCGTCGGACCAGTGTCGAATAAATTGTGAACTGTGAACTGTTTTGAAGTGGTTATTTGGTGTTGTCGTGGTAGATTCTTGACTTGGAGTGTCCAAGTCTGTTACATTTGGTGCCGATTTGAAATGTTTGATTCTGGTTTTAATACTGGTTTCATTGATTGGTGATTTTACTCCCGGGTGGATAAGTGAGAAATATTGTTTTGGTATTGTTTGAACCTCGGAACGACGTAGGCCGATGCCTGGGGAGCGTTTCATTGTATGCTAGAAAACCTCAGAACGACACAGGCCGATGCTTGGAAGCGTTTGGTTGTATGCTTGTAAAATAATTGTTGTTGTGACTCCCTGCCCGAACCTGGATGGTTATGCGGGAGGAGTATTAAAAAGTCTGAGCAGTGGTTACTCTCAGCACCTCCAAAAGACGCAGGCTGCGGTCTGGGGGGCGTTTGGTTGTAAAAGGCCTCTCTCTCCCGGCCCGGACCTTTTTAGGTTATGCGGGAGGAGTGATGAGGGTCTCGTTGAATATCTCCCGCCCCGAACCTTGTTAGGTTATGCGAGAGGAGTGTTCGTCGGCGACTTTATGTTTTTGTCTTGTAACATGCATATGTGAGCATTTGTGTTGCATTGTGATGTGCCAACCACTGAATATTTCTAATTGGATGAGATTGCCTGGGTATGTAATTTTAGTGCATCAAGACACCCATGGAAGATCAGTACGGTCTGGGTGTGATGGCTAATTTTACTACGTCGGAATATCAAGAGTTCTAATCTGGATGAAAGGAGAAGCCAACTCCTTGATCAAAAGAGCCGAAAGGAGAAGCTAACTCCTTAACAAAAAGAGCGAAATGATTGTCCCTCGGAAATTTTTGAGCTAACTTGAGTTGTTTAAAGTTTTGCAAATATGCTGTAATCACGGACGATTACTCTCTTTCAAGAAGGGGGGAGATGTCACAAACTGCTGACGTGTCAAAGCCCTCAAGAATGGAGCCAACTTACAGATGCCAGCCGAGGGGCCTAAACCCTAAGAAGAACAAGTAACAAAAGAAGAAGTCCTACCAACTTATGGGGACCCATCTGATGGGGCCCCAAGTGACATAAAGAATTAAAATAAAGCAGGACCCACACACTAACACAAAGAAAGACTTGTGCCAAAAACTGATGACGTGGCAGTTGTACGGACAACCCGGATTTAGCGCTGACAATGTTGACGTGGCAGATTTTCGCAAAACCCGCTGACAGTGTTGACGTGGCAGTTGTACGGAATTCCGTGATTTACGCTGGCAGCTTTTTGGCATTGCTTTTGGACCAGATGCTTTTGAATTTGAAGGCTTTTCACTGTAAACTCCTTTTAGGGCCTAGGGCCTTTAAATATGAGGCCATGGGCTCATTCTTTGGCATGCTTCCTGGAGAAGGTGCAAAGTCTGGAGTACCAGCTTGTACTGTGTTGATGTAATATAAAGAAATACCGAAAGGGGCGCCAAGGTTTGGGGCCAATACTCCCTGGGGTGGAATTCCGCCGCTCCGTGTCGCGTGTCGTCTCTCTTTCTCAGTTCAGTTGTTATTGAAGTGCTAACTGAAGGGGATCGGGGAGCACCACAGACGGAGAGTGAGAGAGAGAAGGACACACACACGATGTGGGTGGAAAGACTGTGAAGTGGCAGCTCCCCCTATACAGTATACTCACTATAAGTATAGGGTAACAGTGGGCAGGCGCCCATGACCTGGGCGACCGGTCAAGGCACATAGGCCTTAACCCCAACAACCTCCCACTTAAAGGCCAATGTGCCTTTAAGCAAGATCTACTAGTGTACACCCAATAGAAGGTGAGAGATTCTCTCAACCTATTCCCACTGACTCTCGATGAGCTAGTGCATCCGGCTCTACTGATAGACAAACATCCCACTGCGGAAGCCACACAGAGCTAGCTCCAAGCTCTGCAAAGAGTCTACAAGAGCTCATGCACTCCTGCAAGTATCGGTTCAATACCTGTAAACCTCCCCTATGCTCTATGCCGAGATCTGTCATCGAACAACTAATCAACCCTGCTGCAAATGCTCCCACTGCAGCTGCTATGTCGGGCCTCGAGATCAACATCTCGTACATGAGGACACCGAACGTTGATGCAACCCTGGCAACCTCTGCCACCTCCAACTCAGAACTCAACTCATGGCAATCCTGTCCCCTATCATAGAGACCATGGCACTCTGACTCCGAGCTCTGGAGTGACTCCTCGTGCCCACCACATCACATGTGTACCAAGAGTATCCATCTGTCTTGAATCTGCATCAAGCTCTGGCATAAGCATATCAAGAAATGACTCCACTATAGCCGACATCTCAACATCCATGTGAGTCATCTTTGTCATCACCTCTGATGACTCATCCTGCTGTGACTCACTAGAGCTGTCACGCTCTACCTGTGCATCCGTAGACGCAACCTGCACAACAAGGTCACTGCTCTGCACTCCATGTAAAGCATCCTGCAACCCACAAGCAAAAGAGACACGCCTGCTCTCTCGCTCTCTACCTGGCTGCATGATCACAGAGACAACACTGTCTTTCCCGTGATCCACATGCAATGGGTAACCTATACCACTCCTGGCACCTCTCGCAATCACTAGCGAACCCAAATGCATCACAAAATCTCGCTCTCGTAGCGAAATCTGACATCCACAATCTCTAAGCTGACCAATCGAGATCAAACTCACTGTCAAATCTGGTACATAGCGCACATGTCGTAACAAGTAAGATGCACCACTCGGTAATAGCAGTCTCACATCTCCTGCACCTGCTATCGCATGCACCGATCCATCGGTCAAACGTACACTGCCAAGCATCCCGCTAGAATAGCTACAAAACCATTCACGATGCGACGTGACATGAAACATAGCATCTGCGTCTAGCAACCACTGCGAAGGGAGTGCACTGTCCACATGTATAGCATCTCGTGCATAGCTCGAGGTAAAAGTGACATTCCCGTCACTAGTATACTCCGACACTACATCTGCCTCAACTGTCAAAGGAACTGAATCCATGGCATCACTACATACATCTCTGAGACTGCCATGTCTCCTACGATGTCGCATACGACGAAAACAGCGCCGTCTAACGTGTCCAGAATGACCACAATACCAACATATCACCTGTCGACGTACTCGTGAATGTACATGTCTCACACGAGTCCGTGATGACTCAGATCTATCATACATATCATGTAATCTGCGCCAAAGTGCTCTCAAAGTAGTCTCATACATAACAAGAGCATATACAGATTCCGCAAGGTGCAAAGAGAGTGTAGATAGTGCCATCTCCTCTAGCTCCTGCCACTGATCGTCAGACATGTTTGAAGGTCTACCTGCATCACCACTCAATGGTCGATGCAACCCTCGTTGTGTCAATGCATCAAGCATACACTCTCTCCATGCTGCAAAGTCTGACCCATCAAACATGCACATTTCGGAGAGATCATAATCTGAGCGATCACCTGTCTTTGCCATGAGCACAATGTAGCAAACTAGAAAGCAAAACCACCTCACCAACAACACCTGGAAACTGTCTACAAATATGGCAAGAAACACAATGTAAAACCTGTGAGACACACTCCAAAATAGAGCTCCCGCAATGTCAATACAAGCCTCGCATGCTCTAGTATCACACTGCATTCTGTGAGCTAATCACCAAGCCCACACTGTGCGGTATCAATGCATACACACGCACAAATCTCCCACATGCAGAGAACACCGCACGCAAATGCTGAGTGCAACCTGCAATCTCTACCTAGATCGCATAAATGATACGCATAAAACTCCTGGGAAAATTTCGCCAAAGTTTCGACGCACAATGGCTATCAACACAAAATAACCATTGTTCTGCAAGCTCAATACAATGAGCAATCAATGCGCATCAAACTACACTCAACATACATGCATAAGCTCTGCAAAACTATGGCAAACAATGCTCGAGATCACAAGACTCTCCCATCCGAGAGCAAACCACTGTCTCAAGCAAAGAAAGATACACAACTCCTCACTCTTGCGAGAGTGGATACAAAAACACAAAACTGTGTCCAAACTGACAAAACCTGTCAAAGTGAGAGTAAACACTCGATCACAAACTATGGCGAGAATCTGGGAAAAATCCGACAGAATTTCCCCTGAAAACTGAGCAAAAAACTCAAGTACAATCTCTACCATAAACCATGACACTACTCAATGCCAATGAGTAGAAATGCCAAAATGGCTCCACATTTTCACATACAATGGCAATCCGCACTCAACGTACGTCAACGGAGTGACCGTGCATAAGCAAGCGCCAAAAGATTTGCAATCCGGAAACTTGATCAATGCGAAAACAATGCTCTCAAGAGAGCTCACCGGCACTTGAAAGTGCTCGCCAAAATGCATGTATATTGGGCATCAACCATGCGCCATAACCATATGCAAACCATCCGCAAAGACCATGAATCCAAGCACAAAATCACATCCTGTGAAAACCAGTGAAAGAAGCTCCACCTGTGTGCTCCAAAAAAATGCGTCTCTCAAGAGACCGCCTCGGTGGTGTGTAAACGCCTCCGTACTTCATTGCACAAGTCTACCAAAAAACCCTCAAACCACAAGCTTAACACAAGCTGCAATTGCATCTTCAGCTCAGAATTTATGCACTCAACTTCAAGCATCTCCCGTGCTTCCAAAAGTGCATCAAACTCGCACACAATGCGACAACAAAAAATCTGGAATTTTCTGTATACAGTCAGTCTGAGCTGAATATCAGCAAAACGGTGAGGATTTGCAAAAAGTTTCTTCTGCAAAGATGTAGACCACGTCGAAACGGATAGGCACACAAGACAGAATTCTCAGATCTGCATTCTATAAGGAGAAAAACGAATCTGAAAACAGTGCTGCTACGCACACAGTTTTAGGGCAACACCTTTACTTACACACAATCTTCCACACTCCTTTCTGAGCTTCCACAAGAGCATACATCACTCTCAACTGAGCTCACAAGCTCCCATTGCATTCTCACAAAGCTTCCAAGCTTTCTTAATCTCTCTACCGTCGAGAGCGAGCGAGCTATCGCCTCGAAGCTCTCAAAGCCGTCGTGCTCTCCACGGTCACCATAGCTCTGATACCAATTGAAGGGGATCGGGGAGCACCACAGACGGAGAGAGAGAGAGAAGGAGACACACGATGTGGGTGGAGAGACTGTGAAGTGGAAGCTCCCCCTATACAGTATACTCACTATAAGTATAGGATAACAGTGGGCGGGCGCCCATGACCTGGGCGACCGGTCAAGGCACATAGGCCTTAAACCCAACACTAACAGTCTGTTCAATCTGTTCTTCTCTATTGGCACGTGGTGCCCGTCTTGTGACAGCAACACACAACATAGTCTTCCGCATCAAATAACGTTCCTTTAGAGCATAGCCCGCAACTGTCGCCCAACTCTACAACTCATCAAAGATGTCTGCAAAATCTCCATCTGTGGTGTATGATCAACCATATCCTCAAAATTCTAATGATGAATCGCCGAAATAGCCAAAATTTGTGGCTTGCGAGACATCGTGTCTGCCCACCAAGTTCTTCTTCTCCTTAAATGGACCATCTGAAAGTAAAATTGCGACAAAATATTTACAATCTCATCTGTTTGTCCAAGAGCTATTGATGAGACAAGAAGTATCGTAAACTTTGTTGATCGGTGAATACTGTAAAATCAGCTCCAAGTAGAAAATGGTGCCACTGAGTAAGAGTGTGGATGACTACCAACAGCTCCTTTTCATAAATCTGTACAACCCGCTCTGGTACCGAAAACATTCTACTCTCATGAGCTACAACATGGCCCTCGTGCATTAAGACTGCTCCGAGTCTGCGACCACACGCATCACAGTAAACCTCAAATGGCTTTTGCAAGTCTGGTAATACCAACACTAGACCAATTGTCAACTTCTCTTTTAGAGTTTTGAAAGCTGCAATCTCTGATGATCCCCAAGAAAAAGGAGCCCATTTCTGTGTCAAAATATGTAACCGAGAAGCAATCTTCGCAAACTTTCAAATCAACCGCTTGTAGTAAGAGCACAAGCCCACATTTTGGCATCAGTTTGACCTAGTGCGAGCAGCTGAGCATCCTAGCGTTTTTGGACCAGATCAGCCCCAACGTTTTTGGTCCAGTTCTGCCAGTGTTTGGCCCTAGCACTAGCTTCTCCAGTAGATCAACCCTAGCGATTTCAGATTTCAGCCCTTTCAATCACCGGGAAATGGCTCGGATCTACACACGATTGCATTCCCGTTGCAATCCGGTACTTTGGTAGACCAACAAGCCTCTCCTCGGCCATTTCCTCACCGCCTCGAGTGCTCCCATTGATGTCCATCATCGGCATCGTCGAGGTCTGCGTTTTCAGCCCTTCATTCCTCTCACATCGGGAGTGCAATTCAGCCCGAGATCTACCCCTTGGTGGCCATTTGCAATCCCACATCAAGACGAATCCAAAGGTGCATCAAATCAGCCTCAAAGGTGCTTCATCTTGAGGAGTTATTGAGGCAACAATCCCCGTTCGAGTCAATAGAGTCTATACTTGAGGTATTTCATGTGTGTACATTCCATTTGCACAATCAAAAGCAAATACCACATCAGCAACGGTTTGGGGGGCCCTTGAGAAGGGTTGATTGGGACCCCATTAGGTGTCAATTCACCTCTTCTCTTCTCTCTCTCTCCCTCTACACATCTCTACCTCTCTCTCTCTCTCATTCCCTCTCTTTAGGAAAGTGAAAGGAACCATCATTCAAGTTAAAAGCAATCACTAACGCAAGGAAAGAAGAAGGGATTTGTGAAAGTGTAAAACCTATATCTTCACCTTTTCAATTCTATTGCACTTGACATAGACATTGTCGTTTTAAGAGTCTCCTAAGCTAAGCCCTCTCTAATTTGCACAATGGAAGAGAAAGCAATCAGAAAATTACACATGGCAAAAAAATTTGAAGGACTACCTAATGAAGGGGTCATGGAGAATAGTCAAGCCAACAATTAGTAATCCCTCGTTGACTGATGGGGCACAAGTGCCTACACATGCTATAAGCGCACAGAACCAAGCAAAGGATAAGCAAGCACTAGGAATGATAATCGAATCATTGTATGACAATTATGTACATTTAAAAGATGATTGTGAAACTTATCAGCTGTATGGGAAACACTGGAGAATAGTCAAGCCAACAATTAGTAATCCCTCGTTGACTGATGGGGCACAAGTGCCTACACATGCTATAAGCGCACAGAACCAAGCAAAGGATAAGCAAGCACTAGGAATGATAATCGAATCATTGTATGACAATTATGTACATTTAAAAGATGATTGTGAAACTTATCAGCTGTATGGGAAACACTGGAGAAGAATTTTAGGGCTAGGAGAAAGAAGAGTAGCGTAAGACTAAAGAAGGATCTCTCCAAGCTAGCCCGATGAAGATATAGTGAGCCTGGTCAAGCGCCTTAAAAGCATGATCAAACAACTCACCTAGGTAAATTGTGGTGCACCTATGGACAAGACTACCGTCCTATTGGGAGCCTTGCCATCTAGCTTTGATCAAATAGTTACCATCATTGAAGAGGACTCGACGCCCTAACTTGCAAGATGTGATCAACTCTTTACAATCCAAGGAGAAGAAGCAAAGGAACAACTCAACTTCAAGGGGATGAGCATTTGCAATTAGTTATAGCAATAAAGCTTGTTTCAAGAGTGGTTGAGAGATCGCTTCTCCCCTTGGGGTGTAGACTATGATATCTAACAACTTTGACACACTCTGATCCAAGAGCAAAATAACAATGCGAAGCCAGGAAACCATCCCTAATCTAGCAGACAAAACTTTTCTAATCAAAGAGACATTGCACACCTCCCCTTGAACAGATGTATAAAGACCGAGACCAAACTAATATAGGCTATCTCCAACAAAATACACTGGAGGTAAAGGCAAAAAAATAAGCTAGAGAATGTCGTCCTAGTTGTAGTCGCACGAAACTAGAAGGTTGTTGTTGGCTTATTCCTAATCTTCTTCTTTGTCTTCTTTTGCTAAACAAATAGATCTTCTAGGCTTCGGACTGCTACTAGTACTGCCTTTGTCTTTCTTGAAGCCCTTGGAAGGAGGATGCCCCTTCTCTTTCCACAAATGTTACAAGCCTTCGATGTTGGTTGTTAGGTTTATGGTTTATCCTATGCTTGTGTGTATCACCTCTTATCTATCGAATGCTTAGGTGGCACAAATCGTGTGATAACATTTGCAAAAGACACCTCAAGGGTGTAAATATCCATGGGACCCATTTCTAGAGGGTGTGGACTCACTTAAGACTTAGTAAAAGGGTTCATTAAAGGCCTTTAAGAGCACCCACGAGTTCTCTAGAGAATTTGGATTGATTTGGAGCCTCTTATGATATCATATATGATACCATATGAGATGCCTACTCTAGCTCCATATCATGAGTCTCATTGTACTCACTTTTATTCAATCTAGTAGTCAATTTGTATCTACACTCTACTCCAATCTCTTTGAGTGATTAATTTAGTAATTAGCATGTGAATACCATAAATGGTTCTCTATTTTATCCTCCCTAAACAAGGGCACAAACAAAAGAAAAAACACAACACACCCACACTCAGCAAACCATGCATCATGCACCCACACCTACTCACAGAGTACTCACGCACTTGATGTGGTTCTTACAATGCAGCTTATGTACGAATGCACTCCCTCCTTTACAATGTGACATTGTGATGTGAACCTCCACCCAAGGAGGCCTTACCATGAGGAGAGAATATGTATCATATGCCATGACTAATGACTTCATCTCCCTTTAAGCAAACTCATGTAATTGCCAAGAATCTTTTTGACTGAATTTTTCATTCACTTGATATATCAAAACAACCAATAGATAAGTGTGAAAAATTCATTGGAAGCAATTCCCTCGTCTCAAAGAAAGCACTATTTTTTCTATTTCCAACCCCAAATTTAGGTTCTTACTACTATTTCCCAGTCGCTACATTGGAATGTTGACAAATACTTCCCTAGACACTTGTGCACTTCACTGAGATATTCAAACAAAAAGAGCCGTACCTTTTTCACTTTGCTGCAAAAAGAAAGAAGGTTTGCTTTTTTGAGCTTGTTTGTCTCTAAACTTGCTTTGTAATTACAGCGCTTGAAGAAGTAAGGCTTTATTCTATCCCAATCATCACCAAGAAGGAGAAGCTTGCGCCATTCAACCTCACTAGTCTTCTCCTGCGTGAAAATGTCGATGAGCCTGTCACACACTTGTCTCATTGTGTAGCCATGTTCAAACTCAAAATCTGTGGTATCCTCAAACAGAAGACCCTCTTCTTTGGCCTGCTTCTTAGAGGGCCTGGCTTTTGTCTTGCGAGATGAAGGCGGGGAAGGAGTCGTCAAAGTCTCTGATTTTGATTGCCCAGCACGAAACACTGAAGAGAGAAACGAAAAACAAACAGTTAAGAGGTCTTGAATTCAAAGCAGAAAATGGAATCAACAAGGTTACTGAGAAGGTCTTGGACTAAAAAACCTTCTAGCAAAGAGAATCAACAAAAGTTGCTGAGTTGTGCGTAATCTGTAACCTTGAAATCGTGAGCAAGCAAGCAAGAGAGCTCTTTTGTGTGTTTTTGTGTGTGTGTGTGTGTGTGTGTGTGTTACCCGTTCTGCGCAATGGGGCTTCACTCTCTGGAAGATTGTAAGGGGAGAAAGAAGAGGAGGATGGAGCGCAGAGCAGAGAAGAATGGGTGCGATCATTTGAAGCAGCAAGGTGCTCCAAACAGGCAGACATTACATTTCGAGACGAGACGGACAGCACATGGTAGCAAGTAGCCATTGTAGGTAGTATCTCTTGCTGCGGAAGTTAAAACCTTCTATAAATCTCTACCCTGGCCAGCAGGCCTCGGGACTAAGTGACACGGGCATCGCAGAGTGGGATCTACGGCAGGAGGATTGTGGGTAACAGATCTAAGTGGCGACTTCGAAAGTAATTTAGGGTACCTTAGATTACAAAAAGTACCTTGGATTATTTTCGATTATCGTCGCTTTGCATACATGTTATAAGTAAATTAGGGTCCTCATGTTTTAGAACATGAGCATGTTGAAGTGGTTAGGGCTTGCTTCTCTCATAGGTAAGGTCACCAGTTCAAACCCCATGCCCTTAAAATGGGATACCCTAGTTTATTTTTGAAACACGGATACCTTAGATTACTTTTTATCTTAGATTACTTTTGTAATGTAAGGTACTCGCATTCCAGATCTACAGCCCACAATCCCCCCGTCGTAGATCCCACCCTCCCATGTCTGTGTTACTTAGTCTCGAGACCAAGCAGGAGATTTATAGAAGGTTTTAACTTCCACAACAAGAGAAACTACCTACAATGGCTACTTTCTACCATGTGCATGGGAGGGTGGGATCTACGATCCACAATTCCCACACCGTACATCCCACCCTCCCATGCCCGTGTCACTTAGTCCCGAGGGGAGGGAGCCCAGGGTGGCTTGGGAACTAAGTGACACGGGCATTGAGCGGGTGGGATCTACGATGGGAAGAAGGAGAGACGCAGATCATGGCAAAGTAATCTCTAGCGTGGCAAAGTAATCTCGAGTACCCGAGATTACAAAAAGTAAGCTCAGTAAATCTCGGGTGCCTGAGATTACTTTGTACCCGAGATTACTTCACACCCAAGCCTCGAGCCCTTGATCTCACCTTTGCGACCCCTATGTCCTATTCAAGAGCACCCGCGCATTTTTTGTGATGGTATGGGACCGAGATTACTCTTATACCAAATGTGACTGAAAGTTATCTCGTGTACAAAAAGTAATCTTGGGTACCCGAGATTACTGTACTCGAGATTATTTATTGCGGTGCCGACAAGATCTACGACACTCGATACTCTCACCATAGATCCCATGCCCCTTTGCCCGTGTCATATAGTCCTGAGGCTAGGCTCCTAGGCTAGAGTGAGTCTTTCATGGGCGTGTTTCAAATGGGATCTACTGTTTGGAGCATGTGGGCCATCCGATGCACATTTTTTAATTCAAAAACTTTGCAAAGTGCTAAAAGCAAATGCGGGACTTCTCCTCCCGATTGTCTTGAGCCCATGACCTCTCCCTAATAAGCCACGAGCTCGCGTAACCCGCATATAGCAGATCTTGCTCGCTCTTACCAACATAGTGCAATGCACACTTTGCAATGGCCAATCTTCTACCCACTCTCTCTCTCTCTCTCTCTCTCTCTCTCTCTCTCTCTCTCTCTCTCTCTCTCTCTCTCTCTCTCTCTCTCTCTCTCTCTCTCTACGGATCTAGTCTTCTTGCTCACATCCTTGGGGTAGAGACGCGGCACTCATGGAGTTTTTTGCCTTATCCACTTATAGATGCAGATTAGATATATGTCAATGCTTACAATGCTACATTAGAGTAAGCAAATGTACAAATCTCTTTCGAATGATCAATGTTTTTGTCTTATAAGACTAGTTCTTTCTTTTTATTGTGCACAAATTTAAGTAGTATGCATACTTAGAATCATGTTTGTGATGACGGCGTCTCTAAAACACCAAGTAGAACTTGTCACTCTACTTAGAAGAATAAAATGGACTAAAGAGTAGACGTGCTTGCGGCAGCCATGTCTCCCAAGCACCAAATGGATTAGTCATCCATCTTGGAAAGATGTCGTAGGGTAAAAAGGGATACTCTACCCGATAAGCAAGATTGACTAGTGATTAAGGCTTTATCTCTTCTACCTCATAGTCGAGGACGACTATGATTTCAAGAGAGAGGTAATGTCATAAAATCTAATATCTAACCAACCCAAATGATTTTCTCATTATAAACTGATCATTTAATGAGGGAGAATAAACGAGAACAAGGGTTAGAATATAGACATGTGCTTACGGATCTATCTCACCATGGGGCCAATGGTAAAGGGGTCCAAATGAGGGATGGTCTGTCAAAGAGCAAGGCTACCCAATGGAGCTTAAAAGACCTTAGGGTTAGTTTCATTGAAGACCTCCAAAAATTAGTGTTAAAAAGTCCTTTGACCTTAGGTAAGCTAGGGATGAAATTGAGGTGGGAACCTGGTCCAAGCTTGAGGTGCTTGTCGTGCTTGATGACTAAGATGCTTGAGATGCTTGTCGTGCTTGTTGAATACGGTGCTTGAGGTGCTTGTTGTGCTTGCCGACGAGGGAGCTTGAGATGCTTGTGGGAACATTACCCAAGCTTGAGGTGCTTTGTCATGCTTGCTGACTAGGTGCTTGAGGGTAAGGTGTGCACAAAGTAAACAACTATCCCTACAAGGAGGGGGCGAGTCCTACAAAAGGGGGCTAGAGAGAGAACACACACACCCTCACACAAGGCAAGCTTGGTACAAAGAAATCATATAGGACACTTGTCAAGTTCCTTCTCATGTTGCCCTCATGGTGTGCCTAAAGCCTATTGGTTGGCCTCCCAAGGGGTCCAATTATAATTTAGTGGAATTAATTAATTGTTTTTGCATTTATCAAGTCCCCTCTGTTGCTTGTAATGCATCTTGCATGTGATTGGCCGTTTTGCAGGGGTCTAATGAGCTTCAAGCTTGTGCTACAAGGGGGGGGTCAAGCTAGGGGCATGCTTGAGGGGTATACTCTCCCACACACACACACACACACTCTCATTGTGTGAAGTGCAAAGATCAAGAGCTCCATCTCCTTCTCCAAGCTAGTAGAGAAGCTGGGAGCCTACACCAATACTCTTGGCTATGGAATAAAAATCCAACCAAGAGCCATGCTTCAATGCTTAAGCTTGTCATCTTCTCCATCTTCATTACTATGCTATTATGTAAGCTATCAAGAAGAGTGATGATAAGTGAGGAACTAGTTCTTTCTCCTATGAAATGTTTCTTCTTCCTCTTCCCTACCCTCATTCCCCGCTACTTTCAAAGGTGTTTGAGGCTTGGGATAGTTACTGCTTTCTACAAAGTTTATGTTATGCTCGTGATGCATGAAGCTTTCCATCTTCATTGCATCACCTAGGTCCCAAAGGAAGATTGTATTATACCAAGTATGTCTTAATGGGAGAACCTATAATACAAATGCCTACTGGAGGGGGGACCGCCTCCACATAAATCCGGTCCTCAACTATTGTCATGTTCTCTAAACTCTCTCTCTTGCAAAAGTATTGTTCATGCCAAGTTAATTAAGTACCATGTTTATGTTGCTACCATCAATTAAGTTCACTCTCTATGCTCACAAAGTAATCTCACTAAAGTGCTTTATCTAATTTCCTAATTTCGCTACTCTCAAAGTTCATAGGCAATTTCCATTACAAATGAGCTGCAGAAATGGTTTGACCATGCTCTCTTCCTCCTTTTGTTATCGAAGAATTATGTCGAAGAGGCAAAATAACAAGCAACGACTCTGGTAGTGCACCAATGAGACAAATCTTTACATGAATGTGGCAAAGGACTTCTAAACATACGTGAAGAGGAGAATGATTTACAGTATAGCCCCCACATTCAAAGCTTACACTATATATAGCATTGTACTTGCATCATCATATCGGGCTTCATATTGAAAGATATTCTCAACGGTCAAGTGGATAGTAGGTTATAGAAATCCTAAGGTTCATACTATCCTTAAGCTGTATTCCTTCTATCCATCTAGCATCTTCAAAAGGATAATTTTTAAACTTAACAAGATACCGTCAAATAATCTTACCATGTCATAGTACCTTGTCTTCATGCCGAAGGATAGCTTTAGGGTGTAGCACCTCTTCTTGGTCTTCAATTTCGGGAGGGTCTTCAACAATTGGTTCACTTGGTGGCTCTCCTTTGTAGGGCTTAAGTAGGCTCACATGAAAAGCATTGTGTATGAGCCAATGGCTGGGCAACTTGAGTTAATAAGCCATCTCATTGATTGGTTTCAAAATTTGAAAAGGACCATAGTATCTCTTTGCTAATTTAGCATAATACTTTTGATGGCCCGTAGGATTTTTGCTCATCATTTGCTTCCCAATTGAGCCTTGGGAAACTTAAGTAAGACCCAATCATTTTTTTAAAACATTAAGGCCGTTATGTGCTTGTCAACAACAGCTTTTTGCCTTTGTTGAGGGATGGATATAGTCTCCTTAATCTTTTGAAAAGATTCTTGTAGGTCATGGCTATACTCATTGGCAAAGAAGATCTTCCCATGTACTTTGAGTAGCAAGGGACTTTTAGGTCTTCCCTCAATGATTTTGAAAGGTGCTTTTCCTGTATTAGTATGTACAGTATTATTGTACGCATACTCTACAAAAGGTAAGTACTTTTCCCATTGTGAGCGTTGATCTACTTCTGTAACATAAGTCTTTAGTAGATTGAGTATTGAAGATTGGCTATCTCACTTTGGCCATCCGTTTGTGGGTGATAAGCCGAAGAGAAATTCAATCTTGCTCCTAGATTTTCAAAGAGACCTTTCCAAAAATTACTGGTCATTCTAGGATCTCTATCTGACACGATGGATGTTGGCAATCCATGGTGTTTGAAAATCTGTGATATGAAGAAAGTTGCCATTTGGTGTGCCTTAATAGTCTTTTTGACAGGAATAAAGTGTGCTTGCTTGCTAAACCTGTCAATTGTTGTCCATATTTTCGTATTCACATGGATAGACTTGGGTAATCCAAAGATTAAATCCATGGATATACTCTCCCATGGTGAATTTGGGATAGGCAATGGCTGGAGTATCCAAGTTGCTTCCCTCTATCATACTTGGTCTTTTGGCATACCACACGTTTTGAAACATACTCTTGTATGTCCACTTTCATGGTAGGCCAATAGAAATACGTCTTACTCCTCGTAGAGTAGGTTGAATGACTCTATGCCCCGCATGGGGAGGAGCATGGGATTCATACATGACTTTCTCATGAAGGGAGTGGGTAACACATAGCCGATTGTCGTGGAGAAGATAACCATCTTTCAAGGTGAATGGTTCCTCTTTCTTCCCCAAAGCAAGGGCTGATATTATATCTCTATAGTCAAGTTCAGTAGCATACTCATCTATCATAGAAGATAGATAATTTTGAGTAGCTATAGACACCACATTAACTTTTGGTCATCGTGAAAGTGCATCGGCCACTTGATTGTGCTT
The DNA here is from genome assembly GCF_014529385.1 of Adiantum capillus-veneris. Lineage (NCBI taxonomy): Eukaryota > Viridiplantae > Streptophyta > Polypodiopsida > Polypodiales > Pteridaceae > Adiantum > Adiantum capillus-veneris. Next base: position 125,134,590 of record NC_140935.1, read on the forward strand.
ACCAACAATGTGAGAAATATGGAAATTAAATTGCGAAAGAAAATTTGTCCACCTCATGTTTTTGTTGGAAAGCTTGGTTTGCGTAATGAAGTACTTGAGACTTTGGTGGTCGGTTCATAGGAGAAATGGAGTCCCCAATAAATAGTGCTTCCATGTTCTAGGACATGTAGAACAGCTAAAAGCACTTTCTCATAAATGCCCAGAACTCATTCATCCATATTGAGCCTTCGACTCTCATATGCTATGGCATGCCCTTCTTGAAGCAAGACTGCTCCAAGGTAATCACCACAAGCATCACATTTGACCTCGAATGGCTTTGAGAGATCCGAAAGCATGAGGACTAGTTGGGAGGTAAGCTTCTCTTTGAGCTGCACAACCCATCAGCGTTTCCTTCATAATGAGTCCCACTAGTACACCCAACTCTCCCTTGAAGTTCATAACTGCCTGTCATCACTTCACCTATTGTTGTTGGCCACATGCATGTTGTGATTGCTGATGCAACCCCCTTTGACCCTTGTTGCTACTTGCAAACACTCCCATCACCCTCCTCCTATCAGAAAAGTGTCGTAAACATCCACCTAGGCCTTCTTCAACTGTCTACTATACCTCTATTTGTAGAGAGAGAGAGAGAGAGAGAGAGAGAGAGAGAGAGAGAGAGAGAGAGAGATGGAAATAAGGACAAGGAACATACAAGAGCATACACACACACACATAGAGAGAGAGAGAAGTGAGAGGAAGCAGGTGGGGAGAGAGAGCAAGAAGAATCCAAGGTGAGGTGGCTTCCATAGTAAATGAACGATTGGGCTACCCATTTTATTTTTTTCCGACCTCTTGTTGCCTAAGCTCGCAAGGTTTGCCACATCAATGACTTGAAAATAGTTGTCCCTTATGTTATCAAATAGATTTTGGCCCAATGTTTGTAATAAAACAGGATTCGATGTCTAAATTTAGAAAATTTTATAGGCTTTAGTGAAAATGAAGGCAACTGCTTCAAAATTTAACCTAAAAACAAAACTTTAAGTGTGTCCTTACGCTCTTTTGTTAGAAAAGTTAGATTGTTATTGGCACACCCTATTGCAACACCCCACCTGATGATAGGAGAGGGACAAAGAGGTGGGCCAAAGGGTGGGAGAGGAAGACATTAGGGGCATTGTGGGCAAGCAAAGTGAGGAGAAAGAGAAGCATCATAAGAGTTGCAACTCACATGCATCTCCTACACTCTAATCAGCCAGCGCACCGACATGGTCAACCTTGAGTCAACGGCCATCCCTCGTCTCTCAGCTAGTGCACCCCCATTATTCTCCTTCTTCTTCTCCTTCTTCTTCTTCTTCTTCTCTCTCTCTCTCTCTCTCTCTCTCTCTCTCTCTCTCTCTCTCTCTCCCCCCCCCCCCCCTAAACTCAAGATGATTGCAATAGTGGGGGGGGCTTATGTATAGAGAAGGGTAGAGAGGAGCGGTCTCTTGAGTTGTAGGCATGGGCTGCTCTTGAACTGCTAGCATGTGGTGAGGGCATCTAGTCCCACTCTCGATTAGAAGGCACTACCAATTAGTTGTTGGCGTGCAAGAAGGGGTGTCTGCAAATGAAGGTCTAGCTATTGTTACGCACTGGCTCGAGACGTCATGTGCCTACAAAGCAAGGGTTGGCTCCAACTCGAGGAGGAGTGACAGAGGAACAGAAAGACAAATACCTCAAAACAGAGAAGTTTTTTGACTGTGGGGAACAAGGACATATATTGTGCGGTGCCCCAAAAAGGCACAAGCATGAGAGTGACCAACATACTGAAAAGAATTGGTCAAGGAGAGACTTCCTCTAGAACAGATATTGGAAAGGATACTGATGTGCTGACAATATTCCGCTTTATGATTTTATGAATGAACACGTTTGAAATAGGAAGATGACTATGATTTATGTGTGAAATTAATGTTGGTGGAAGATCTGTGTTTAAATAACAGGTGGAATTGAGAATGCGATGGTGACAAATTTGCATATGAATGCAATCGAGAGCAATGGCAGCTCTAGAATGAACCTGATCATGATAAGAATCATGAATTCTGAATGATGATGATGATTGATATGAGTGGATATTGTGGTAAGCGCATCAAGAGTTCCCAAGGGATGAGATGGCTACATAGGGATAAGATGACTAGGCTGAATGATTGAAGCAATCTGTTCAGTTTGAACTAAGTGTGTGATTTGAACTGGAATTCTTGGAAATGAATCTGATTTTTGAGTATTCACTCACGTGATTGTGTTTGAGTGTAGGACTGAAAGACCGAATGACTACAACATTTTGGTCTAGAGAAATCTATGGACATGATCGCAATAAGAGTTAGTTAATCCGACATCAATGAGGTCCGGTGTGGATCTAGATTCGATTGCTGAATACGTTGCTAGGAATCATGGTCTTTCTCTAGATGAATTTTTACTTGAATGTGATGTGAATGTGACATGACTATCGTCTTTGTACTAGTGCTAAATTTGTGTCGTCTAGTGCGTCGGTACTTAGAGTCAGTCTCTACTGAACTGGTTTATGGCTTATGGCTTATGGTTGATTTTGCAGACGTAATTGAGGTCAATTACAATTCTTTCAAGAGGGGGCTATGTCACAAATTGATGATGTGGCATCCTTGATGACGTGACAAAATTGTACGGATGACTCAAAAATAGCATTCACATGCTGACGTGGAAGGCTGTACGGATTTTTGTGATTTCCCGCTAGTTGCTTTTGGGCCAGTAGCTTTTGAGTTTGCAAGCTTTTCACTTAATAGCTTTTCAGTTTGATAGCCAAGGGCCTTTCAATATGAACCCTAGGGCCACTCATGAACTAAGTGTGCTGAGTTCAGGAGCAATTGAGCAGAGAGGACCCTTGGGCCTTGTAACTTTGCTCAAGTATTAATATAAAAATAAATGCCGAAAGGGGTGCCAAATTTTTGGGGCCAATACCTCTGGGCATGGAACTACTCCGGGCCGTGTCGACTCAATTTAAAAATTGTGATAAAGTTTGCGAAGTTTTTTAAAATGATTCTCTCGTGTGTCGAGCCAGATTTATGACTTGGGGTGCCCAAGTCTGAAACATCACTGCCCTTGAGTTCTCGTACACTGCCACTAGCATGCTTGAATTTGCTTATGCATAATAGAGTAATATAGGTGTGCTCTAATCACTACATTCAGCCAATTGTTAAAGTCTATGGTATTTGGGAGTGCCAATATTGTAAATGTAGATTCAACCCACAATGTACACGCACCTTGTTTTTTGCCTCCATCCAAGATCCATAATGATCATGCCCATGTGAGATAGTTTTATGGATGTGAGATAGTTTTGTGGATAGTTGACAAGTCTCTCCCACTTTATTTTGTTGCGTTTTTTTGCTCTTTGATAAATCTCTCCCATAGACTCAAGTCAAATTATAGCCATTTGGGGTAGGTTGACCTGCAATACATGAAGAAGATAACAAACACCTCAAATAGTTACTCTTCATTCATAAACAAGGCTAGAACCTTATGAGAAACTCACAAGGGTTTGCCAACCTACTACACACGGACACACACACACACACGTGTGTGTGTGTTGCAATTTCAACTAAACTACTTGAATGCAACAGAACACCATGTTCAAAGGATAGTTAGCTCTAGAGACAATTAGAAAGTCAATGCAGACGAGAAAAAACAGACTTGTATTCAAAACATTTTTGTACATTTTAGTCAGAATGAATACTTGTTCCAATTATCCTATACATCACAACAAGATTAGTAGGTCTATAAATGAACTCATACTCATCTTCAAGATTGGACTGGTGGCAAACCTAAACATCTTTAAGCAAAGATAAAAATGTCATTTGTATTCATACACAAAACAACAGATTTTGCTAGCTTCGGAGATGTTTTACAATTGTCAAAGGGCCCATCATTTTTTATCTATGTTAATACTTAAAAGAAGTAATTTTGTCAAATAAATAATTTTGATAAACATACGTGAGAACCAAAGAGGCCATAACATCCTCTAGGGCTTTTGGTAAATTGTGTGTCTCATTTCTAAAAGGTATATATTTTCAACCTCAATTTGTCTATATATTTTTGTATCCATCAAAAGACATCCTTTAGTTGCCAAGCAGAGCAAAAAAGCCCCACAATCAAATCAAGGGTTCCTAATTTGATAGGATTGGAAACCATTTTTCCCAAAGGCACCACAACCAAATCACGGGTTCCTAGTTTGATAATATTTGAAGCCATTTTTCCCAAAGGCACTCCTTAGTATTATACAAGTCAAATTAGGGATAAGGTTTTTGCAAGAAGGAGCGAGTGCAAGATCCAATACAATGACAATGTGTGCGTGTGTGTGTGTGTGTGTGTTTGTGTGTGTGTGTGTGCACCCACCCTTTCCTAGGCACCATACTCAATGAAGTAGTAGGCTCATTGAGTATGGACCCCAATAAGACGAGTATGTAAGAAAATCCTAATGTCAACTTAATGGTCATCTCTTATAAAAGTTTTAATAATGTTCTTGTGTATGGAGGAGGGATATCTATGTTATACATAAATTTCAAGGATGATTTTGATATGTTTCTTCACAATCAAGTACCCACTTAAACTCAGGAGACAATGCGCTTTCATAAGCCGCCATCCTGGGTAGTTTTTTACATATAAACACGATGGTTGTGCTGATTTGTCTAGGCCACAAATGAATATATGTTCAAGAAGGTACTTAATTTCATACTATAAGGGTTCTATCCTTAAACCATGGTTTCTAATTGACTCTATGGTTAGGGAACTTCTCGTGAAATGTGGTCATGATAGTTTCCTTGCTATAAAGAAGGTGTGTTTCTTAAACATTGATGCATATAAGTTGCCATGTCTTTTTCCAAGTCTTCTTAAATTCCTAAATGATAGGTTTGGAGTTAATATGGACCATAGGAATATGATTAAGATATTTCATCACCATCTCCCTTAGGATTGAATGTCTACATATGTTTGAGTCATGAGTAAGTATATGTGTTCCAAAATGTTTGTAACATTGTAGGAAGGATGCAAACCTTTTTGAATTACAACAAATGCATTCAAAGTTACTATCAAAGCCACTTTTCAAAAACACTCTGGTTTATAAAGTGTATAGTTACGGTCTTTTCCATATTTCTAACTATATCTTATGTTGAAAGCTTGTAATTTTTTGGGATGTTCAAATGCACTAATATCTTTTGAAAACAACCGGTAGTATTAATATAACCCAAAATATATTATAGTAAAGCAAATGAATAAATCTCTTCTTTTTAATAGGTTTCTTTCTCAAAGAATTTCTTATAAGTAATCAAATGATGGACCTCATTTGTGTCTTTTTGGAAGTCGACAGTTTTGAAGTATAACCAAACTCTTTAGAACCACAAAATTATCTAGGACGTTTTCTTGAAGCTCAAGACAATGTACTTGGTATATTGGTGATCCTTTTTCTAGGCTCTTTGGTTTTCAAGGTTTTCAAAATAGTCTGGATGGTGTTGGCAATAGGCACGGTGTATAACTTGGGATTAAGGGGAGATCCAAGAGTAAATAAGATTAGGCTTTTAATAGTCTCTATCACATGCTCATGAAAAGCATAATATACAATAACAACGTGGCAAATCTCAATAGGTATGGAAGCGACCGAGGCTATTAAGGCATAAAGTTGGGCACGGGCCTGAGGAAAACTTAAAATTTTTGGGAAGGATTTGAAAGACAAACCAAAGCAGATGGTCAAAACAAATGATAGAGAAATTGCAAGAGGATTGAGGGTCTTGTTTGTTGCATTGGCATTTAATAAAAGGTATGTAAGTATTCCAATAATTTCTAAGGAACTGCTTAGGGTCCTTAGCTTTCTCAATTAAAGAAAGTCCTTCAGTGTTGGAAATAACGACACTATTGGAACATTTGTTAGGGTCAATATCTAATTTAATACCCCCCAAATCAAAGAAAAAGTCTGTAGGTAGCAAATTTTTGGCTTGTGAAGCATAGGTCTTGCATTGATCAACCCCTTTCATTAGCAACACTACATAACAGTCCTACAAGATGAATAGGAAAAGGGACACAATGATTAATATGTTCAAAGTCCCATAGCTTATTCTCTAATCTGATAGCATCTAGTTCCACTTGTCTAGGAGGTAAAAGAGGTATCACACCAAAAAGGGAGGCTGGCACACACTTCTCTACTTTGCCAAACGAATCCCTTTCTACTACAGAGGAAAGGGCATCCCTTTCTTCTTCATTTAGAAGATCCAAATCTAAGAGAGGGTTGATGAGTTTGGGTTGATCTTTTATCTCATGAGGAATAATAGGTAGATATTATAAAAAAAAGAGTTTATTAACTATAGTAAATAAAGAAGAGAAGTAGAAGTCCAGGTTGGAATTATCTTGACAGTCTAAAAATAGAGAGAATTCAAAAAGGCATCAACAAGAGAAATAAGGTCAAAGTTGTTCTTTTTAGCTTTAACCAAAAGGGCAATCCAATCATTCACGAAAGGAAGCTGTGTGAACAACAAAGATAGTTTTTTTTTTCAAAGGCTACCATACTTATACCTACAATTTTGAATAACAGTATGGTGATTACCCATCCAAAGGTAACCACGGAGACGTAAATGTGCGTTTTTATGTTTAAATTTCCTTCAAATTGAACCATACTCAAATTGAGACTTACAAATGAGTAGTTATAATCTAATATTAAAGCTTTCATAGAAATAACAAATGCCATTGTGTTATGGTATTTAAACAATTGAAATTTAAACAGAAAACATAAAGAGGAACTATAGAACATTTGATGCTAGAAAAAATATTAAATTATTTCTTGATAACAAAACTATATTCCGTATCCATGTACAACCAATAAATTCCTCATTACATAGATTTTAGGGCCCTAAAAATTGTTGAAGTGAGATAAGGTACCTACCACAATCTACAAAAACGAGATTGTTAGAACATTCACCATTTAATGTGGGAAGACAAGTACACAATTATCTCACCACGTGTTATTGATGTCGTAACAAGACAAACATCCATCGATGATTATTTGTAATTAGGGCTTTTGGCTTTACATAGGAGATAGGTTCTAGTGTGAGCTTGTTTACATATGGTTAGGTTGGCTCTAGCTAAAGCAAGTTTACGGTTTACAAAATCAATCTTAGTGTGGCTAGTATCGATTGACATTTTGACAATCAAATTTGTGGCAGCTTGCTTGTCCTACAAAAACAGTCATTAGAGTGGCTAAACCTTACATATTATTTCCTAGTACGTGCCAATATCTTTCCATCATATTCAATGCTTATCTGTGCTACAACATATATCCCATGGGCCTATGGTTGAGTGATTGCGAGAAAGGTAATGATTATGGCCAAATTTGGGTGTATTATATGATTAAAAAACTTATCATACTTTTTGATCATGTGTTTGTCCTTAGATTATGCCTTGTGGTCATTTTTATGGCACAAAGTGGTTAAGTCATGTGTGCCTTCAAAATTAGGTGAGTAGAAAATCACATACTTACGTGTCTTACATTCCAATGCTAAAACAGATAGATTTGGAGTCCTTTTACTATGGCAGAAAGAAGCTTTCTATGAATTAAAAGTGACATCTACAAGCACATTTCTCAAAACAGATTTTGAAAACCAAATCATGGGTAGGAAAGAAGCCGTTTCTTATCACGTGGTAAGGGATCAAATGTCATTACTAATGTTAATGCATGTGTCCCAATGATGAGTATTTTAGTAGTGGCAAAGGTGTATGTGTTCAAGTTATTATATATACACAATATCACAAATGAACATTACATGTTCAAAGACAAACCATTACCAATAAAGTATAGGGTTCATGTACAAATACCACTTGTTGCTTGAATAATATTTGTACAACAACCTCTCAGTTTAAAACAGGTTATAGAGACCCACCCTATGACAACCAATGACGTCCTTGCATCAAACCATTTAAACAACAACAATCCATCTCAACACACATCAAGGAAGGTCGCCCTCACTTGCACCCATAGCCACAAGAAAACAATATGTTAGCAAGTGACTATACGCATGTGATGTTGGGCATCCCAGTTGTTATTCATGTCACCCAATGCAGCGAAAAACCAAATTGCGTACTGTTATGAAATATATGTATTTTTACAAAGCCACCCACAAATGTGATAGGATGTTTTACGTCAATCACGACCTGAGTGGTTCAAAGCAAAAAGCAACCAAAAAATAAATCTTTTTAAGCATGTGTCCCAATTTGAACATATCTAATTCAAAATTTAGCCCATGAAACTTGTATTAATCCATATTAGAAATCATCTTACGAACCTCTTTTGAATCATCTGCAATTTACTTATTCCAGCACTGATTTCTTCACCCGATTAGTCAAAGCTAAATTCTCTATCGTTAGCGAAGTAAAGACTTGAATAACCATTATATATAGTAGGGTCTAAGGTCACGAGGAGTCACCTACATTGCCCAATGTTAGACTGACTTCCAAGAATAGTGAAGCTTTAGTCAGGAAAAAACTGAGCCAAGTAGAAGATCCCAAGCTATACTCAGATATGTACTCAAAAATTGAATAATCTCATACTCACCACTTGTACCTGTATAGCTTAATGAGCCGCTAAGCCCACACAGGTTAGTTCATGCAATCTCAAGAGAAAAAAAAAAACATATCATGGTGATTGTATCCGTCACTCGCATTCACTTTAGGTTCTTCGTGAGCAACAAAACTTCAATACTCTTAGTCTTGATGGGCCGGCAGTCAGCCCTCAAATTGTTAGATAATCCTCTTCTATCTGGCGATTTTCAAAGCTCAACATTACCTTATTCAACATCTTTTTGACCCACAATAAATAGATTTTAATAACCAATTATAACAAAAACACATCAGTTATCAAACCTTTGACTTTAGACAAATAGTTGTATCACAAGTCACTTTTCAAACCTTTTGTGAACCATCTGCAATGTATTTCAAGAGGTAATTGGAATAAAATTTTATTTCAGCCCCTCTAATGCCCGACCAGTAGATCGACCCAACGCCAGGTGTCTATTTTTGACAAAGATCAGTCCCCTACTATTGATAACATAACGACTTGATTCACCAATAGACATGTAAGCTTTAGCCTAGAAAAACCCAATAGGCATCATTGTTGTGCACCTTGAGTTGATATATAGCCACAAACACACAAATAATTTGGGTTTAGAACAGGTAATCTCAAGAGAACCTAAAAGTGCACCAGAGTCCTACATAGAATAGTGTACCCTTTGCTTGTAATCACCTCGAGTCCTCTGTGAGCAACAAGTCCATAATATCATCAGCCCTCCTAGGCCTGCATAATCTATTAGATACTACAAAGCCAAAAAAACCATTTTTAACATTTTGCTATTTACCAACAATAAGTAGTTTTTCATTCCCAGTATAACAAAACTACTTCAATTATCAAACCCACAGATTCTAGACAAAAAAATATTAATCGCCATCACCACACTTGGTGTGTTTTTCATACTTATATACCATTAACATCTTCAAAAGACCAAAAATGACTCATGAGACCTAGAAGTTACACTACGGTGAATCTGATCAAGTGTCTGAATATCAAAAAAATGATACAAAGGCGTTGAAAAATATTATAGAATCCAAAAACTGCTCAGCAGCTCGCTAGAATTGTGTCAGAAATGAGTAGGGGTTTGACAGTAGTGAATAGAGTGTTGATACAACATAATGTGGGTGTTTATGTGGGGGGACAATGGGTAAGAGCTGATAAAGAAGAGAGAGCTTGTATCTCACGAACTGATACAAAGAAGAGAGAGCTGCTATCTCACTTTGTAAAGGAACCATTTGAAAGTCCTTTAATAGCATAGTGCTTAGTGATTCCATGCATGCATAGATATATCATGAGGTCAAAATCTGGCAATGTGTGTGTGCGTGTGTGTGTGTGCCCACCCATTCCTAGGCACCATACTCTGATAGGTAGTAGGCCCATAGAGTATGGGCCTACAACCTAATTAGTGTACATAATCTAGCCGGATCAAACTTGACTCCTGGCTAGTCATCGTGAGTAATTAGAGACTTGCATTTAAATTAAGTCCCTTCTTTTGAATCCATTACCTCTAAATTTACATATGAGAGTGCACAACTCTTCATATGCAGTGAATATGTTAGAGGAAGAGTAAACAAATAGAAAAACCATGCGAAGACACGTGTGCAAGGCATTCTTAAAGGGTCGATTACTTTTACGCTTGACGAACTCAGATGCCAGTAGACCCAATTTATCTCGTTTCCAGAAAAAACGATTGGAATAGATTCCCATAAAGGGTGGTGATAAAATGAAATCAATATTTAAGTAATTGGTAATAATGGGTGACAAAACACATATCATTCCTTCTTTCCTTATGCAGCCGAGTTGGCTCAATTTTTAGGAAAGTAGGATATATGTCACTAAGATACTCCAAAAACAGAGGATTATTAATACTCAACAGATCCATGAAGCGGAATGTGTGATTAAAATTAGAGAGTAGTCCTACCCTATCCACATCAGCCATCATTTTCAATAACCATTTATATTCAAAAAAGAATCGATATAGGTTACACATTATCGGAGAGCAAGAGAAACCCATAATAATGCCCATAATTTTCTTGTAGAGCAAGTCCCACCTAATTGAATGAAATAGTGATTAATGATCCATACAATATATTGCCCAAGATTAGCCTCATCAAAATTACGAGGTGGTTTGAGCTTAGATTTTTTGACCCAGCATGCTTGTCTGCAAAGTGAAATACTCTTGTAACCTAGAGATTCCTTGCATGTAAAGGCTAGTAAGATTTATTCACGAAGAACTTGAGGAAGGCCAATTGCAAATGTAAGTGGGATATTCTCATAACACCATGTGATGTCCGCAATGAAGATACTAAATATGTTTTGTGGTAGATTAATGGACACGTCACCTGAGCTTTTTACAAGCCAAAAAGGACAATACTCAATATTCTAAAACCGTTTTAAGGCTTTCCTTTTCGTAGTACAAATTTCTTCAAGTTTAAGAAATACTAAATTTAAGCACTCCGTAACGTCATTTGTGATGTTAGTAAACTCCCCCTTGAATGCATCTGAGATCTAGCAAAATTTATGTTTGTGAACTTCATAAGTAGGGAATAGGATTGGAAGTTTAGCCGAGCCCAACTCATAGTCCAATCCCCTCATTTCTTCATTGAGAAGGGTTGTAGTCTGTCCAAGTGAGTCTTGGAGTCTATAAAATTCATCTCTGTTAAGTGGGCAATTACCTGCCACAACAAGCCAATTGTTTGCATATAATAGATGCTGTGCTAGGTGCTTTATCTAAGCCAACGACAAACCAATCATCTATGAGTTTAGATAATGAGCTCATAACCTCAGGTGTGAGCCAACTTGTTTCAGTGCTGAGCCAGCTTTGAGGTATATTACTAATTTTATTGGGTAAGACAACACCCAGTGTACGGGCTAAGTTCTATTGAACTTCTTTCTCTAGTTGGAGCTTTAAGCCCAAGTTTGGTAGACAATCCAGTAAAGCCGCAAAGGCTAGATGTGGATTAAGAGGGTGGAGAAGAATATGATTAAGACCCTTACTAAGAAGGCCTCTAGCTGTAGAATCCACAATAATCTTCAAATCAGTATTGCAAACATGTTCACCTAAATCAACAACAGTAGTTCAAAACATATGACAATGACATTTAAAAACCATATCCCTACAAAGAAATTCATTGGAGGACACAATAGATTTAATCAAATCATGAAACTTCCACCCGAAGGTGAATTTATGAAGTAGAATGTGAGTCCCAAAAACCACATCAAAGCACTCAGTCATAATACTTCTAAGTGAAAAAAATTCCAGAAGTTTGCTAGTAAATAGCCAGTGAATAAACATCCCATCAACTACACCATCCTTCTCGGGGAGGCATAGTCATCCACCTTCCTTTCTCCAAACCTGCACATTCACATATCTAGTAAATGTTTGACTGGGAAACCTCTACCTCTGCCCCTCGTAAAGCTTTTAGATTTGCTTCTCCCAAATACAAATTCAGAAGACAAAGAGGGTAGTAAAAGAAGAGGACAATGAGATAAGCGTATTGGGGCATTTGAGGCGTTGTGACTCCTCATCTTCAATATTCGGTTTGATGAGACTCACCATGTTCTTAATCCCATTGTAGCCTCCATATGATGTGAGAATAGTGCCACATTTATCAAACCCTAGCTCCTTAAGAATGTCAAATATTAATGACCGATATTGAATAAAAGAAATCTGTGCTAACACAAGCTCCTTGGCTTGCCCTCCCAGCCACAAACACAAGAGGGAAAGATGAAACTCTGAAGCGTCAATATTCTCTCCAAGCTGTTGAGAGCATACCAAGTGGCATGGTCAAACTAAATGATGCTCGACTCACATGCAGCCTTAGGATCCAGGATGCAACATGCACACTGAAGGTAAGTTCTGAAAACATTCCACCGAGTCTCTAAATAATACTCATCATTATTTTTGTTGAAGATCATAGTATCTTTGGTTTTGACATAAAGTCCCGCATTAGACCCACACTTCTTATCATCTAAGAAATGCATATTGAAGGGTGCCGTGATAAGTTCACCTCTGTCAAGGAATTGAATGCCTTTGAGAAATTTCAATCTGCACTCCTCCACAGCCACTGCTGGTAAGTTGGCAAGGAAGACCCAAGTCTCCATGGAAATGGGTGCCATAAAGCTTTTATTCGGAAGCATCCACAACTTATGCTCCACATCGAGAGATTACACCTCAATTGGTTGCATTGATAGGAAAGGGTAGACCCTAGAGACTTTTGGAACCATCTCCAATAGGGACGATTCATTAAGGGAACAAAGAAGCCAAAGTTGAGTCGTACTGTAAGGAGACACCAAAATTGAGAGCTAGCTTGACAACTAAGGGAAGTGAAAGCAAAATCACAGTCCACACACAACAAGATCCCACGAACTTACACCCTACACCTGATCATTTCAAATCCTACACCACGGAGGAGCGTAAGGTTGTTTATACAAAGGTGAAAAGAACACCTACTAATGGAAGTAATGGATTCTATGATGGTCTGGCAGTAGTTAAAGAAATAGAGTTAGCGGACCTAGGTGAGGATTCCAAACTTGTTTTCATTGCCCAAGACGTGATAGAGACTAAGGAATATGTACTTAAGGAGCTCCTCAAGGAATTCAAGGATATATTCTCTTGGACATATCATGACATGAAGGGAATTCCACCTTCCGTAGTGCAACATACAATTCCAATGATTAGCATTGCTAAACCAGTCCAACAAAGACCCTACTCAATGAATCATAAGTATGAGAAGATTATTTAGGAAGAACTTGAAAAGCTTATCAAATGTGGACTCATATACCCTATTGAGCACTTGGAATGGGTGTCTCCAATAGTTATTGTGCCAAAAAAGAATGGGAAACTCAGAGTGTGCGTGGATATCAAGAAGGTTAATGCAGCCACTAGGAGAGATCACTATCCATTTCCATATTAAGAACATATGTTGGAACGAGTTGTAGGAAAGTAAACTTATAGCTTTTTAGATGGGTACTCTGGTTATAATCCAATCACGATTGCACTAGAGGACCAAGCTAAAACCACTTTTATAACTAAATTTGGAGTGTTTGCATTTCGTGTTACAGATTTTGGCTTAACTAATGCCCCTACTACATTCCAAAGATTAATAAACACTGCCTTTAGGGAATATTTGAGGGAGTTTTGTGAAGCTTTTTTAGATGACCTTTGTGTTTATTCTCATGGAAAGATAGGAGTCTCTATTTGTGATAGAGTAGGTTGTTTGGCATTGCTTGTATGCAAAAATCTCATGGGGCCAGTTTAGGGTATGCGTATGCCTCAATTTTGCCTCTCCAAGTGGATGATGTTGTGGAAGAAATCACAGATCATTCTTTGTTGCTGCTCAATATTAAGAGCACTAGATGTGGATTGCACAATCTCTATCCACCCAAGATACACGGTAGGAGCGGCCATAGTATATATCCATCAACAGCTCATTGTGGAGGTCATATCTCCAATTTTCATTAAGGAATACCCCTTCTAGACTTGACGTGTTAGAGGTCCCTTGTGAGGAGGAATCAATGTTGCTCCCCGTGGTTTTGCCTTTTGTGGTCGATACTTTAGAAGGAACTTCCAAGGGAGGTAGCATGGTAGGGCCTACATTAAAGGAGGTAGGTAGAATATCCACATGGACACTCTTAGGGAGGGTGGGGTCCACGGGAGAGGTGAACATAGAATCTACTTTCCCACACCCTTCATATGCTTCATTGGCCTTGGGTTCGGAGAGAGTAGCTCTACTAAATGTCTCCATAAAAAGACAACATGCTAGCACTAGGGTGTGGAGCCCTGGTGGGCACGTGTCCTCCTTCCTCAGGGCTTTGTATAGGATAACCTTCCATCACGTCTGAGTCAAAGGAAGTGTCACTAGCTGCTAGGTGGGGGTCTTGAGTAGTACTGCCTTGGGTTCTTGCTAAGGGCCTAGAGCCTAATGTGGAGGGATAATGGGTGCCCCTGTAAACAAAGGCACTCTCTATATGCTCGTGCTCTAGCACACGACAAGAGTGTAGGTGCATATGACCTTGACACCTTAGAAGTGTTGGTAAGTGCCTGTGAAGGCCGCTCACCTAGTTTTTCTTGGTGTTTTGCAACCCGGTTTTACTCTCAAATTTTTGATTTTTTTGGTCTTTTTTTCTGACCAAGCAATGAAATATAGCGTGTGATAGCTCAAAAAAATGAGCGTTTCAATCAGAGAGACATGGCATGCTTTACAACCTAAGGTTTGGTTACTTTACGCCCTTGAAATCTTCAAAATAGTCTATTTCTAGTTGGAAACTAAGCTTAGAATGGGAACTCCAAGGGTGCTAGTGTGAAGGGGAGGGTGGAGGACTTGTCCCACAAGCCGTCACTCCCTCTTGTGGGGGTAGACTATATATATAGTCTTGCGTCTATATTATATCATAAGACTAAGGACTGAGGCTTGGGCATGGGCATGGGCATGGGCTTGGGCTTGGGCAATGATTCCAATCCCAATCCTTCTTTTAATATGCAATTTCCTTGTTTTTTTATTTTATTTTTATAAATCTAAAGATAAGGGTCGCGCTGATACGAGTTGTTTGTGGCTATGACATGCTAGCATTAGGGTGCACACTGGGCAGTCGCGCATGGACCTTCCAAAACCAGAATAAAGCGTGCAAGACAAAACTAACACATTACGAAACTAGCAGAACTACTATAAGCTTGACTGAACAACAAAATAGAGCACAACTTAATAGGATAGAACATAACTAGAATAAAGCATGCAAGATAGAACTAACACATTGCAAAACTAGCAAAACTACAATATAGCTTGATTGAACAACAAAATAGAGCAGAGTTTAATAGGATAGAACAAAAACTTCATACCATTCGTGACAGAACTACGCCAAAAACACACACACAAACCTTTCTCTTCCTTTCCTACATACAATGAGTGAAGCATAGAGTGCTTCTCAAGCTTGGTGCATGGCAACCCCCAGCATCGACGCCAAACATGTACGCGTCTGTCCCACGTGTCGAAGCTAGGGAATTGTCGAGCACTGTGTTTGAGCCATAGATGGTTGCAAGCACTCAACTAGGATAACCTAGTAAGCTCAATGGGAGCAAGGGTGTGTCACTCACCGCTCTACACTCACCGCCGTGAAGGATTCCTAGCTGCAAAGAAGAGGGAGCCACCGCCACCACGCTCAACTGCCTTGTCACTGCTGTCGAGCCCACCATGATGCTTGATTGCTCTCTCTCTCTCTCTCTCTCTCTCTCTCTCTCTCTCTCTCTCTCTCAAGCGCGCGCGCACACACACACACACACACACACACTCATGAGCATACAATGGAGAAAGAGATGGAGATAAGGCAAGAGCACTCTTCTTTAGCATGCACCCTTTAGGATAGGAGATTTAGGTTACTATGGCCCTTTTATATGAGTTTGGCCCATTCACACATAGGCGTTCACACTGGCCAATCAAAGTAGAAATACTATCAAATGAGATATGTGGTGCTCATCTCATCGGTGATCACCCAAGCATCTATAGGACAAGCCCGACCCCTGACTCAAAACAATGTGATATGGCATTTTTGGGTGCTAACTGAGCTAACGTCCATTTGCAAAGGTCAGAACCAAGCGATGGGGAGGGTTGGGTAGTCACCAAGCCTCCTATTTGCCCGGTGTGGCTCCATTGAGTGGACGTTTGCTTGTGATGACTTTAACACCAAGGTCAGCACCAAGCGATGGGGAGAGTTGGGTAGTCACCAAGTGTCCTATTTGCCCAATGCTAACTCCACTGCATGACCTATAATCACAACATCACAAGGGTCTCCGTCTCGTTTAACACAAAGTTACTAGTGATGTGTAAGATCTTGGAGGATTGCAATTGGCTACAACCTTGCTACAACTAAGTGTAAGGAAAAAGTTATTGCTAGGTATATTTAATAAAAACTTGGGTATCCAGTCATGCCTTTACAAAACACTTAAGATTGGAGGGCCTAAAGAAGGATGTACTTTTTCTTTTTTGCCCATACTCACAATCGTGAGTGAGAGAGTTAGATTAACCCAAAAAGGAATGCTAGTGGACTAGAATTATTTACTCTTTTCTTCTTGCAGTAGATCCACTGAACAATCAAGGTTGAAAATTATATAAAACCTAAAATAGTTACAAATAAATGTCATGCAGAAGATCTATCATGAGAGATACAAACCACAACAATACCATGAGATAAGATTGTAGAACAAGGGAGGCAAGCCCCGACCAAAACAAGACTCAAACCATATCAAACATTTACGCAAGAACCATAACAAACCCCCCAAAAGGGTGCCACTGAAGATATGTCGTTTGCCACCCACCATATCTTTGCCCTCTTGTGGAGACCCGAGCCTTCCAAATGAACCATTCAAAATAAATAATCTATTGCCGCAATAAGGGTGGGGCCCAAGTCCCCATCAACAATAGAAAGTGCTCGAGTTGCCACCAGGGAGCTGCATCTATCATTGAGAAACCCCATCTCTCAAGCAAGCACCTCATTATGCCAAAACAAAGTAGAACCATGCAAATTGAACAAACCTAGAAGACATGCTAGAATCACTGTAGATTGTCACATCCATCCCTAAGGGATGGTGAGCTACATATGTAGATGATCTGAGAAACCTTCAAGCAAGACCAGGAAAGCGAGTTCCCTTCTAGAAGAAGGTGGACATTTGTCAAACCTCGGATGCAAAAGTATGCATTGACATGAACCCCACAAGCCACCAAGGCGATTGCATGCACTCAAGAGCTCCTTCCTCCCTGGAGCATCTTATGTCTAGTTGACAAATGACAAACACCACTAAAAAGCTTCAGAACGTCCAATTGATCTCAACCCAGCACACACCATTCATGCACCCCTAGATGACTCACCTAAATGACCCCCCATCCAACGTGAGAACACTAAAGCTGTCTCACGAAGGGCCTATGGAAGGGTTAGAAGCTTGCTTTGCAACCATCAGAAAGCATAGTTTTGGAGAGAAGGATATACATCTTACCACAACAGTTGTGCCCGGCTCATGTCCTCACAGTACTCCCCCCTTGGAGAAGCGTTTTCACCCTTGAAAAGAAATCTAGGGTATATCTGCTTAAGAACATTATTTTTTTCCCAAGCTGCATCTACTTTAGGTCTATCTTTTTGCTTATGACGATGCACATGATGACAAGAACATAGATCATGATAGTCAAGGATGTGCTTGAGTTTATGCAGCTGGGGGTGGGAGGTTCAATGAAATTGACCAAAACTTGTTGATCAATTACATTGTTGTCTCTCTGCAAGTGTTTACCAAAACAACTTACATGAAAAACCAGATGAATGTGAGAGTGTGTAGGTAAAGAAAGTTTGTAGGCATATCTCCAACTCGCTTGAGTATTTTGAATGTGCCACAATATATTGTAAGAGATACCTTAAGCATATGACTAAGTTTGAGACCTTTTGAATGCTCTGAAACACATAGAATACCTCTGCACCTTTCATGAAGGTTATCTGCTAATGTTTCTCATCTACATACTTCTCATATATGTCATGTGCTTGTAAAGAACATTTTGACGAGAAATTTTCATCATATCTATATGGTCTTGGATAAAGCACTTGACCTAATGAATTTTCTCAGTAGCCAACCCCAATTGAACTGGGTGACCTAGGTTGAAATCTTTACATAAGCATGGTGGGACTAAACCAAATAGTAACAAGCTTTGCACTATTATGAGTAGATTCCAAAATAAGGAGATAATCTTTTTTATTGGATTGCTTATTGGTGACGTGTGCTTGTAGCATATTTTCTAGCATCTGATCAACTTGTTCAGTATATCCATCCGTCTTTGGATGATGTATAATATTGCGATTGCCTTTTGCTTTTAATAATTTAGAGGTAGCCCTCTAGAAGTGACTCTTAACCTTGGGATCATGATGAATTACAATATTGCTAGGAAATCCATATAATCTATACAAATTGTCCACAAATGTCTTAACTAACTCTCGAGTTTTAACAGTGGACTTAGATAGATTAGTAAAATTACAATGTTTAGTCAACCTATCTCCAATCACCTCTTGTCTTCATGTGCTTTGTTATGTTAACTTGATATTTTTGGCAAATGTAAGACAGTTCTGAATATATCCATGTAACCTTGGCAAATGTAAGACATAGTTTTGAATATATCCATGTAACCTTGGCTAGTAAAACTATTTTCATATGAGTGTATAAGTCTTCTTTATGCTTGGGTGCCCAACACTTGGATTGTTATGACATTTATATAGAATTTGGCACAGAATGTTTGTGTTCCTCAATATACAGACTCTTCCTTTATGGAGTAGGTATCCATCATTAGAGAAAGGTGTATATCACATGCGTTCAAGGATTATTTTTGAAACTCTTTATTTGTGAATTTTTGACAAATGAAATACCTATTTTGCCTATTCAATCTGTAAACTTTCTTCTCAAATCCATTTTACAATACTCGTCTGTATGTGAAAATGTAAAAAAAAAGAATTTAATCACTCCTTCTATTGCACTCACATAATAGTCACATAATTGTTCAATGCCCCCCCCCCCCCCCCCCCCCCCCCCCTTTCTCCCCTTGGAGTATGCATCATCATGCTCACGTTTACCCTTAATCGACTCCAAAAACTCACTTTTAAGTTCCATGAAAAGAAGAGAGTTGATCTCAAGCATTTGACTAAGAGTATCAGTTGTTGCATTGTACCATCCTTTATAATACCGGAGCTTTGTGTCATACTATTAAAATCAAGCCAGAAAAGGTACTATTTTTTTGAGTTTGTGGATTGTAACTTCATTTTGATTTTGAATGAAATTTCGTCAGGTTGAGAAGTATCTTCCTTTATTTCTATGGAAATGTATAATTGATAGTCGGGACTATGACCTTCCAAAATGCAGGTCATTATTAGCCATATGTGATCTTCAGTCCCAACGTTGTCACTATGTACTATGAACTCTCCCTCTTCTTTATAATGCTCGTAACTCTCTCATGGAATAAGCCGTTTGGAAGGGTCATCTGCTTTTACACATCTAGTGGTGAAAGATTTACTAAAAAACATAAGTCTCTCACAATGGTTCTATGAACATGTTATCACTAACGCTCTTCCTAATTAGCTCATAACTTGACATTGAAGCATCAAAAATACATTCTAAGTATAACAAATTAAGATATTACGGCATCAAGACTAAGCTTCTAAGTGCATTTTGAGCCAAAATAGATTATATCAAATCTACCCTATAGATAATAATCTTTTCAAAAAGCAAGTGAAAAAAATGTGGAATTGAGACTGTAGGCACTTGTGTTTAGACTCTATCTACTCAACCTATTCTTTTGGTGGTTTGGAGCACGATAGCTTAGTGAATTGATTTGCTTGCCACTGTGATGACTAGATTTTGCTGTCTAGCACAAAATTGTGTGTTTCATTGAAGGGATTGAGTGTGTTCTCCAAGAGGTTGACAAACTCTTGTAGCCTCTATGCACTAGTCATATCAGCTACATCCCACAAATTGAAAATTATGTATGTGGTTCTCACTATATCTACAATAAGATAGAGTGAGGCTTAGGCAACCTACCCACCATTTGGCGCCATTGTCGGGAACAAAGTGAACTAAACTTCAATACACATGGATATCATTGTCTATTACTTCCTCTAGGTTCACCTAGAGAAAAATATCATCTTCTAGAAACCACACAGTTAAGGAGTGTTGTCTGTGTAGAGGTGACTTGGGAGTAGTCGTAACTGCTTAGGACCTTTTAGGCATAGATCGATTGTCTTTGAGTGCTTAATGAGTCATAATCTGTGAGAGTCTAAAAGTTGACACTCACTTTATAAAAAACAAGAAGAAATCACTATGTGAACACTTTTCACTACTCGTGTTGTGTTTTGATAGGAGTAGGTAGGTAGTCACCACAGTGGAATTTCAACATATCTCACTCTGTAAAAGATTGCCAGTCAGTTGCTCTTTAAAATTTCACATAGGTTTTGAAATCCTAAGGTAAGTTTAAAAAGCCACCAAATAGTGATCTAGTGGAAGCAATAGGAGTATTGTAGTAAGTTGGAACCATCATTGGAGAATATTTGCAAAAAAAGAGTATTATCTTCCTTGTAATTTATTTTGGCAAATCTAAAAATTTCTTGCCAAAAATGCCTGGAAAATATTGTAAAAAAATCTGATAGGCATGAAACTTACAAAAAAATGTTTTTTTTTACGAGTTGAAATTAATTGCGATGAGAGATATCCTTCCCCAATGGTCTATGTAAAAATTATACAATTTATACTTTTATACAATTTCAATACACATCAGAGTTCTCAGCACCCGACCTAGCATGGAGTTTAAGCCATTAGATAGAATATATTTAGAGGTGCTTAGTGACTAGTGCTACCACTAATTGTGTATGAATAAAAGTGTACTAAAAAATTGACCAATTGGAGGGTGAATATATGTGTACAGTGCATTGCTGGGGGGGGAGAGAGAGAGAGAGAGAGAGAGAGAGAGAGAGAGAGAGAGAGAGAGAGAGGAGGAAGGTGAAATAGAGTGCATAGAGACACAAGAGAATGACAAAAGAAAATTTTCAAATGCTCTATCTAAAAAAACCCAGGCAAACCATAAATTAATGCAATAACAAAATATGGTATACCATAACTTCAAAATATAAATGACTAGTCACAAGCAAAAAAAATTGATCCCAGAGCCACACCAACTTCCACAATCAAATTCACAACCATTATCCATGAGGGATCTCAACACTTTACCATAAACCATATTCCTTTTACTAAACCAACTTCCACACTTGAAGCTTTTACTATACATATTGCAACCAAGCTTAACCAACACACAAGGTCTTTAAAGAATGAACTTTTATGCGTAAAAAGATTTCCAACCAGCGACTAAACATACCCTCAAAATTCCATTTTGCTAATGTCTAATCATGCATATGTGATATACTATGACCGCACCTCACCCTCCTTGCACATTGAGCTAGTTTTGACCTAGAAGAGTGGAAAGCAATATGCACATGCACATGATACATCAACACCCATCGATGAAGTTCCATATATAATGCAAAATCATCACATCAACCTAATCATGATGCAAAACATTTCCACCACTTTGATCAAGGTATGCCATAACTTCACATATATGCAAAAAATAAAATTTTCCTACTTTTGGATGTGTGCATGACATGCAAAAGAAAGAATTTGGCCTCAAAGTTCTATAACATAGACTACTACACAAACACAATGGAGAGAAGAAGATAAATTTTTGTGTTGAACAAAGCACATAAACCTATCAACAGAGACAAAACTGTTTGAAATCACAAATCCACATGAGGCATACACAAAGCATATAAACCTATCAGAAGAGAAAAAATTGTTTGAAATACAAATCCACATGAGGCATACACAAACCATCAAAACTATGGCAATGACGTTCACTCCAACATTGGTCAATATATGCTTAAAGTGTAGACATTGAACGTCTGGTCTTGAGGCAAGTCACATGCTGCCTTTACAAAAACAAACATGATGGTCATATACTCTAACCACATACTCCTCATTAGGATCTAGATAAATCTGAGTCCCTGTTAACTGAGTCAACGTCAGTTAACAGAAGCTGCTAAAAACCGAAGACATATGTATGCACATTGAAAATCAACACGAAGAAGCAGTAAAGATTGGAGTTACACATTTTTCACGTTTTCCCAAAATGGTCATGTATTGTAAATTTCCAATTTATTTCAAGCCACTGTAATATTTTAATGTGTTACGCGCTCAATGGGAGTTCCAAGTTGTAAAGAATAGGTCACTTATTGTGCCTAAGTTGCACATTCAGTAAGTGGTGAGCCCTAAAGGCCTTGGGCGCCCGAACATTGCATATTTTTACCATAGGTACATAAGGCAGTGTGTAAATGAAATTAGAGTTCTCAAGCTCATTTGTTGAGAGCACTCTTTGGTGAGAGCTCTTGAGGTGTGTGGCTATGGAGTCCTTGAGCTTCTCCTTGCTCATGAGATTTGATTAACACTAATCAATGATTCATTCTCTTTCACTATGCCTCTCATGCTTTTGATGATTGCCTATGATGCTTAGATTAGCTAGATCTTAACTAATTAGTGGTTAATCCCTCTTTAATCTTGTGTGATTGCCCTCTTTTGCTTGTGTGGTTAATCCCTCTTTAATCTTGTGTGATTGCCCTCTTTTGCTTGTGTGTGCATGTAGGTTTGATTTGGAGTGTGGTGCTCGATAGATCTATGTGTGTGTGCTTGCGATTAGTGTGTTGCATGGTAGGATTAGTGTTGTGTGCGTCTTGCAATCGTAGTGTGTGTGATTGGATTGATCAGAGGTGAAGAGAAGTGGATATGGAGATTGCCCTTCATTGTGGCTTAGCTCCTCCATAGGCCGAGAAGCTCACCTTGTAGAGTTAACCATTTGTGTTGCCACGATTAGCTCACTAATCGTTTGAGTGTTTCCATGCCCTAGCTGGGTAGCTCATCCCTTCGGATTGATAATTTTGTTGGTCATTAGAGCTATTGCAACGATGGAACCCCCAACATTTGGCACCGCTGCCAGGGACGATGGCCTACACTAGTGTAATTGTGGCATAATCGAACGCGTTCCCTCACTAATTTCACTTGTGTGTTTTATATTTTTGTGGATTTTGGATGTGTGTGCATGAAGCAATGCGTTCATAATTCCCTAATGTGTGACCACATCTTGCCAATTGTGTGTTTACACACTCTCATTTCACACTAAACCCTTGCTAATTTGACTAATTTTTGCTAACTTACTAATGTGCTATGAAGGATTGGATCATTTGACCATTCAACTGATCTTCATGAAAGGTAATTAAGGTGGTATTCTCAACCTCCCTAGAATCTAGAGATGTGTAGAATTGTGTAGAGATCCCACCATGATGATGCAACGTAATGCCATGCTATGTTGATGCAATGCAATGTTGATGTTATGGATTGAAAATTCTGCGATTATTCATTTTCACGCCGTCGTAATGCCAAAATTTTTAAGAATTGGTGGCGCATGAATTTGACAAGTTTCAATTGCTAATTGGTGATTGTGGATTACTAATTGGGTGCCTAATTGAGTTAATTGCATGTTTGGATGGTCAATTTCAAGTGTGTGTGTGTTCACTAAAATCAAGTGTGTGTGCATTCTAATTGAGTGTGTGTATGATAATTTTAGGTGTGTGTGCACTATTCTGCCCATGTTTGAGTACGTAGAAACCAAAGTGTTTGTTATGATTTTTCAATTGTGATGATTAATATGTGTTGTGCTCATGTCCAACTAATGATTTGTGAAGTCACATTGCAAATCCAACAAGTTTAACCCTTTTGTGTGCGCACCTAAATACTGGTAAAAACTGCCAATTTTTTAGTGTGTGTGTGCCTAAAAAAGTGTTTAATTTGTATGGTTAATTCGATGTTTTGATTGCATAAATGATGTGTGTAATGATTAAATACTACATTTTTGTGCTCAAAACAGGGATTAACACACACTAATTGCGTCAAATTTTGACCTAACTTCGTCGATAATTTTGCCAGTTTAATTACTTAGCCTTGATTTATTTGATAAAATTGTTGGAAATTGAATTGATGTGATTGTGTGATTTTATTTGGCTGCACCACTCCCCTATGTGTGGAGAATTTGTAGATATTTTTGGATAATTTTACAAAATTTTGCATTAATTTTAGGATAATTTCATTAAAAAAATGATTTTGTGACCTTTACGAGCTATTTAATGTGTGAAAATTTAGGGCATCAATTTGTTCGCATTTGTGGCCTCCGTGGTCAAGTTTTGAGCATTCTATTATTTTCGAGGGCGGGGTTGACGATTTTGTCAAATTTTGGTGTTTTCAATAAAATCTGCTATTTTTGGTGTGCTTTTGCGTGTCGAAAATGGTCGATTGTGAATTACAATGATTTTCCAAGGTTTCTAGAAATTTTTGGGATTGTTTGGATTTTTTTGGAAAATTTTGGGATATTTTGGTGATTTTTTGGAATTTCGACTAATTTTTGGCCTATTTTTGGCATTTGTGGATATTTGAAAATAAAAAATTAATAAAAAACGAGTTTCGGGCTTCGGTACCGTGCCTTGCGGTGCATAAAATACTTCTCTTCTTCTTCCTCCCGCTTTGTGTGAACCAACCCCGCACCCTCACTCTCTCTCTCTTTCTGTCACACTTCCGCTCTCGTCTTGCTGCCAGGGTGCGATCAATATGTATTTTAATCGGCCGAAATCCTAAAATCCCGGCTAGATTTTGATCTGAAGAAAACCGAGAAATTTCCACAAGTTTTAGTGTAATTACCTGCAAAAGCTTCAAATTTGGACCTAAGAACCAGGAGAATTTTAAGTTGGTGCTTATTTTCATCGGTTAGGAAAAATGGTTTTTTTCTAGCCCTAGCGTGAATCTCTCTTCTCTAACTTATCCCCTACTCCCTTTTTCTCTCTCTTCCCCTACTCTCTCTTAAACTTATTCTCTCTCTCTCTCTCACTAACTCTCACTCTCTCTCCTACCCGTTGCCCACTCTCACTCTCTCTCCTCTTGCCTTTGTCTTACTCCCTCTCATCACACACACACACACACACACACACACACACACACACACAAACAATCCCTCCTTTGTCGGGTACCTCCCAGGGCCCGCTGTTCTCGCACTCTCTCTTTTTGTCTCATTTTGCCGCACGCAGTACGCTGGTCCCCAGTCTCTCTCTCTGGCTCCGTATTGAACGCCAAACTGTCAGCGCCTGCCAGCCCGTCGGTTGCAGTTGCCACGTCAGCATTGCCACTCGCAAGTTCTCTCTCTCTCTCTCTCTCTCCTCCTACAGGCAGCAACGCGCAGCAGCTGCCACGTCAGTAGGCCATCTCCCTGTGAGCGCCCAGTAGTGCCAGCACACCCTCTCTCTCTCTCCTCCTGCGCATGCAGCGTGCTCAGTCGTGAACGGCGCACCCGCTCCATCTCTCTCGCGTGTCTTCATTTCCACTGTGAGTTGCGCGCCAATGGTAGGCCCCGAGTGCAGAGGCACGTCAGTGCTGCCAACAAGTAAGTGACAGGTAAATTTAGTTATTTATTTAAAAAATAGGAATTAAAAAATCCAATAAATTAAATAAAAAAATCAAAAGAAACATTAAAATTTTCAAAAATCAAAAAATTAAATAAAAATAAAAAAATCTAATAAATCAAAAAAAGAAATTAAAAATTCAAAAAATCCAAAAATTAAATAAAAAATCAAAAGAAACATTAAAAAATTCACAATAAAATAGAAAAGCATAAAAAATTCACTAAAAAATTAAAAACATCTTAGAAAGTTCTATTAAAAAAAAAAAGACAAAAAAAAATCATAAAAAGAGTAAAAAACTCAAAAAATCCATTAAAAATCCTAGAGTTCACGAAAAGAATTAAGAAAATTGAAAAAACTCACAGAAAAACCAAAAATTCACAACTAAATCACAAAAAAATCAAAATCTGATTAGAAAAAGCCCAACAAATTGTAAAAATCATAAAACCTTCAAAGAAATCACAAAAAAAAGTAAAAAGTTACCAGATTTACAAAAAATTTGTAAAAATCAAAACTTTTCCAAAAAAATACATAAATAATAGAAAATTCAAAATTTTGCAAAAATTTTAGAAAAATAAAAAGAAAGTCGCCAGAAGTGCCATAAAAAGACAAAAAAACCAAAACGAGTTAGAAAGCGTCAGAAAAGCAAAAATCAAAGCCAGGAAGTAGTGTATCGCACACCGAGCAAACACCGCAAGCCGAGAATTACACCGCACAAAGTGAAATAGTACAACCGGAAAAAGCGAGCGAAAAGATGGACTCAAAGCCGTGAGGGGGAGACAAATTTCTAAATTTGTCAAAGCGAGCCAAAAAACGACAAATCATAATTGTAAACTCATCAAAGCTCAAAATTTCGAGATAGATTTTGGGATCTCCTTGGGAATTGGGATTGAATTAATTTGGCCAAGAATATTATTATTCTAGCTAAATTTTGATAGAGTTGCCGCAATTCGATCAAGGAGCTAGAAGTGAACGTGCACGCTAGAAATTGGCTAGTGCAAGTGATTGCGCTGCAAATTAGCTTCCAATTGGAAGAAAAGGAGCACAGCTCACATGTGATTGCAGATTAGGCTAGAACAAGCAGCAAAAATTCTGCTAATCAACACCAAAATCTGCCAATTGACGGTTTTTGTAGATTGAGCCAACATGGACTCAAATCGAGCTGTGAGTTTAAGTACATCAGAGGAAACTAGTAGCAGTGGCAACACATGCACAACTGCAAACAGAGCAAATATTGTAGCTATATGGCTACAATGGGGATAAATTTTTGTACACAGATACAGAAGTTCGTAGGTATCTTATGAGCAGCAAAAGCAGCACAGGAGCCAAGATCCTATTGATCATAGTAAAGCCAGATTCAAAAAACTCCCAGATGTTCACAGACTTCAGTGGAGCCAGGTATTGCAAGCTTAAAAATGAGGTGCAGATAGAAGTGCAAAAAATCAACCCAAGTGGTTATCCAGAAATCTGCACAAGTTCGCAAAGCATCCATTTGATACATATGCAATCATGGTCATTGTACATGGATTACAGTGGTGAGATCTATAATCGAGAACCAGAAATGGAAGATCCAACATATCAACCAATAGAAGCCAATCCAATTGGAGAGCCAAGCCAAAGACGGTACAAAGGTCAAGTGGAGCAATCTATAGCTTGATGCTTAGTGTTCTGAAAGAAGATGCGGACAACTCGGCCAACATAGAAGCAAAAACTTCTTAACAGGAGCTTGACATGACAGAACCTAATGAAATACCACCAATCATGGCGTATTGCTCAGATTGTGGACGAAAAGGTGGACACTTTTCTGAAGATTGTCTAAGAAATCTAGCCAATAGGGGCACATTAACTACCTAGAAAGGCACATAGCAAATTGGAAATGCGAATCTCGATGTAAGTGCAACTGACTTGTCACTTTAATGCAATCAGATGATTCTGCATTACCATTAGAAGCACCAATAAAAGCACTGCAAGTTCAAAATCAACATAAGGATACATAGGCACCTGAACAACTTAAAATTGATTCTTCGAACAACAAATTCTTGCATGAATTTAGTCAAGGTCTCGAGATATCACCAAAGCTTGAAAAGACTGTTAAATTTGCAAATGATTTTGCACCCACTGACACAAGTGTGCAATCATTCACGAGTCTAAGGGACACATCAAAGAGAATGATGCTAGCTTTGTATGGTACACATAATTCATATGCACACTATGTAGACCAAAAAGGGAAATTGTACAAAAAGGATCAACCAGTGTTTGAACGACCCACATACCAGCTCATGGAAGTGCATCCAATGATAGATTAGAAAGGATGGTTCATTTCAAAGAAAAGAATCTATTATAGCCCATCCTCTCTAGAGCTGAAGGATATTACCCAAGTAAACCCAAACTGTTCAGAGCCAAACTCTCATCCATCGAAAATCAAGCTTCGATGTTGTGACCAAACGAGCATATATTTTGACCAAAATAGTCGTAGATACAGACGAGAGTCTAACATCTATGATGCATTGGGTCCTGAAACCACAGAAGCCCATATCATAGGAGACCCATGGGATAGACAATATCACGGCAAAGATAATGCTATCTATAGCTTGACTTGGGGAATAATTTGTCATGTTTCAAGGAGATACATAGGAAACTATGTAGAAGGTTTACAGATGCCAAATGTCAACAATGCTACCCAAAGTGTACCTTCACAGTTCCAAAAGGTGGGACTGAACCAAAGTCAAACAATTTTGAACTCATACAATGAAACAAGTTATAGTGATCACCCTAGGAAGGGGGGAGTTGTAAACCCATCAAGCTCAGCTTATGTACCAGGAAATGCTACACCAGCTAGAGGCCCTAGAGCTTCTAGCCAACAGACCTCTTCAAAGCAGAAATCATTGAAAGATCATATTGTTGTTGGAATTTTCCAATGGAGTCTACAAAAAAATGCTTCTATGAAGATCATCAAGGACAAAAGTTTCTGTTGATCTCCACAAGTCAGAGTCAAAAGCCAACAAAGCCCATAGTGTTCAAACAGTTACATGTGAGCAAGGTCACATATGCATATCAAGATGAACGTGGTAACAAATATCAGCAATGTCATGACCTTGTACAAACCCCTATGGATGGCCCTACTAAAGTCAAAGACTATCTGAAGATGATGCAAAACCTCAAGCTGCCAGAATAGGTAACAGATAAGTCAAAGTCAATGAAAGCTAAAGTCCAGAAGGATATACAAAGATCACCACCAAAATCTCCTCCAAAGAGACAGATTCTGCCAAAAAGTACAATGGATCTTCTAAGATCAAGGGTTACTCAGATGCAAGAGGACAATGCTTAACAATCACAAAAAAGTGTAGAATCACAGCCAATGGAGCCGACATCAACGGAAGCAGGTGGTCAAAGAAAAGAAAATGCAGATAAAGTCCAACCAAAGGATGTTGCCATAGCAAAAGAAGTCAATTCAAACACAAATCTTGAGACAATCAAGTGCAACATTGTTGGTGAGAATGAAGAAAAGATGTCAAGAGAAGTAAAGCTGGATTTTCAGTTAGATAAGAACCTCATGTCTTTTCGCACTTGGAAAAGATGTGGCCAACCACAGCTAGAAAATGCTCCTGAATTTGTGAGCATATCAGGAAACAAACGAGCAGAATGCTGGGGAATCATCTCCACCCCACCATTGAAGTAAGTTCACAAATCATCACAGCTCAATTCCATGTGATCACAGCAAAAGATATGCCAGAAGACATCATAATGGGAATACCAATGGCTCAGAAGATGTCAAAGATACAGAATTCAAACATGACGGAGTCATCACAGACAACAAAGAATGAAGACCAAGACTGGTCACCCGTGGACGACAGCACAAAGTCCTCAAGCACAATTAGAATGGAGATTGATATCAAAGCAGATCTTATGGAAGATGATTCATCTCCATCAAACAAAACTTCAAAAGAACTTAAAGCAAATCACGCAATAAGAAGTGCAGATCAAACAAAACAAAGAGCAAGCACAATAGCTATTGAGCAGAGAATGCCACCAAAGCCATAAGTTAAGAAGAACGGGTTGCAAGGCAACCAAGAAGACAACCAAGAAGAATTAGGAAGCCCAAAGATCAATCAGACAGCGCCAGTCAAATCAGCAGACAAAGGTAAATCTAAAGTGGACCTTCCACCGACTAGCAAAGAAGTTGTGACAACATATGCCTCTACATCAAAGAACCCTCATGGATCAGATACTTCAAGCAAGAAAGGGTTTTAAATTTCACGTCAAGTGATGACCCAATTGAAACCTCTAAGGAGACACCCAAAAAAGCAAAAATATTTCAGCCAAAGTAATCAAGAAAGCAAAGGACAAGCAAGTGTTTGTTCCGAGCATTTTAGTCAAAGTCAATGATCCGGTTTGGATTAAGGATGAGAAATCAACACAGAAAGACAAACACATGGGATGGATAGCATCACAATGGAGCTTAAAACAACAGGAGTACTATGGAGGTAATAGACAGATATGGGTACCAAAACCGCAGGTTAGAGCATATGAAGTTAAGTCAAGACCCTCCCAAGAAAGCCCACAAGGTATCAACTTCGACAATATCCTAGGATACCTAAGAAGCAAGTATACAACAAAACAACATCAAAAGATGGTGAAGTTTACCACAACCCGCAAGAGGGATACAAAAAAAAGACGGATCTCAAAGAATGTTCCTCTTGGACAAGGATTCTACACACGTTATACAAAGATTTGGCTACCAGTCAACCACAAGCCAAACTGCAACTACACCAGACTTGCATGAAGATCTCAAGAGCTCAACAAAGTCAACAAAGGAGATACAAAGGTCATCAAGAGATTTGGATTCCTAAGTCTTCCAATGCTCCTAGTCAAAAGTCAAATGTCAATGATCAACTACAACAACATCAAAGACTCTTATCAACAGGCCCAATTGGAGAATCAAACAGATAATGGAGTCTTTACAGTTAAAGAAGGACAATCCAACCAATGAGAATGCAGATTCAAAGATGATAAAACAGATATGGCAAAAGAAACCTTCAATGCCAGCTTGGTCCTTCACTAATCCTCTTTTTGAGGATTCAAGCTTACTTTTATCTAAAGGAATGTTTGTAGTAAGCTCAAGAATGTGAAAAGTCAAGCCGCCAGGGTGCAAAAAACATTCTTTGGCATAGTCAGAGTCGGGCTGCTGAGCCATAAAATGAGCAAAGCATTAGACCCAAAGCTTCAAGTCATATTAAACTCTGTGCTAACAGTTGTAGTTATTAGGCTTACGCTCAAGCTGGAAGAGTTGAGCATATCTAAGTCATGTTGCTCATGCTGGATGAGATTAACATAAGAGTTGAAGTCTATTAACTTACAAATAGTGAAGTGTCGTAGAGTCCAACACTCACGCACAGTGCACAGTACGATGAGAGCACATATCCTCGTCAATGAAAACCATTCTTAAAGGGGTGCCAGATTGCAAAGCCATGTCATATGCTTTTATAGCTACACCATCTTTCTGAATTACCCCTCAAAATCATTCTTGCACAGCATATTGTTTCCCATGCATTTTTGTGTATGCATAAATAGGATGTCCCATCACTGAACATATGCATTAGACACTCTTTTTGCTTCCACCTATGCACCTTGAGTGGACTACAATAGGCAGAAAACCAATGTCATGCTAACCGACAAGTCATGTAGTGGAGTCAATACTGAGCGACTACAAAGCTTGGGGACTGCCCAATGCTCCCCATCGCTTGGTGTTGACCTTGATGTTAAATCCATTACAGGCGACGGCAAAAACCTTAGAGCATGATAATCGACAATAGAAAGATAAAATTCAGTGAAGTCAACACTGGGTGAATAGTAGGCTTGGGGATTGCCCAACACTCCCTATCGCTTGGTGCTGACCTTGGTGTAACCAACAAAGAAGACCATGGTGATGTGATTACAAAAATATAGTTGAGTCACTAATGGGCAAATATAAAGCTTGGGGACTGCCGAATGTTCCCTATCGCTTGGTGTTAACCTTGCTCTTTAAGTCATTACATACGACAGATGAGTCAATACGGAGCGAATAGGACGCTTGGGGACTGCCCAACATTTCCTATCGCTTGGTACTGACCTTTGGGTTAAAATCATTACATGCGACAATGGAGTCAGCACCGAGCAAATAGGAGACTTGGTGATTGCCCAACGCTCCCCATCGCTTGGTGCTGACCTTGGCAAATTAACGTCGAGCCAGTACACTTCCAGCCCCAATAAGGCGCGTATCCCAAAGGTATTTTTTTCCCCATCTAGGTATAGACCCTAATTTAGAACTTCATCATTCTACATCCCTTGTACATACTTTTCATAAATAAACGTCACCCTCATCATTATGCTATTACAACGGAAAAATGCAACATCATCTCTCATAGAATAGACATATTCGGACCACTGAAGATGCTGCAGCAAAGTGAACCTTATCAACAAATTCAATGACAAATGAAGACAATCATCCCATCTGTAACATTTAATGGCCTAAAATCTTTTGTGTAGCGGAATTTAGCATGAACATAGTGGGCATTTCATTAGAGTTGATTCTTAATGAGAATTACAAGAGTGCTTAATGGAGAGAGCAACAAAAAGCATAACACCTAGTTAGATAGCATCGACAATACTTTCAAAAGAGAGAGCAATTAAGCTATTGACAACAGTTGAGGACCGGATTTGCATGGAGCCGGTCCCCCCTCCAAAAGGCTTTGTATTATGGTTTCTCCCATCAAGAGAGACATTGTACAATACAATTCTTTGTGTTCCTTCAAGACTAGCTAGTGCAATGAAGATGGAAGCTTCATACACCAAGCAAAACACTTAATCAAACACAACTTGAATTATCCCCGTTCTCAGACCCAAGACCTCACACACCTTCGAAGATGGTGAGAGCTAGCAGGGTATGAGAGTAGATTGAGAGGAAAAAGAAGTATCTTACGAGAAAGAAGTACATCTCCTCACATAATCACTCATATTAGCATAGCTTAGCTTAGTAATTAGCTTGGTAGAGAAGATGAGCATGCATTGAAGCTTGGCTCTTGGTTGGATTTGCATCCACATGCCAAGAGAGTGTTGATGTAGGCTTCTATCTCACAAGCTTGGAGTAGGTGATGAGCTCTCCATTAAAGCTTGGGAGGAGATAGAGTATTTTCCCTTCACACATGGTCAAGTGTGAGAGTGTGTGTGTCAATGCCAAGCAAAAATCAGCCCCCCCTCTCTCTTGGGCGAGCCCTAGCTGCTAAATTAGTCTGGCTTTTGCTTCATTGGACCTCCCCAGGTCAAGCCAATAGGGATTAAGCAGCATAAGTGATAGCCTTCTGACATGTGTCCCCCTTTCCCCTTTTGTGAGAGCTTTAGGTAATTAAATAATTAAAATAAACTCTCATTGGACCCCTTTGCCTCCTGGCCAATAGGAATCAGGCAAGCCATGGGGCTCCTGAATGCTCATTGGACCCCTTGGGAGACTGCCCAATAGTCTTCTAGGACACTTAATTCTTATTGGTTTCTTTTATTAAATGTTTTTAAATTAATTAAACTAGATTTACTCTAGCCTAATTCTCATTGGTCCACTTCAAGGGTCTTCCAATAGGAATTGGGCACACCTTGTGGGCATCTGGCCTAGGGAGCTGACATGTGTCCCTCATTCCCTTTGTGTAAAGGGAGCCTGTGTGTGTGTGTGTGGCTTTCTCTCTCATCCCCTAGCTTTGGGGCTCGCCCCCTCCCATGTAGGGATGTAGAAAGACTTTTTGGGCACACACTAAGCATCCAATTTTCCCTAAGGTTGACCTTTGGACACAACCTTTGAATTTTGGAACCTTAGCATTTTGGAAGTCTTAATGGGCTGAACCTTAGGGTCCTTTTAGCCCATTGTTTCACATGGCTCTTTTGCAGATGGCCCCCCCCTTTGGATCGCTATTTTCCCTCCTTTGGATCCCTACTGTGGCCGGTCTGCTAACTTAACCAATATTCTAACTTTTTCTCCCTTGGCACTTCCCCACATTAAATGATCAGTTTAATATGAGAAAATAATTTAGGAGAATTAGATATTGATTATTATGACATTACCTCTCTCTTGAAATCATAGTCGTCCTCGACTATGGTGTAGAGAAGATAAAGCATATGTATGAGTCCTTTTCTTAGCGGGTAGAGGATCCCTATGTTACCCTACGACATCATTCCATAATGGATGACTAGTCCATTTGGCGCTTGAGAGCCTGAGGCTGCCGCAAGCATGTCTGCACATTAGTCTTATCAGTCTTCCATAGTAGAGTGGCAAGCTCTACTTGGTGTTCGGGAGACGTCGTCTCCGCAAACTTGATCTAAGCATGCATACTACTTCATTTTTGTGCACAAATAAAGAAAAAGAGAGTCTTATAAGACAAAAAAAATTTTGTTCATTTTTAACATTTTGTACATTTGCTTACTCTTGGGAAGCATTGTAAGCATTGACAAGGTTTAGGTTATCCTTTAATTGTATGCCTTGCATCCATCTAGCATCTTCAAAAGGATAATTCTTAAACTTAATAAGATATCGTCGGATAGTCTTACCGCCTCTTAATACCTTGTCTTCATGTCGGAGAATGGACTCGGGCTGCAACACCTCCTCGTGGTCCTCGATCTCCGGTGGGTCTTCAATAGTTGGTTCTTGAGGTGGCTCTCCTTTGTAAGGCTTTAAGAGGCTCACATGAAAAGCATTGTGTATGAGCCAATGATTGGGCAACTTAAGTTGATAGGCCATCTCATTGATTGGCCTAAGAATCTGGAAGGGACCATAGTACCTTTTTGCTAGTTTAGCATAGTACTTTTGGTGGCCCGTAGGATTCTTGCCCGTCGTGTGCCTTAATCGAGCCTTGGGAAACTTTAACAAGACCCAATCATTTTCTTTAAAGGCTTGGGCTCTTCTGTGCTTGTCAGCAGCAGCCTTTTGCCTTTGCTGTGAGATAGAGATAGCATCCTTAATCTTTTGGAAAGATTCTTGTAGGTCTCGGCTATACTCATCTGCAACGAAGATCTTCCCATGTACCTTAAGTAGCAAGGGACTTTTTGATCTTCCCTCAATTACCTCGAAAGGTGCTTTTCCTGTAGAAGTATGTACAGTGTTATTGTAAGCATACTCTACTAAGGGTAAGTACTTCTCCCATTGGGATCTTTGATCTACTTCCGTTACATAGGCTTTTAGTAGATCGAGAATAGTTAGGTTAGCTATTTCACTTTGGCCATCAGTTTGTGGATGATAGGCCGAAGAGAAGTTTAGCCTTGTTCCTAAATTCTCAAAGAGACCCTTCCAGAAATTATTGGTCATTCTAGGATCTCTATCCGACACTATGGACATTGGCAAGCCATGGTACTTGAAAATTTGTGAAATGAAGAGGGTTGCCATTTGATGGGCTTTGATAGTCTTTTTGACAGGTATAAAATGAGCTTGTTTACTAAACCTGTCTACTATCGTCCATATTCCCGTATTCCCATGGATAGACTTAGGCAATCCAAAGATAAAATCCATGGATATGCTCTCCCACGGTGAATTAGGGATTGGCAAGGGTTGAAGCAATCCAAGTTGCTTCCCTCTATCAAATTTTGTCTTTTGACATACCACACATTTGGAAACATACTCATGTATGTTCACTTTCATGGTAGGCCAATAGAAATATGTTTCAATTCCCTTTAGGGTAGACTGAATCCCTCTATGCCCCGCATATGGGGGAGCATGAGATTCATACATTACTTTCTCACGTAGTGAGTTAGTAACGCATAGTCTATTGCCATAGAGAAGATAACCATCTTGTAAAGTAAATGGTTCTTCTTTCTTCCCTAATGCAAGGGCTGAAATCACATCTCTAAAATCGGGATCAATAGCATACTCATCTATCATTGAAGATAGATCATTGTGAGTTGCTATGGAACCGCATTCACTCTCGGTCGTCTTGAGAGTGCATCGGCTACTTGATTATGCTTGCCAGCAATGTGAGCAATATGAAAATGAAATTGCGAAAGGAAATTTGCCCACCTCATTTGTTTGTCGGAGAGCTTGGTCTGCGTCATGAAGTACTTAAGACTTTGGTGATCCGTTCGCAGAATGAAAGGAGTCCCCAATAAATAGTGCTTCCATGAGTCTAAGGCATGTAGAACTGCAAGGAGTTCTTTTTCGTATATGCCTAGAGCTTGCTCAACAGGGTCGAGCCTTCGACTCTCATAGCCTATGGCGTGCCCTTCTTGGAGCAAAACAGCCCCAAGGCAATCACCACAAGCATCACATTGGACCTCAAATGGTTTTGAGAGATCCGGTAGTGTAAGCACAGGTTGAGAGATAAGCTTTTCTTTAAGCTTTTCGAAAGCATTGTTCTCCTTAGCAGACCACGTATACCTAACATTTTTCTTTGTTAGGTCATGTAATGGTCCCGCAATTTGTGAGAACTTTTCTATGAAGCGTCTATAGTATGCACACATACCTATAAAGCTTCTTAGTTCATGAAGATTCCTTGGTTTAGGCCATCCTTTTATTACCTCTAACTTGGATGGATCCATTTGGATTCCATCTTGAGAGATAATGTGACCTAAATATTGAATCTCTTGCAAGAAAAATTCACTTTTCTTTCGATTAACATAAAGTTTATTCTCTCTTAAAACTTGAAATATTACCTGGAGGTGTTGCTTGTGTTCCTCTAATGAATTAGAGTAGATGATAATATCATCAAAGAACACTCCAGTGAAGGTTCGATGAGGTCTGAACAGTTTCTCCATCAAGCGGTTAAATGTGGCTGGTGCATTAGTCAAGCCAAAAGGCATGACAATGTATTCGTAAAGACCAAATGTAGTACGAAATGCGGTCTTTACAATGTCTTGATCAACTATCCTTATTTGATGATAGCCACTTTTTAGGTCAATCCTACTGAAGTAGGTCGATCCTTGTAGCTTATCAAATAGGTCTTCTACCCGTGGAACGGGAAACCTATTCTTGATAGTGATCCTATTTAGTGCTCTATAGTCGACACACATACGATATGTGCCGTCTTTCTTTTGCACTAATAGCACAGGTGAGAAAAATGGAGATGAGCTAGGCCTAACCATGCCCTTCTCAATTAACTCATGCACTTGCCGCATAATCTCCTCTTGTTGAGCTTGAGAAACTCTATAAGGAGGTTTGTTAGGCGGTGAACTTCCTGGAAGAAGTTCAATTGCATGGTCGTCATTACCTCGTTTAGGAGGTAGCTCACAAGGGATGTCGTCAATAAAGACATCTTGAAACCCCTTGAGAAAATTGGATAACTCTAATTCCTTTTGGTTGCTTTTATTTTCTTTTGCTAAAGCATTAGGTTCATTTTGAGAATCTTTAACAAAAATCATGTACACGGAAATAGAGCTCTTTATTGACTTGTTGAAAGCTGGTGTATGTACAATGGGGATGGTGTTACCCATCTCCCTAGCATCTATATACATGTCCTTTTCCCTGAACTTAAAGGAGATTCTCCTTTCAGGAAATTTAACATGGGCAGCCAGACGGTCAAACCATGGTGCCCCTAGGATTACATCCTCATGCTTGAGAGGAGAGATAAAGAAGTCCTCTTTGTCCACATAGCCTTGGACATGAAGCCTCAATTTCCCGATTAAGGGAGTGACTGAAGCTTCTTGCCCCTTGAAGGCACTGTCTGCGGGTAGGATATCTCCCATCTCGTAGGATTGTATGCCTAGCTTGGTGGCTAACTCCATAGATATGAAATTGTGAGTAGAACCAGGGTCAAAGAGAATAAAAGCATCATGTTCTCTTACCTTTCCCCAAGCATGGCATAGAGGAGATCCTTTGTGGTGAGTTTGGTGAATCTCCTCCTCTTGGATTTCAACCAAAGAAGCTCTAGGAGAATCTTGGCGGTTGTTCTTTTGGGGACAAGCGCGGTACGCATGCCCTTGTTCGCCGCACTTGAAACACCGGTTATCTTTACGATAACGCTCAAGCTCTTCAAGAGAGAGTTTATTCTTTCCTTTGTAAACTCCCTTCTCTTTAGCTTTGTTGGAATTGCCCTTAGGAGACTTTTGGACATTGTCCTTCCCCTTAGGCTCATTGGAACCTTTGTTTTCCGGGGGTTTATTATTTCTTTTACCCCCCGTTTGGAAATTGATTCGCGAGGCCACCATAGTATGGTGTATTACCGCCGATATGGTACGTGGCTTTTGGGAGTTGACATACTCCGCCATTTCTTCGGTTAAGCCCGCACAAAATTGTTGCTTTTGCTCTCCAAAATCCAACTTTTTGAAGACAGTGGCTTTGAGTTGTAGGTCCCAAAACTTGTCTACATATTTGTGGATGGATTCATTGGGAGAGAGCTTTAAGCTTCGCCATTCGGTGAGTACTTTGTCTTTGGCATCGGTGGCCAAAAACTGCTTCATAATGGAAGCTCTTAAAGCCTTCCATGTTCGTGGAGCTTCACCGTTGGCTCGTAGGCTAGACCACCATTGTCTGGCGGACTTTTGAAAGTGCATAGCTACATGGCGTAGCTTAGAGGACTCCGTGAAGCCCTCATCTCCAAACGCCGCATCGAATTGCTGGATAAAGGCCAAAACTTTGTCTGTAGCACCGAAGGTGCCATCATAGGTAAGGAAAGAGATGCTCTTCCCTCCCTCTTTGAATTTCTTCAGCTTGGACGACCTCTTCCATGCGGCATAGGATTTCCTATGGCCTCTTCTTTTTGATGGTTCAAAAGTTGCACCATCACTTTCTTCAGAAGATGAAGAATTTGAAGAAGGTGGAGAAGAGGGTGACCTCTTTCTCGCCTTTTTCTTGTCTTGATCTTTGTCATCTTCACCATAGCTTTCATAAGAGGAAGAGGATGAAGAAGATGGAGAAGAGGGTGTCCTCTTTCTCGCCTTTTTCTTCTCTTGCTTTTTATCATCCCTCTTTGAATTATGGCGTGGAGAAGAGTGTGATGGTCTTCTCCGCTTTGGTGGTGATGGAGAGCGTTTAGCCCGCCGTCTTCGTGGAGCCATCTCCGCTGAGGTGGCGGGAGACTCGCTTCTTTCTCGTTCCTTCAGTGGAGGCTCTTGAGTTCTCCTTTGGGAAGGAGATGCATCATCAAGAAGTAAGTTCTTGAGCCCTTCATATGGATTCTCTTCTTCTTCCCGAATCGGAGAGAGACCTCTTTTGGTAGTCTCACAAGGAGGCTTCCTAGGTGTTCTCTCGTCATGGTGATGAGCTTGGAGAATCCCGTGAGCACGGAGCTGCCGTTGCACTTCACTTTGGAGAGATGGATTGCCCATGGCTTGTTGAAGCCTAGAAACAAGATAATTAACAAGCATTGAAGCATCATTAGTAGCTTGCTCATGAGCAAAATCAAAGTTATCAACATTAATTTCACTCTCTTTAATATTGTCAGCCATTCTAACAACTTTTAGGTGTAAACTTTTTAGGTGTACTTTGGCACTTCAAGCCCTAGTTGCTACTCCTCTTTACCCCTTTAGAAAAAGCACTCAAGCTACTGTACCCGCGGCTCGAATACCATTAATTGCAAGGAATAGAAGAGAGGGTCTTTCGACACCAAAACAGCACCGGCTCCTGTCAAGCTTCTAATAGCTCAATAGTGGTTAAGCCGTAGGCAAGCCCCGTAGGACTCCACTATTAAGACCATAGCTCTCGACGGTGATGCCCCGTTAACTGCACAAAGGCAGGCGCACTGAAA
Organism: Adiantum capillus-veneris; assembly: GCF_014529385.1. Classification (NCBI taxonomy): domain Eukaryota; kingdom Viridiplantae; phylum Streptophyta; class Polypodiopsida; order Polypodiales; family Pteridaceae; genus Adiantum; species Adiantum capillus-veneris. The sequence goes on from NC_140935.1 coordinate 125,173,920, forward strand.
GGCTGAAAAATCCCTATTCTACTTACTCACAGGCAATTAATAATACCAACCATTTGTAGCTAGCTTGAGGACCTCCCTTCTTGAGCAAGAAAAGAGAAACCTTGTGCTCTGATACCAATGTAACATTTAATGGCTTAAAATCTTTTGTGTAGCGGAATTTAGCATGAACATAGTGGGCATTTCATTAGAGTTGATTCTTAATGAGAATTACAAGAGTGCTTAATGGAGAGAGCAACAAAAAGCATAACACCTAGTTAGATAGCATCGACAATACTTTCAAAAGAGAGAGCAATTAAGCTATTGACAACAGTTGAGGACCGGATTTGCATGGAGCCGGTCCCCCCTCCAAAAGGCTTTGTATTATGGTTTCTCCCATCAGGAGAGACATTGTACAATACAATTCTTTGTGTTCCTTCAAGACTAGCTAGTGCAATGAAGATGGAAGCTTCATACACCAAGCAAAACACTTAATCAAACACAACTTGAATTATCCCCGTTCTCAGACCCAAGACCTCACACACCTTCGAAGATGGTGAGAGCTAGCAGGGTATGAGAGTAGATTGAGAGGAAAAAGAAGTATCTTACGAGAAATAAGTACATCTCCTCACATAATCACTCATATTAGCATAGCTTAGCTTAGTAATTAGCTTGGTAGAGAAGATGAGCATGCATTGAAGCTTGGCTCTTGGTTGGATTTGCATCCACATGCCAAGAGAGTGTTGATGTAGGCTTCTATCTCACAAGCTTGGAGTAGGTGATGAGCTCTCCATTAAAGCTTGGGAGGAGATAGAGTATTTTCCCTTCACACATGGTCAAGTGTGAGAGTGTGTGTGTCAATGCCAAGCAAAAATCAGCCCCCCCTCTCTCTTGGGCGAGCCCTAGCTGCTAAATTAGTCTGGCTTTTGCTTCATTGGACCTCCCCAGGTCAAGCCAATAGGGATTAAGCAGCATAAGTGATAGCCTTCTGACATGTGTCCCCCTTTCCCCTTTTGTGAGAGCTTTAGGTAATTAAATAATTAAAATAAACTCTCATTGGACCCCTTTGCCTCCTGGCCAATAGGAATCAGGCAAGCCATGGGGCTCCTGAATGCTCATTGGACCCCTTGGGAGACTGCCCAATAGTCTTCTAGGACACTTAATTCTTATTGGTTTCTTTTATTAAATGTTTTTAAATTAATTAAACTAGATTTACTCTAGCCTAATTCTCATTGGTCCACTTCAAGGGTCTTCCAATAGGAATTGGGCACACCTTGTGGGCATCTGGCCTAGGGAGCTGACATGTGTCCCTCATTCCCTTTGTGTAAAGGGAGCCTGTGTGTGTGTGTGTGTGGCTTTCTCTCTCATCCCCTAGCTTTGGGGCTCGCCCCCTCCCATGTAGGGATGTAGAAAGACTTTTTGGGCACACACTAAGCATCCAATTTTCCCTAAGGTTGACCTTTGGACACAACCTTTGAATTTTGGAACCTTAGCATTTTGGAAGTCTTAATGGGCTGAACCTTAGGGTCTTTTTAGCCCATTGTTTCACATGGCTCTTTTGCAGATGGCCCCCCCCTTTGGATCGCTATTTTCCCTCCTTTGGATCCCTACTGTGGCCGGTCTGCTAACTTAACCAATATTCTAACTTTTTCTCCCTTGGCACTTCCCCACATTAAATGATCAGTTTAATATGAGAAAATCATTTAGGAGAATTAGATATTGATTATTATGACACCATCAATAACCAATCGGAAGGGGGGAATGTTAACTGAGTCAACGTCAATTAATAGAAGCTGCTTAAGATAGAAGACATACAGATGCACATTGAAGATCAACACAAAGAAGCAGTAAAGATTGGAGTTACACATTTTCCACGTTTTTCCAAAATGGTCACGTATTGTAAATTCCCGATTTATTTCAAGTCATTGTAATATTTTTATGTGTTACGGGCTCAATGTGAGTTCCAAATTGTAAAGAATAGGTCAATTACTTTGCCTAAGTTGCAGATTCAGTAAGTGGTGAGCCCTAAAGGCCTTGGGCGCCTGGACATTGCATATTTTTACCCTAGGTACAGAAGGTAGTGTGTAAATGAAATTAGGGTTCTCAAGCTCATTTGTTGAGAGCACTCTTTGATGAGAGCTCTTGAGGTGTGTGGCTATGGAGTCCTTGAGCTTCTCCTTGCTCATGAGACTTGATTAACACTAATCAATGATTAATTCTCTTTCACTATGCCTCTCTCATGCTTCTTATGATTGCCTCTGATGCTTAGATTAGCTAGATCTTAACTAATTAGTAGTTAATACCTCTCTAATCTTGTGTGATTGTCCTCTTTTGCTTGTGTGTGCATGTAGGTTTGATTGGAGTGTGGTGCTCGATAGATCTATGTGTGTCTGCTTGCAATTAGTGTGTTGCATGATAGGATTGGTGTTGTGTGCGTCTTGCAATTGTAGTGTGTGTGATTGGGTTGATTAGAGGTGAAGAGAAGTGGATATGGAGATTGCCCTTCATTGTGGCTTAGCTCCTCCATAGGCCGAGAAGTCACATCGTAGAGTGAACCATTTGTGTTGCCACAATTAGCTCACTAACCGTGTGAGTGTTTCCATGGCCTAGCCGGGTAGCTCATCCCTCCGGATTGATAATTTTGTTGTTCATTGGAGCTATTGAAACGATGGAACCCCCAACAGTCCCATGGGTATTGGTCTTATAGAAGATCAATATATGCTTAAATTGTAGCAAAGTTCAAGCACCCAAATGAGTGGAAAAAGAAGACATTTCTAAAGTATAATCTAAATAGGTGTCAGAAATTATTCCTATTATGGTCTCTAGTTAGTCCCCTTGGAGAAATTCTCTTTAGTTGACACCTTGCTCACCACTTCTTGATTAAAACCATGATTTGCTAATACACGGCCTAATCTAAGGTACATAAAGACTGACAATGCTCAATGGAATTGAATGCCTGCAGGGTCTTTTGATCCAATACCAACCCTATTCTATTGTAGCAGTTCTGATCATCTAGATTATCTTTCAATAATCCAAGATTGATTTCATGAAGTCCTAAAAACTCAAACAATTTGCTAGTTAGTCTATTGGATGCAAGCATGTATAATGCATACTGGCAAAAATTTCAGTCCCCTGATTGAAGAAATAGCCAAATAAATAATTTGCAATCTTCAATTGCTGAAAAATCAGTTTCTAGTAGCAAACAGTATATTAACAAGCCATCTATTATGCTAGAAAAAAAAACTACGCTTTTGATGTCTTCTGCTAGTCAAGAATGTGTTCAAAGATATTTGAATCAATTTTGAACAAATTTGAATGTTTTTTTCTCAAATTTTACCCGTTTTAGTAGTTCGTAGACTCAGATACAAAATAAGACCATATTAGGTATTATAGTAAAAATCCCTCATTATGGGAATCTCCAAATTGATTAAATTCATGTAATTTGGGAATGTTCCATTTAAAGTGGGAAAAATGCTGTTATACTTGCTGATGGGGTAGAGTGAAATCTTAAAGAATTGTGGTGTTGATAAACACCAAAATTTGAGGATGCACAAAGCATGAATTTGAATAAATACTAGTAATGAAATAAAAGAAAGAAAGATTACTACAATCAAAGGTCTTGTTTACAACCATTATAGTAACAATAGAAGCTCCACATAATCTACTCCAAATTGGATGCAATGTCCAAACTTTGATCCAAGTGTGGTTGATGATGTGCACGAGAAAGGCCAGTTTTAGCTTTTAAAGCATGCCTTTCTGGATTCTTAATCCTTGAAAATGGACCTTCTTTGTTGGGTCTCCAAGACCAAACAATTGCAGCTACAGATTCCCACACTTGCGGGTCCTTATAGTTGACAGCCCAAAGACCCTTCCAACAATTAGTGTCAGCTTGAGTATCGGTCATCCCACTCTTTCTTGCACAAGGTGCCCAATATTGAATCAAAACTTTTATGTAGTTTGGTGATGTAGACTCGTTGTCAATGTTTGATAAAGCCATTGCAAGCCAAAGTGGATAGATATCCATGTCACTTGGAAGTAGCATAACAAAGTCACCTTGGTGCACATCAAATAGAGGGTCAAACTCTTCCCTTGGTCTATCTCATTGAGAACCACAGAAATGATCATTTAGCTCTTCAAGACCTAGGAATCTTTCGGCTCCTTGTTGTAAGCTCATTGTGGTGCATTATTCGTGATGAATTTCTTGCATTTTTGGCCAAAAAAATTTGTACAAGACTCCCTCTAATATGATTACTCTTCCAAGCTTGTCAATTACCTTAGTCCAGTAATCTATCACGGGCCTATAATATCGTGGCACACTTGAACCATTTCCTAAATTTTGCCAAAACTTTGTATAATTCTTCAACCTTGAAATCACTTCTTCATGGGCCTTGACATACTCTGCCATTGGTACCAAAGGTGGATCTCCATGTGGTAACATTGGATTTCCTTCTATGTCAGTTTTCTAAAGGCGAATACTTCCACTCCAATTTGATACACCTACACGTGCCTTATATTGCATCATGGGTGTCTCATCTTGCATAAAAAACCTAAATTGAAGAGGTTTGGAATGGCCAACAAGTATGTCTTGTCCATCACAAAGATAGCCATCACAATATTTCTTGAAATCAAGGACCTTTGTGAGCATAAATGGAGCTCGAGATGAAGATGAGCTATTCCTTAGTGTATCCATCAAATGAGGCAAAGTATAAGTTTGTGTAATTCTCAACTTCTCTAAAAACTTACTGAACATTGCATCTATGTCTTAATGTGTATGCCCAACCATCAAAAATCCTAGTTGAATGGTTTTGAAAACTCCCCTTGCAACAAGCATGGAAAAATAGGCAAATAAGTATCGATTTTTGTTCTCCCCTACACAATTATCTAATTGTAGTAACAAGTTCTACGGTAACTTGCAAAATGAGACCCCAATTCCTCTTCTGTAGTTTCTGATGTCTGCACAATGGGCTCTTTTCCGTCACTCAAGTTGTGGTAGTCCAAAGCATCCCTTGAGTTCAAAGCATTGAGTAGTGAGGTAGACCTCCTTGGTAGTCTATTGGTTGCCAGATCACCAAGAGGATGCTTATCTATCCTCTCTAGGTTATGTAAACAATTAGCAATTGAACCAATTGTAAGATTTGGATCAGTTGGCCACAAACCATTCAAGACAAAGTGACCATAATGAACTTCTCCATGTCCATGAGTGATCATACCTATCAATGCCACTTGCAAATTGTATCCGGAGTCCACATTCTTAGGAACAACGCGTAATCTAGGAATTGCAGTCTTCTTTTGATGCATCTTATCATGAATTATGCATACATACTTTTGTGGTTGAGTTTTTGAATATGTGCGCCATGCATAACATAGGCTCCTGCAACTCTTTTGTTGTGACATGTGAACTTCTCTCTCTCTCTCTCTCTCTCTCTCTCTCTCTCTCTCTCTCTCTCTCTCTCTCTCTCTCTCTCTTAAGAGAAGAGATCTCTCATCAAGAGAAGGTTTAGCTTCTAGCCTTGCCTTGATTGAACTGCAAACATTGCACTTAGAGAACTCACTTGTCTTTGTTAAAGTGACATGTGTATACTCTTTTTTCCACATCCTATCAAAAGAAGACTGAGATAACTTCTTCTCATAACCCAGTTGGTCAAGTGTCGTGTTGATTTTGCTTAAAATGTCAACCTGTTTGTACATTGATGAAATCACTAATTGAGTGTCTCTTGAGCCATCTAGTAGTGTTCTCCTTCTGTGTGGCATCTTCTCAGAGTTGTTATCCACAAACTCATCTAGCAATGCTCTTGCTAAATTAGTATGTTGAAGTCCTTGTCTCAATGTGCATGTGTTACCATACACATAATGGCGCACACCATTTTCAAATTTTTCCTTGCAGCGGTAAAACGATGTCTTTGGTATTCCATGTAACTCATACCATGCTCTACAACAAAAAATAGAGCCATTTATCTTGAATTGGTATCGCATCTTTTCATCTTTCTGATAACATATAGATAGGACATCATAAACATGCTTTCTGAGACTCTCCCCAAAATTCTTGCCGCAACCTTGTCACCATATCCTGATCTGCAAACTGACAACATTTTTGTCCACAACAATCAATGCATGAAAACCTTTGAATTGACTCACTTGCAAGATAAAAAGTAGAAGTTGGTGCTGCTCTTGTTTTTTGAGATCTGTTGATAAAAGTGTAGCGCCGCTTACTTAACAATGTAGCAACAGTATTCCCATCACCATATTTTCTAGCATTATCATCATTGGATACATGAGAGTCTACACATCTAGCATGCATCCCATTAATAGAAACAAAGCATTGTAATGGGATCCCATCCAACATGGTTGTCTGCTTGATGGGCCACTTTACCAAAGTGATGCTAGCCACATTAGGCATGTTCTCACTAATTTCATTCTCCCTTTCAACACCCACACCCACAAAATTATCACCAAGAACATGGAAGTTAACATAATCGTTTGGAAATACAAATAAGATGGTCCCTTCATGTACAATCTGCATCATTGTGTCATCCTTTAAAAGTAACCTTTGATTTTTCCAAGATTCTCGTATCAATGTTTCAAACTCTGGGCTTGTTATAGGTATTGCATCTGTAAGTAGAGGATCAGGTTGATCCCCTTGTTCATCACCAGTGTAGCTTTCATTTGTGTCAATTGGGTTGTCATTTATCATGGAAGACTGCAAAAGAAGCTTGGGCCATCGAACGGCACTCCATAATGAACTTTGGAGAGATATAGTATCCATTGTAGGAAAAGGGAGCACCACATCCTTCAAACATTCCTCCACTAGATACATTTCCTTGCCCTATCTTTGTACCACCACATGTGGAATTTGAATATGTTCTACACACACAACCAATACCAACAATTTCATTATCAAGAATCAAATGTACTTTCTCCCCCGATTCGAAGTCCATCCTGCAAGTGAAAAAAATACGTTGTCAAGTTCATACTCATAGGTACTTCTCTTTGAACAAAATTTTATAATCTCCATTATAAAAGACATGCGGTTATGAATGTTAATAGTCCGATGACTATCAATTTAAGGAGCCCCAATCAAAGTGGATAAATGGTGACCCACTTACTATATTACAACATAGCTTGGACAAGTGGTGCACCTAGTTCTAATGTCATCACTAAACGACTATAGAACTTGCATCTCAATGTCCAAGTAATCCTTAATTATTTCAATGGAAGCAACGTTTGAGAAGCGTATAGGCTTAATAACCACCTCCCTATTTAAGTGGCATAGCTTGGACAAGTGGTGGACCTAGTTTTAAAGCTCGATGTCCAAGGTGAACTAGTGCATGACCCTGCTTCCTAGTGTCCAAGTAGTCATTGCCCCAAACCATCCATGGTAGTAAAAACATAGTAGCTCCAGCCCATTCATCTATTGACCTTGAAACAATAGAGATAACTTCTTTCAATAGAGCTATCATGGACAAGTGGTGGGCCTTAAAACCACCTTGGGCTAAAACCTCCGAACACAGTGGTTAGTAGGTTGGACAAGTCATGGACCTCAGCCCAGACCATCCCTGGTAGTAAACATATTAGCTACACTTCATTCACACATTGACCTTCAAACAATAGAGATAGCTTTTTTCAATAGAGCTATCTTCGAGAGATGGTGAACCTTGAAACCACCTTGGGCTAAAACCTCCATAACACAATGGTTAGTAGGTTGGAAACGTGGTGGAACTGTACCCCAAACCATCCATGGTAGTGAACATAGTAGCTACACTCCATTCACACATTGACATTCAAACAATAGAGGTAGGACTTTTCAATTGATCTAGCTTGGACATGAATGGATAGTAGGTTGGACAAGTGGTGGACCTCTACCCTACCATCCATGGTAGTAAACATAGTAGCTACACTCCATTCAAACTTTGACCTTCAAACAATAGAGATAGAACTATTCAATAGAGCTAGTTTGGACAGGTGGTGGACCTTCCAACCACCATGGGCTAAAACTTCCATAACACAATAATTAGTAGGTTGGTCAAGTGGTGGACCTCTACGCCAAACCATCCATGGTAGTAAACATAGTAGCTCAACTCCATTCACACATTGACCTTGAAATAATAGAGATAGCTTCTTTCAATAGACAGAATGGGTACCTTCAAACCACCTTGGGCTAAAACCTCCATAACAAAATGCTTAGTAGGTTGGACAAGTGGTGGACCTCTGCTCCAAACCATCCAAGGTAGTAAACATAGTAGCTCCACTCCATTCTTTCACTGACCTTGAAACAATAGAGATAGCTTCTTTCAATATATCTAGCTTGGACATGTGGTGGACCTTCAATAAACCACCTTGGGTTAAATACTCCATAACACAATGGATAGTAGGTTGGAGAAGTGGTGGACCTCTATCCCAAACCTTCCATGATAATAGACATAGTAGCTACACTCCATTTACACTTTCACCTTGAAACAATAGAGATAGCGTATTCCAGTAGAGCTAGCTTGGAGAGGTGGTGGACCTTCAAACCACCTTGGGCTAAAGCGTCCATGACACAGTGGATAGTAGGTTAGACAAGTGATGGACCTCTGCTTCAAACCATCCATGGTAGTAAACATAGTAAGTACACTCCATTCACACATTGACCTTGAAACAATAGAGATAGCATGTTTCAATAGAGCTAGCTTGGGGGCAGGTGTTGGAACTTCAAACCACCTTGTGCTAAATCCTCCATGATACAATGGATAGTAGGTTGGACAAGTGGTGGACCTCTACCCCAAACTATCAATGGTAGTAAACATAGTAGCTACTCTCCATTGACACATTGACCTTGAAACAATAGAGATAGATTCTTTCAATAGAGCTAGCTTGGAGAGGTGGTGGACCTTAAAACCACCTAGGGTCAAAGCCTCCATAAGATAACGGGTAGTAGGTTGGATAAGTGGTGGACCTAGTTCTAATGTCATCACTAAACTACTATAGAACTTGCATCTCAATGTCCAAGTAGGCCTTAATTCTTTCAATGGAAGCAACATTTGAGAAGTGGTGGATATTGCCTCAAGAACCCCCTCCTTATTTTAGTGACATAGCTTGGACAAGTGGTGGACCTAGTTTTAAAGCTCATTGTCCAAGGTGAACTAATGCAAGACCCTGCTTCCTAGTGTCCAAGTAGTCATTGCTTTTGAAAATGTAAGCAAGGTTGGACAAGTGGTGGACCTACTTTTAATGACCACTTTCAATTTCCAATCTCCAAGTAGCCCTTGTTGAAGTTGAACTACTAATGCAAGAACAAAGTGGTTGGTGGTGGATAGTGGACCAGGGTTACTATGTTCAAGCATAGCTTGGACAAGTGGTGAACCTAGCTTTAATGGCCAATGACTAAGGTGAAATATTATTGCAAACGCGAAATGGTTGGCTGAAAGATCAAGTAGTGGAAAGTGGATGAGGCGTTCTAAGAGTATAGCCTGAACAAGTGGTGGACTAGTTTTAATGGCCAATGCCAACGGTGAACTACAAATGCAAGAACGAGTTGGTTGGTGGACCAAGTGGTGGATAGTGGACCAGGTTTACTATCTAGTTTTAATGGCCAATGCCAAAGGTGAAATATTAATGCAAGAACAAAGTGGTTGGACAATTGGTGGTGGAACCCAGTCGCAGATAGTGCTATTTTAGAGTAGTACAAGTTGGAAAAGCGGCGGACCTAGTTTTAATTGCCCATGACTAAGGTGAACTACTAATGCAAAAACAAGGTGGTTGGCGAGCAGAACAAGTGGTGGAAGTAGACAAGGCCTACTAGAAGTATAGCTTGGACAAGTGGTGGACCTGATTTTAATGGCCAATGTCAAAGGTGACATATTAATGCAAGAAAAAAATGGTTGGACAATTGGCAGTGGAACCCAGTGGGCAGATAGTGCTATGTTAGAGTAGTACAACTTGGACAAGTGGTGGACCTAATTTTAATGGTCTATGACTAAAGTGAACTACTAATGCAAAAACAAAGTGGTTGGCGTGCGGAACAAGTGGTGGCAATGGATAGGGCATTGCCACAGTATAGCTTGCACAAGTGGCGGACTTAGTTTTAATGGCCAATGCTAAACATGAAATACTAATGCAATAACAAACTAGTTGAACAATTGACAGTGGGTCCCGGTGGGCAGATAGTGGATTAGGCCTACTATGTTAGACTACATGTTGAACAAGTGAGTCATGTAGGTTTTGGGAAAAGATCTTGCTTCCCGATGTGAAGGACTCGAAAAGCAACAAAAGCAGTCATGGAAAATAAGACCAGTTTATAACGTGACTCGTCTCTATTTTGATTACCCTTTTGGCCAAGAAGTTATATGCTATAGAAAGGTCTAACAGCAGTGTTGCTTCCACCCATTCCCTGACCATTCGTCCTTTCATCACATTGTTACTAGATTGGTTTTCAAGTGAAACCATGTGATAGCTTTTGGGAATATGAACAACTTAATTGCCCCTTGTTGTGCTTTAATTCTATGCAGGTGGCCTTTGAAACTGATATGAAACTTGTGTCTCTCTAGACTTTTTAGGGTTAGGATGCTTAAGTTGGGTACCCCAAAAGTTTTAACTTGGAAAAGGTATTAAGAACACCTTTAAAATGTCTAGGTGTGTACATTATCTCGCAAGCTTTCATCCTAGCCCTTGGTTGCTATATTCTCAGTTCCCAGTCAAAAGATATGACAGAACAGGCAACTTGGACTTCAAACAGGATAATAAAACTCAAAACAAGAGGCGCAAACCAAAATTTAGGTCATTATCCTTCTAATCTTAAAGGCTGCGTTCACTGCTTACGTGGCATTTGCACACAAAAAACACAAACCTAGGGTCGCTTTCACGCACAACACAAAATAGGTATTGTTGTAGAGGTCGTCATCAGAGGAACAGGTCACTATTGCCATCATTGAGCAAGTCGCCATCGTAGAGCAGGTCACTATTGCAAACTAGGCCTCTATTGAAGGTGGTATCGCCATCATAGAATAGGTCGACACTACAAAACAGTTTGCCATCACCATTTGAGAAAATCAAGTTGATATTGCCATCGTTGAGCAGGTCGCCATTGCAGAGCAGGTTGCACCATCACATAGCAGGTCACTATTGCAAAGCGGATCGTTATTGCAGAGCAGCTCGCTGTTGGGGTTAAGGCCTATGTGCCTTGACCGGTCGCCCAGGTCATGGGCGCCCGCCCACTGTTACCCTATACTTATAGTGAGTATACTGTATAGGGGGAGCTGCCACTTCACAGTCTCCCCACCCACATTTGTGTGTGTGTCTCCTTCTCTCTCTCTCTCTCTCTCTCTCTCTCTCTCTCTCTCTCTCTCTCTCCCTCTCCGTCTGTGGTGTGCTCCCCGATCCTCTTCAATTGGTATCAGAGCTATGGTGACCGCGGAGAGCATGACGGCTTTGAGAGCTTCGAGGCGATAGCTCGCTCGCTATCGACGGTAGAGAGATTAAGAAAGCTTGGAAGCTTTGTGAGAATGCGATGGGAGCTTGTGAGCTCAGTTGAGAGTGATGTATGCTCTTGTGGAAGCTCAGAAAGGAGTGTGGAAGATTGTGTGTAAGTGAAGGTGTTGCCCTAAAACTGTGTGCGCAGCAGCACAATTTTCAGATTCGTTTTTCTCCTTGTAGAATGCAGATATGAGAATTTTGTCTCACTCGCCCATCCGTTTCGACGTGGTCTACAACTTTGCAGAAGAAACTTTTTGCAAATTCCTCACCGTTTTGCTGATATTCAGCTCAGACTGACTGTATACAGAAAATTCCAGATTTTCTTTTGTCGCATTGTGTGTGAGTTTGATGCACTTTTGGAAGCACGGGAGATGCTTGAAGTTGAGTGCATAAATTCTGAGCTGAAGATGCAATTTCAGCTTGTGTTAAGCTTGTGGTTTGAGGGTTTTTTGGTAGACTTGGGCAACGAAGTACGGAGGCGTTTACACACCATCGAGGCGGTCTCTTGAGAGACGCAGTTTTTTGGAGCACACAGGTGGAGTTTCTTTCACTGGTTTTCACAGGATACTTTGGCAGTGATTTTGTGCTTGGATTCATGGTCTTTGCGGATGGTTTGCATATGGTTATGGCGCATGGTTGATGCCCATTATACATGCATTTTGACGAGCACTTTCAAGTGCCGGTGAGCTCTCTTGAGAGCATTGTTTTCGCATTGAATAAGTTTCCGGATTGCAAATCTTTTGGCGCTTGCTTATGCGCGGTCACTCCGTTGATGTACGTTGAGTGCGGATTGCCATTGTATGTGAAAATGTGGAGCCATTTTGGCATTCTTACTCATTGGCATTGAGTAGTGTTATGGTTTATGGTAGAGATTGTACTTGAGTTTTTGCTCAGTTTTCAGGGGAAATTCTGTCTGATTTTTCCCAGATTCTCCCCATAGTTTGTGATCGAGTGTTTACTCTCACTTTGACAGGTTTTGTCAGTTTGGACACAGTTTTGTGTTTTTTGTATCCACTCTCGCAAGAGTGAGGAGTTGTGTATCTTTCTTTGCTTAAGATAGTGGTTTGCTCTCGGGTGGGAGAGTCTTGTGATCTCGAGCATTATTTGCCATAGTTTTGCAGAGCTTATGCATGTATGTTGAGTGTAGTTTGATGCGCATTGATTGCTCATTGTATTGAGCTTGCAGGACAATGGTTATTTTGTGTTGATAGCCATTGTGCGTCGAAACTCTGGCGAAATTTTCCCAGGAGTTTTATGCGTATCATTTATGTGATCTAGGTAGAGATTGCAGGTTGCACTCAGCATTTGCGTGCGGTGTTCTCTGCAGGTGGGAGATTTGTGCGTGTGTATACATCGATACCGCACAGTGTGGGCTTGGTGATTAGCTCACAGATTGCAGTGTGATACTAGAGCATGCGAGGCTTGTATTGACATTGCGGGAGCTCTATTTTGGAGTGTGTCTCACAGGTTTTACATTGTGTATCTGGCCATATTTGTAGACAGTTTCCAGGTGTTGTTGGTGAGGTGGTTTTGCTTTCTAGTTTGCTACATTGTGCTCATGGCAGAGACAGGTGATCGCTCAGATTATGATCTCTCCGAAATGTGCATGTTTGATGGGTCAGACTTTGCAGCATGGAGAGAGTGTATGCTTGATGCATTGACACAGCGAGGGTTGCATCGACCATTGAGTGGTGATGTAGGTAGACCTTCAAACATGTCTAACTATCAGTGGCAGGAGCTAGAGGAGATGGCACTATCTACACTCTCTTTGCACCTTGCGGAATCTGTATATGCTCTTGTTATGTATGAGACTACTTCGAGAGCACTTTGGTGCAGATTACATGAAATGTATGATAGATATCAGTCATCACGGACTCGTGTGAGACATGTACATTCACGAGTACGCCGACAGGTGACATGTTGGTATTGTGGTCATTCTGGACACGTTAGACGATGTTGTTTTCGTCGTATGCGACATCGTAGGAGACATGGAAGTCTCAGAGATGTATGTAGTGATGCCATGGACTCAGTTGCTTTGACAGTTGAGGCACATGTAGTGTCGGAGTATACTAGTGATGGGGATGTCACTTTTACCTCGAGCTATGCACGAGATGCTATACATGTGGATAGTGCACTCCCTTCGCAGTGGTTGCTAGACGCAGATGCTATGTTTCATGTCACGCCGCATCGTGCATGGTTTTGTAGCTATTCTAGCGGGATTACCCATTGCATGTGGATCACGGGAGAGACGGTGTTGTCTCTGTGATCATGCAGCCAGGTAGAGAGCGAGAGAGCAGGCGAGGCTCTTTTGCTTGTGGGTTGCAGGATGCTTTGCATGGAGTGCAGAGCAGTGACCTTGTTGTGCAGGTTGCGTCTACGGATGCACAGGTAGAGTGGGACAGCTCTAGTGAGTCACAACAGGATGAGTCATCAGAGGTGATGATATAGATGACTCACATGGATGCTGAGATGTTGGCTATAGTGGAGTCATTTCTTGATATGCTTATGCCAGAGCTTGATGCAGATTCAGGACAGATGGATACTCTTGGTACACATGTGATATGTGGTGCACGAGGAGTCACTCCAGAGCTCGGAGTCAGAGTGCCATGGTCTCTGTGATAGGGGACAGGATTGCCATGAGTTGAGTTCTGAGTTGGAGGTGGCAGATTTTGCCAGGGTTGCATCAATGTTCGGTGACCTCATGTACGAGATGTTGATCTCGAGGCCCGACATAGCAGCTGCAGTGGGAGCATTTGCAGCAGGGTTGATTAGTTGTTCGATGACTGATCTCGGCATAGAGCATAGGGGAGGTTTGCAGGTATTGAACCGATACTTGCAGGAGTGCATGAGCTCTTGTAGACTCTTTGCAGAGCTTGGAGCTAGCTCTGTGTGGCTTCCACAGTGGGATGTTTGTCTATCAGTAGAGCCGGATGCACTAGCTCATCGAGAGTCAGTGGGAATAGGTTGAGAGAATCTCTCACCTTCTATTGGGTGTACACTAGTAGATCTTGCTTAAAGGCACATTGGCCTTTAAGTGGGAGGTTGTTGGGGTTAAGGCCTATGTGCCTTGACTGGTCGCCTAGGTCATGGGCGCCCGCCCACTGTTACCCTATACTTATAGTGAGTATACTGTATAGGGGGAGCTGCCACTTCACAGTCTCCCCACCCACATTTGTGTGTGTGTCTCCTTCTCTCTCCTCTCTCTCACTCTCCGTCTGTGGTGTGTTCCTCGATCCCCTTCAGTCGCTATTGCAAAACACATTGACACAGTAAAACAGATCGACATAGCAGAACAGGTACATCTTTCTCTCTCTCTCTCTCTATCTATCTATCTCTCTCTCTCTCTCTCTCTCTCTCTCTCTCTCCTTCTCCTTCTCTCGCACTCTCTCTCATCAATTCTCTGTCATTCTTTTTTTCCCAAAGACATAATTTACGTTTATAGGTTTTAGGGTTTAGTATTGTTATTATGCAAATACACATATTTTAAACATATAGAGACATGCAAATATATTGTTTGTGTAATATTAAATACATAGTGTATTAACAGTAAACATGAATGACAAGTCGAGGTACTTGCGTCAATTGCTTAAATCTTGGTTTGGCCAAATGGTTGGTCTTTGTTGAGATGTTGATGGCTACTTTCTTTGTTTGTTGTTTCTGCAACACGAATGGTTAACTCTACGAGGTGAGCTTTTGAGCATATGGAGGAGCTAAGCCACAATGAAGGGCAATCTCCACATCCACTTCTCTTCACCTCCAATCAACCCAATCACACATACTACAATTGCAAGACGCACACAACACTAATCCTATCATGCAACACACTAATCGCAAGCGTAGACACACACATAGATCTATCGACCACCACACTCCAATCAAACCTACTTGCACACATAAGCAAAAGAGGGCAATCACACAAGATTAAAGAGGGATTAACCACTAATTAGTTAAGATCTAGCTAATCTAAGCATCATAGGCAATCATAAGAAGCATGAGAGAGGTATAGTGAAAGAGAATTAAGCATTGATTAGTGTTAATCAAGTCACATGAGCAAGGAGAATCTCAAGGACTCCATAGCCACACACTTGAAGAGCTCTCACCAAAGATTTCTCTCAACAAATGAGCTTGAGAACCCTAATTTCTTTTACACACTGCCTTATGTACCTAGGGTAAAAATATGGAATGTCCGAACGCCCAAGGCCTTTAAGGCTCCACCACTTACTGAATCTACTACCTAGGCATAGTAACTGACCTATTCTTTATAGCTCGTAACTCCCATTGAGCCCGTAACACATTAAAATATTACAATGGCTTGAAATAAATCGGGAATTTACACTACGTGACCATTTTGGGAAAACGTAGAAAATGTAACTCCAATCTTTACTGCTTCTTTTCTTTGATCTTTGATGGGCATTCGTACGTCTTCGGTCTTTAGCAGCTTCTGGTAACTGACGTTGACTCAGTTAACATTCTCTCGTTCCGATTTTAGTGCCCGTCCTCTGGCACTGTTGAAAAGTGTCCTTGGAGGCTGTGAAAGATTTTGGATTGGTTGTTGATGGGCTGATTGTCTTCATTTGTCGTTGAATTCGTTGATGAGGTTCAATCTGCTGCAGCATCTTCATTGGTCCAAATATATCTGATGTGAGAGATGATGTTGTATTTGTCCGTTGTAATAGCATAATGATAAGACTAATGTTTATTTATGAAAATTATGTACAAGGGAAGTAGAATGATGAGGTTCTAAATTAGGGTCTAATACCTGGATGACCAAAGGAAAAAAACCCAGTGGGAAAAAAAGTGTCTTTGGGATATGCGCATTTTGGAGTACTTATTAGCATGGGAAACATTAATAAATTACTGAAGGGATTATTTGCTGATAGATATGGAATTAAAAAGGCAGCAAATATGAAAGGGTAGCATGATGGAACATTGGTTTGCCTGTTGTAGTCCACTCAAGGTGCATAGGTGGAAGAAAAAAAAGAGTGTCTAATGTCCAATGGTGGGACATCCTATTTATGCATACATAGAAATGCATGGAAAACAACATGTTGTGCAAGAAAGATTTTGAGGGGTAATTCAGAAAGATGGTGTAGCTATAAAAGCATATGACATGGCCTTGCAAGCTAGCACCCCTTTAAGAATGGTTGTCATTGACGAGGATATGTGCTCTCATCTTACTGTGCACTGTGCGTGAGTGTTGGACTCTACAACACTCCACCATCTGTAAGTTAATAGACTTTGACTCTTATGCTCATCTCATACAGCATTTGCGACATGATTTAGATATGCTCAACTCTTTTAGCTTGAGTGTAAGCCTAATAACTACGACTCTTAGCAGAGAGTTTAATATGACTTGAAGCTTTAGGACTAATGCTTTGCTCATTTTATGGCTCAGCAACCCGAGTCGGACTATGCCAAAGAGTGTTTTTGCACCCTGGTGACTTGACTTTTTACATTCTTGTGCTTACTACAAACATTTCTTCAGGTAAAAGTAAGCTTGAATCCTCAAAAGGAGAATTAGTAAAGAACCAAGTTGGCATTGAAGGTTTTATCATCTTTGAATCTGCATTCATGTGTGTTGGCTTGTCCTTCTTTGATAATGAAGACTCCATTATTTGTTTGATTCTCCAATTAGGCCTGTTGATAGAAGTTTTTGATGTTGTTGTAAGCCTTTGTTCACTGTCGTCATTTGGCTTTTGACTAGGAGCATTGGAAGACTTAGGAATCCAAATCTCTTGAGATGACCTTTGTATCTCCTTTATTGGACTTTGCCTTGCTTTAGGTCTTGTTGAGTTCTTGAGTTCTTCATGCAGGTCTGGTGTAGTTGCAGTTGCCTTGTGGTTGGCTGGTAGCCAAATCTTTGCATAACCCGTATAGAATACTTATCTAAGAGGAATATTCTTTGAGATCCATCTTTGTTTAGAGTCCTCTTGAGAGTTGTGGTAGACTTTAACATCTTTCAATGTTGTTCTGTTGTTCAACTTTTGCCAAGGTCGATACCTTGTGGGCCTTCTTTCTTGGGAGGGACTTGAAGTTACTTCATATGCCTAATCTGCGGTTTTGGTACCCATATATCTATGTTACCTCCATAGTACTCTCGTTCCTTTAAGCTCCATTGTGATGCTATCCATCCCATGTGTTTGTCTTTCTGTGTTGATTTTCTATCTTTAATCCAAATGGGATCATTAACTTTGACTAAACTGCTCCGAACAAACACTTGCTTGACTTTCCTTTCCTTTCTTGAGTACTTTGGCTAATATACCTTTGCTTTTCTGGGTGTCTCCTTAGAGATTGAGTTTGGGTCAGCAATTGACTTGAAGTTTTGAAAGCCTGACTTGCTTGAAGAAACTGATCCATGAGGGTTCTTTGATGTAGAGGCATATGTTGTCATACCTTCTTTGCTAATCGGTGGAGGTCCACTTTAGCTTTACCTTTGTCTACAAGATTTGTCCGTGATTCTTGTGACTTTTTCAACTCTGAATCTAGCATTAATGGTACCTGTATCTTCTATTGGATACCTCTTGGAAAAGAGAGTATTAGCATTATATCTTCGTTGTAGGCCTTGTGTTGGTCTAACCATTGATGTCCAAGGATGACATCTGCAAGCATTTCCTTTGAAGACTTCACCTGAAAATTTACCCGCTCTTCATAATTTTGGATGCTAAGGGTATCAACCATTTCTTTTTTGCTTGTAGCCTTACCCATGACTTCTTTGTTACTGGCTTGTCCTGAGTAATCTCTAGAATGCTTTGGATGTTTTCTGCAAGCATATTGCACTTTGCTTCTTTATCCAGTAGAGCATTGCATCTGACACTTGCTCCTTTTCCACTACTGAGGACTATAGCTATTCTTGTTGTTGGTTCTATTGAAGATCTTTGTCCTACTTTTTCCATGGTCTCATCTTGATCTAACTGTGTCTCTATGGAGGGTGACTTTAGACTTTGTTTTCCCCTCTGACTTGCATCAGCTGATTTAACTGGCAACAAGTGAATGATCTTTGGACTTCCTATTACTTCTTCTTGGTTGTCTGCAACCTCGTTCTTCTTAACTTCTTGCTTTGGTGGAATTCTTTGTTTAATAGCTATCATGGTTGCTTTTGCTCTATTTGATCTCTACTTGCAATTGCCTGATTTTCTTTAAGCTCTTTTGACATTCTGTTTGATGGAGATGAATCCTCTTCAATAAGATCTACTTTGATATCAGTCTCCATTTTAATTGTGCTTGAGGACTTTGTGATGTCGTCCACGGGTGACCAGTCTTGATCTTCATTCTTTGTTTTCTTTGAAGATTGCATCACGTTTGCATTTTGTATTCCTGACATCTTCTGGGCCATTGGTTTTCCCATTATGATGTTATCTGGCATATCCTTTGTTGTGATCACATGAAATTGAGCTATGATGATCTGTGAACTTACTTCAATGGTATTGGAGTTGATTCCCCGGCATTTTGCTCGTTTGTTTCCAAATATGCTCACAAATCCAGGAGCATCTTCTAGTTGTGGTTGGCCACATCTTTTTCAAGTGTGAAAAGACATGAGGTTCTTGTCTAACTAAAAATCTATCTTTAATTCTCTTGACAGCTTTTCTTCGTGTTCTCCAACAATGTTGCACTTGATCGTCTCGGGATATTTTTTTGTATTAGTGACTGCTTTTGTTGTGGCAGTGTCCTTTGGTTGAGCTTTATCTGCATCTTCTTGGCTTTGATCACTTGCTTCAATCAATGTTGACTCCATTGGTTGTAATATTGCACCTTTTTGCAATTGTTGAGCATTGTCTGCCTGCATCTGAGTAACTCTTGATCTTAAAAGATCCTTTGTACTGTATGGTAGAATCTGTCTCTTCGGAGGAGATTTTGGTGGTGACCTTTGTGTAGCCTTTTGAACTTTAGCTTCCATTGACTTTGACTTTTTTGTCACCTATTCTGACAGTTTGAGGCTTTGCATCATCTTCAGATAGTCTTTGACTTCAGTCGGGCCATCCATAGGGGTTTGTACAAGGTCATGAGCCTACTGATATTCATTAGCATGTGCATCTTGATATGCATATGTGAGCTTGGTCACATGTAACTGTTTGAACACTATTGGACTTGTCGGCTTTTGACTCTGACTTGTGGAGATCAGCTAAAACTTTTATCCTTGATGATCCTCATATAAGCATTTGTCTGCACATTCTGGCTGAATCTGGGTCAATTGAAAACTTCCAACAACCATATGATCTTTCAATGGTTTTTGCTTTGAAGGAGTTTGTTGGCTAAAGGCTCTAGGGCTTCTAACTAGTGTAGTATTTCCTAGTACATAAGCTGAACTTGATGGATTTATAGCTCCCCCTTCCTAGGGTGATCACTATAGCCTGCTTCATTGTAAGAGTTCAAAATTGTTTGGCTCTAGTTTAGTCTCACCTTTTGGGACTGAGAAGGTACACTCCGGGTAGCATCGTTGATATTTGGCATCTGTAAACCTTCTACATAGTTTCCTATGTATCTTCGTGAAACATGACAGATTATTCCCCAAGTCAAGCTGTAAATAGCACTATCTTTGCCCTGATATTGTCTATCACATGGGTCTCCTATGATATGAGCTTTTGTGGTTTCAAGACCCAGGCATCATAGATGCTAGACTCTTGTCTATATCTACAACTATTTTGGTCAAAGTATATGCTCGTTTGGTCACAACATCGAAGCTTGATTTTTGATGGAGGAGAGTTTGGCTTTGAACAGATTTCTGGGTTCACTTTGTTAATATCCTTCAGCTCTAGAGAGGATGGGCTATAATAGATCCTTTCCTCTGAAATGGACCATCCTTTCTGATCTATCACTAGACACACTTCTATGAGCTGGTATGGGGGCCGTTCAAACACTGGTTGACCCTTTTTGTACAATTTCCCTTTTTGGTCTACATAGTGTGCATATGAATTATATGTACCATACAATGCTAACATCATTATGGTTGATGTGTCCCTTAGACTCTTGAATAGTTACACACTTGTGGCAATGGATGCAAAATCATTTGTAAAGCTAGCAGTCTTTTCAGCATTCGATGATATCTGGAAACCTTGACTAAATTCATGCAAGAACTTGTTGTTCAAAGGATCAATTTTAAGCTTTTCAAGTGTCTATGCATTTTTATGCTGATTTTGAACTTGCAGTGTTTTGAATTGTGCTTCTAATGGTAATGCAAAATCATCTTATTGCATTAAAAGTAAAAACTTAAATGCACTTACATCGAGATTCGCATTTCCAATCTGCTCTGTACCTTGCTTGGCAATTGATGTGTCCTTGTTGTCTGGATTTCTTGGATAATCTTCAGAAAAATGTCCATTTTCCCATCCACAATCTGAGCAATATGCCATGACTGGTGGTATTTCATCTGGCTCTATCATGTCAAACTCTAGAGGAGAAGTTTCTGTTTCTATGCTTGCCAAGTTGTGTGCTTCTTGTTTCAAAAGACTGAGCATCAAGCTGTAGACTGCTCCATCTTGACCTTTGTATTGTCTTTGACTCGGTTTCCCAATTAGATTGGTTTCTATTGGTTGATCTGCTGGATCTTGCAATTTTGGTTCTCGAATATAGATCTGACCACTATAATCCATGTACAATGACCCTGATTGCATATGCACTAAATGTATGCTTTGCTGGCTAGTGCAGATTTCTACATAAACACTTAGGTTAATTTTTTGAACTTCTATCTGCACTTCATCTTTGAGCTTGCAATACCTAACTCCACTGAAGTCTGTGAACATCTGGGAGTTCTCTAAATCTGGCTTTACTTTGATTAATAGGATCTTGGCTCCTGGGTTGCTTTTGCTACTCATCAAGTATCTATGGCCTTCTATATCTGCATATAAGACTTTATCTCCATTGTAGCCATATAGTGGTAAATCTGGTATGTTGCACTTATGCATGGGTTACCACTGCTACTGGTGTGTTTTTTTGTTCTTGAATTCTCGGCTCGCTTTGAGTCCATGTTGGCTTGTTCTGTAAAAATTGTCTCCTATCAGATTTTGGTATCGATTAGCAACATTTCTACTCCTCGTACTAGCCTAATCTGCAATCGCATGTGCGTTGTGCCCCTGCTCGTCTGATTAGAAGCTCAATTTGCAATGCAATTGCTTGCATAAGTGTCAAGTTCTAGCATGTAGAATTTTTGAAATTTGACTGCCGCTCAATCGGCTTTGAGTTGGTCGATTTCGCTTGCTTTTTCCGGCCCTTTTTTGCTGTTTCGAGATTTTCCGATGTTCTTGATTTGTGCTCGCTTTGTGGTACACTACTCGGATTTGCTCGTGGGTTATTTTCTTTTACGGTACCTGTGTTTTTTGCGTTTCGGCCTAATTCTGGCTCTTTCTGTTTTTTTTTTTGCTCTTTCAACGACTTTCTTTTTATTTTTCTTAATTTTTATAAATTTTGAATTTTATAAATTTTTTAGTACTTTATGATTTTTCATGAAGTGTTTTTTGGAAAAGTTTTGATTTTTTATAGTTTTTTTGTTATTTTTAGAAATTTTTGTGAATTTTTTGTGTTGTTTATGAATTTTTTGATTTTTTGGCGATTTTTTAATCAATTCAAAATTTTTATGATTTTTTTACAAGTTTTATAATTTGTCTGCAAGTGTTTTTGATCTTTTTGTGATTTATATGTGAATTTTTGAATTTTTAATGTGATTTTTTTCGTAAATTTTTGTAGAAGTTTTTATTTCTTTTGTTAAATTTTTATGTGTTCTTTCTATTTTTTTTCGTAATTTTTTTAATTTCTTTTTTAAAAATTTTATGAGTTTTTTTCCTATTTTTGTGTAAATTTTTATATGTTTTTTTCTTTTTTTTGTGAATTTTCTAATCCCTTTTTAATTTTTTATTAATTGGAATTTTTCTATTTGATTTTTTTTTTTGGGGATTTTTCAATTGGTTTTTTTTTAAATAATTGTTTTTGTGTTTTAAAATTAAGTAAATTAATGCAAAATAAAATACATAAAATAAATAAAAAAGGATTGTTGTCCTACTTACCTGGCAGTTGACACACTGATGGCTTTGACAGTCTGCGTACTTTCTCGTCCGACGGTCAGCGCTAATTTCGGCAGCATATGGCTTGGCACAGAGTCATCGCGTGCGACAACACTGATGTGGCAAGCGTGCAAGTGTGCAATCGGTAGGGGAGACGGGCGCGTGTAGGCGGGGCTACACGACAGAAGAATGAGACAACGAGGAGAGAGAGTTAAGAGAGAGAGTGGGGACAAGCGAGAGAGAGAGTTAGAGAGAGGAAAAACTTAGAGAGGGAGAGAGAGAATGGGAGTTTGTGTGTGTGTGTGTGTGTGTGTGTGTACTACACGACAAAGCGGGTGGGGAGGGTGTGGGTGAGTGTGTGTTAGTGAAAACGATAGTGGTGTACGCGTGGGCAGGGTGTGTGTGTGTGAGAGTAAGCGACAAGGTAGAGTGTATGCGCGGTGAGAGAGAGAGTGCAACAGCGGGCGCCCACGCTCTGTTAGCGGGCAGTACGGACCAGGGCTAGAAAAATACCTTTTTCCTAACCGAAGAAAACAAGGGCAAACTTGAAATTCTACCGATTTTTAGGTCAAAATTTTGAACCTTTTGCTGGTAAATTACACTAAAATTTCACTAAAATTAGAAAATCATCTTTATTCACAACCACTTCCGACACGCAAAAGCACACGAAAAATAGCAGATTTTATCGCAAATGCAATTTACGACCAACTTGACCCCCGAAAATAGCAAAACGCTCAAAACTCGACGAGACGGAGGGCACATATGCGAACAAAATGATGCCATAAATATGCACACACAAAATAGCTCGTAAAGATTGCAAAATATCAACTTTTTATGGAATTAACCGGAAGTTAATGCAAAAATTAGCAAAAAATTGCCACACATAGAGGAATAGTGCAGCCAAATAAAATCACAAAAATCTCGTCAATTCAATGTCAAACAATTTCGTCAATAAAATAAAAACTAGGCCATTTAACCGGCAAAATTATCGACAAATTTAGGTCGAAATTTGACGCAATTGAAGCGTGTAAATCTCTATTCTTAACACAAAAACGCAGCAATTAACCATTACACACATCAATTGTGAAATCAAAATATGAATCAATCATGCAAATTAAACACTTTTTTAGGCACACACTAATAAAATTGTCAATCTTTAGGTGCGCACACAAAAGGGTTAAACTTGTCGAATTTGCAATGAGACTTCACAAATCATTAGTTGGGCATGAGCACAACACAAATCAATCATCACAATTGAAAAATCATTAAGCACACATTGATTTTTAGGTGCACAAACATGGGCAAAATAGTGCACACATACCTAAAATTAGGCACACACACACTCGATTAGATTGCACACACACTTAATTTTAGTGCACGCACACTTGCAATTGACCATCCAAGCATACAATTAACTCAATTAGGCACCCAATTAACAACGCACATTCACCAATTAGCAATTGAAACTTGTCAAATTTATACGCCACCAAATCTTAAAAATTTCGGCATTACGACGGTGTGAAAATGAAAAATCAAAAAAATTTCAATCCGCATTGCATCAACATAGCATTGCATCAATATAGCATCAACATTACATTGTATCATCATGGTGGGATCTCTACACAATTCTACACATCCTTAGATTCTAGGGAGGTTGAGAATACCACCTTGATTACCTTTTCATTGAAGATCGATTGAATGGTTGAATGCTCCAATTAGTAAGTTAGCAAAAATTAGTGAAATTAGCGAGGGGTTAGTGTGAAATTAGAGTGTGTAAACACACAATTGGCAAGATACGATGACACATCAGGGAATTATGAACACAATGCTTCATGCACACACATTCAAAATCCACAAAAACATAAACACACAAGTGAAACTAATAGTGAAATTAGTGAGGGAACGCATTCGATTATGCCACAATTACACTAGCGTAGGCCATCGTCCCCGGTAACGGCGCCAAATGTTGGGGGTCCCAGCGTTGCAATAGCTCCAATGACCAACAAAATTATCATTCCGGAGGGATGCGCTACCCGGCTAGGGCATGGAAACGCTCACATAATTAATGAGCTAATCATGGCAACACGAATGGTTAACTCTATGAGGTGAGCTTCTTGGCCTATGGAGGAGCTAAGCCACATTGGAAGGGCAATCTCCACATCCACTTTTCTTCACCTCCAATCAACCCAATCACACACACTACAATTGCAAGACGTACACAACACTAATCCTATCATGCAACACACTAATCGCAAGCGCACACACACACATAGATCTATCGAGCACCACACTCCAATCAAACCTATATGCACACACAAGCAAAAGAGGGCAATCACACAAGATTAGAGAGGGATTAACCACTAATTAGTTAAGATCTAGCTAATCTAAGCATCATAAGCAATCATAAGAAGCATGAGAGAGCATAGTGAAAGAGAATTAAGTATTGATTAGTGTTAATCAAGTCACATGAGCAACAAGAAGCTCAAGGACTCCATAGCCACACACCTCAAGAGCTCTCACCAAAGAGTACTCTCAACAAATGAGCTTGAGAACCCTAATTTCTTTTACACAGTGCCTTATGTACCTAGGGTAAAAACATGCAATGTCCGGGCGCCCAAGGCCTTTAGAGCTCCACCACTTACTGAATCTGCTACCTAGGCACAATAACTAACATATTCTTTACAGCTTGGAACTCCCATTGATCCCGTAACACATTAAAATATTACAATGTCTTGAAATAAATTGGTAATTTACACTACGTGACTATTTTGGGAACTCCAATCTTTACTACTTCTTTGCTTTGATCTTCGATGTGCATTCGTACGTCTTTGGTCTTTAACAGCTTCTGTTAACTGATGTTGACTCAGTTAACAAAACTCCATTCACACATTGACCTTCAAACAATAGATATAACTTCTTTCAATAGAGCTAGCTTGGCCAGATGGTGGACCTTCAAGCAACCTTGGGCTAAAACCTCCATAACACAATGGTTAGTAGGTTGGACAAGTGGTGAACCTCTGTCCCAAACCATCCATGGTATTACACATAGTAGATACACTCCATTAACAAATTGACATTCAAACAATAGAGATAGATTCTTTCAATAGATCTAGCTTCGACATGTGGTGGACCTTCAAACCACCTTGGGCTAAAACCTCAATAACACAATGGATAGTGGGTTGGACAAGGGTGGACCTCTATCCCAAACCATCCGCGCTATCAGAGTAGAGATAGGACTATTCAATAGAGATAGCTTGGATAGGTGGTGGACCTTCAAACCAACTTGGGCTAAAACCTCCATAACACAATGGTTAGAAGGTTGGACAAGTGATGGACCCATGCCCCAAACCATCCATGGTAGTAAACATAGTAGTTACACTCCCTGCACACATTGATCTTCAAACAATAGAGATAGCTTCTTTAAAAAGAGTTAGCTTGGACAGGTGGTGGACATTCAAACAACCTTGGGCTAAAACCTGCATAACACAATGGTTAGTAGGTTAGACAAGTGGTGGACCTCTACCCCAAACTATGCCTGGTAGTAAACATAGTAGCTACACCCCATTCACATATTGACCTTCAAACAATAGAAATAGCTTCTTTCAATAGAGCTAACTTGGATAGGTGGTGGACCTTCAAACCACCTTGGGCTAAAAACTTTATAACACAAGGGATAGTAGGTTGGACAAGTGGTGAACCTCTACCTTAGACCAGCTATGGTAGTAAACATAGTAGCTACACATATTGATATTCAAACAATAGAGATAGGACTATTGAATAGAGTTAGCTTGGACAGGTGGTGGACCTTCAAACCACCTTGGGGTAAACCCACCATAACACAAGGGATAGTAGATTGGACAAGGGGTGGACCTATGACCCAAACCATCCATGGTAGTAGAGATAGTAGTTACACTCCATTCACACATTGACCTTGAAATGATAGAGATAGCTTGAACAGGTGGTCCACCTTCACACCACCCTGGGCTTAAACCTCCATAACACAATGGATAGTAGGTTGGAAAAGTGGTGGACCTATGCCCCTTACTATCCATGGTAATAAACATAGAAGTTACACTCCATTCACACATTGACCTTCCAATACTACATATAGCTTCCTTCAATAGAGCTAGCTTGAAACCACCTGTGCTAAAGCCTCCATGATACAATGGATAGTAGGTTGGACAAGTGGTGGACCTCTGCCCCAAACCATCCATGGTAGTAAAAAAAAGTAGCTATATTCCATTCACACATTGACCTTGAAACAATAGAGATAACTTCTTTCAATGGAGCTAGCTTGAACAAGTGGTGGACCTTCAAACAATCTTGGGCCCAAACCTCCATAGCACAATGGATAAATAGGGGGGAAGGGTGGTGAACCTTTGCCCCAAACCATCCATGGTAGTAAACATAGTAGCTACACTCCATTCACACATTGACTTTGAAACAATAGAGATAGCTTTGTTCAATAGATCTAGCTTAGACAAGTGGTGGACCTTCAAACCAGCCTGAGCTAAAACCTCTAGAACACAATGGATAGTAGGTTGGAAAGTTAGTGGACCTCTGCCCCAAACCATCCATGGTAGTAAGCTTAGTAGTTACACTCCATTTTCACATTGACCTTCAAACAATAGAGGTAGGAATTTTCAATAGAGCTAGCTTCGACAGGTGGTGGACCTTCAAACCACCTAGGGCTAAAAACACCATTACATAATGGATAGCAAGTTGGACAAGTGGTGGATCTCTATCCCAAACCGTCCATGGTATTATAGTAGCTACACTCCATTCATACTTTGACCTTCAAACAATAGAGATAGGACTATTCAATAGAGCTAGCTTGGACAGGTGATGGACCTTCAAACCAATATGGGCTAAAACCTCCATAACACCATGGTCCTTCAAACCACCATGGGATAAAACCTCCATAACACAATGGTTAGTAGGTTGGACAAGTGGTGGACCTCTACCCCAAACCATCCACGTGATCAGACTAGAGATGGGACTATTCAATAGAGCTAGCTTGGATAGGTTGTGGACCTTCAAACAACCTTGGGCTAAAACCTCCATTAACACAATAGAAAGTAGGTTGGACAAGTGGTTGACCTCTGCCCCAAACCATCCATGGTAGTAAAAAAAGTAGCTACAGTCCATTCACACATTGACCTTGAAACAATAGAGATAGTTTCTTTTAAAGAAGCTAGCTTGGACAGGTGGTGGACCTTCAAACAATCTTGGTCTAAAACCTCCATAACACAATGCATAGTAGGTTGGACAAGTGGTGGACCTTTGCCCCAAACCATTGATGGTAGTAAACAAAGTAGCTACACTCCATTCACATAGTGACTTTGAAACAATAGAGATAGCTTTGTTCAATAGATCTAGCTTGGATAGGTGGTGGACCTTCAAACCAACCTCGGCTAAAACCTCCAAAACACAATGGAAAGTAGGTTGGACAAGTGGTGGACCTCTGCCCCAAACCATCCATGGTAGTAAACATAGTAGCTACACTCCATTTACAAATTGACCTTCAAACAATAGAGATAGATTTTATCAATAGAGCTAGCTTGGACAGGTGGTGGACCTTCAAACCACCTTAGACTTAAACCTCCATAACACAATGGATAGTAGGTTGGACAAGTGGTGGATCTCTACCCCAAACCATCCATGGTAGTAAACACAATAGCTACACTCCATTCACACATTGACCTTCAAACAATAGAGATAGCTACTTTCAATAGACTTGGATAGGTGGTGGACCTTCAAAACGCCTCGGGCTAAAACCTCCATAACACAATGAATAGTAGGTTGAACAAGTAATGGACCTCTAGCCGAAACTATCCACGCTATTAGAGTAGAGATAGGAATATTCAATAGAGCGAGCTTGGACAGGTGGTGGACCTTCAAACCACATAGGACTAAAACTTGCATAACACAATGGCTAGTAGGTTGGACAAGTGATGGTCCTCTGTCCAAAGCATCCATGGTAATAAACATAGTAGTTGCATTCCATTCACACATTGAACTTCAAACAATAGAGATAGCTTCTTTCAATAGAGCTAACTTGGACAGGTGGTGGACCTTCAAACCACCTTGGACTAAAACCTTAATAACACAATGGGTAGTAGGTTGGACAAGTGCTTGATGTCTATCCCGAACCATCCACGCTATCAGAGTAGAGATATGACTATTCAATAGAGCTAGCTTTGGACCTTCAAACCACCTTGGGCTAAAACCTCCATAACACAATGACTAGTAGGTTGGACAAGTGATGGACCTCTATCCCAAACCCTCCATGGTAGTAACATAGTAGCTAGACTCCATTCATACTTTAACCTTCAAACAATAGTGATAGATTCTTTCAATAGAGCTAGCTTGGATAGGTGGTGGATTTTCAAATAAACTTGGGCTAAAACCTCCATAACGCAATGGTTAGTAGGTTGGACAAGTGGTGGACCTCTGTCCCAAACCATCAATGGTAGTAAACATAGTAGCTCTACTCCATTCACATATTGACCTTCAAACAATAGAGATAGCTTCTTTCAATAGATCTAGCTTAGACAGGCGGTGGACCTCCAAACCCTTGGACTAAAACCTCAATAACACAATGGTTAGTAGGTTGGAAAAGTGCTATACTTCTACACCAAACCATCCACGTGATCAGACTAGAGATAGGACTATTCAATAGAGCTAGCTTGGATAGTGGTGGACCTTCAAACCACCTTGGGCTAAAACCTTCATTACACAATGGTTAGTAGGTTGGACAAGTGGTGGACCTCTGCCCCAAACCATCCATTGTGGTAAACATAGTAGCTACACTCCATTCACAGATTGACCTTCAAACCACATAGGGCTAAAACCTCCATAACACAATGGATAGTAGGTTGGTGGACAAGCGGTGGACCTCTACCCCAAACCATCCATGGTAGTAAATATAGTAGCTACACCCCATTCACACATTGACCTTCAAACAATAGAGATAGCTTCTTTCAATAGAGCTAGCGTAGACAGGTGGTGGACCTTCAAACCACCTTGGGCTAAAAAATTTATAGCACAAGGGATAGTAGGTTGGACAAATGGTGGATGTCTGTCCCAGACCATCCATGGTAGTAAATATAATAGCTACACTGCATTCACACATTGACCTTAACAAAATAGAGATACGACTATTGAATAGAGCTAGCTTGGACAAGTGGTGGATCTTCAAACCATCTTGAGCTAGACCCACCATAACACAAGGGATAGTAGGTTGGACAAGTTGTGGATCTATGCCCCAAACGATCCATGGTAATAGAGATAGTAGCTACACTCCATTCACACATTGACCTTGAAACAATATAGATAGCTTGAACAGGTGGTCCACCTTCAAACCACCCTAGGCTAAAACCTCCATAACACAATGGATAGTAGGTTGGACAAGTGGTGGACCTCTGCCCCATACTATCCATGGTAATAGACATAGTAGTTACACTCCATTCACACATTGACCTTCAAATAATAGAGATAGCTTCTTTCAATAGAGCTAGCTTGGACAAGTGGTGGACCTTCAAACAACCTTGGGCTAAAACCTCCATAACACAATGGATTGTAGGTTGGACAAGTGGTGGACCTCTGCTCCAAACATCCATGGTAGTAAAAAAAGTAGCAACACTCCATTCACACATTGATCTTGAAACAATAGAGATAGCTTCTTTCAATGGAGATAGCTTGAACATGTGGTGGACCTTCAAACAATCTTGGGCTAAAACCTCCATAACACAATGGATGGTAGGTTGGACAAGTGGTGGAGTTTTGCCCCAAACCATCCATGGTAGTAAACAAAGTAGCTACACGTCATTCACACATTGAATTTGAAACAATAGAGATAGCTTTGTGCAATTTATCTAGCGTGGATAGGTGGTGGACCTGCGAACCAACCTGGGCTAAAACCTCCAGAACACAATGGACAGTAGGTTGGACAAGTGGTGGACCTTTACCCTAAACCATCCATGGTAGTAAATCTAGTAGCTACACTCCATTCACAAATTGACCTTCAAACAATAGAGATAGGACTATTCAATAGAGCTAGCTTGGATAGATGGTAGAACTTTAGACCACCTTGAGCTAAAACCTCCGTAACACAATGATAAGTAGGTTGGACAAGGGGTGGACCTCTGTACCAAGCCATCCATGGTAGTAAACATAGTAGCTACACTCCTTTCAGACATTGACCTTGAAACAATAGAGATAGCTTCTTTTAATAGATCTAGCTTGGACAGGTGGTGGACCTTCAAACCACCTAGGACAAAAACCTCCATAACATAATGGATACTACGTTGGACAAGCGGTGAACCTCTTCTCCAAACCATCCATGCTAATAGACATACTAGCTACACTCCATTCACACATTGACCTTGAAACAACGTAGATAGCTTGTTTTATTAGGACTATCTTGGATAGGTGGTGTACCTTCAAACCACCTTGGTCTAAAACCTCCATAACACAATGGATAGTAGGTTGGTGAAGGGGTGGACCTATGCCCCAAACCATCCATAGTAGTAAACATAGTAGCTACCCTCAATTCACACGTTGACCTTGAAACAATAGAGATAGCTTGTTTCAATCGAGCTAGCTTGGACAGGTGGTGGACCTTCAAGACACTCTCGGTTGAATCCTCCATAACACAATGGATAGTAGGTTGGACAAGTGGTGGACCTTTGCCCCAAACCATTCATGCTAATAGACATAGTGGCTACACTCCATTCACACATTGACCTTGAAACAATAGAGATAGATTGTTTTAGTAGAGCTAGCTTGGACAAGTTGTGGACCTAGAAACCACGTTGGAAGCAAGTTGGACAAGTGATGGACTATAATATTTAGTAGCAACTGAATTTGTTTTTTTTCCAAGAAGATATGACACCAAAAAGAAATGCTACAAGGGTGGCTATCTCAATTGACTATACTTGCAATGATCAAAGGAACTGATATCTGGATATACATGGTGTGGAGGGTGCACAATTTCATAAGGTACATCTATTTATTGCAAAGAAAGAGAATGACAGTCTATTTGAAGATGTTGGCCAAGTAGTGGAAACCTCTATCTCTACAGTTGATGGTCATCCACAGGTGGAATGCATTGATATTGTAGTCCCAATGAATCAAGAATTCCAATTATCTCCAAGAGCATATGCATTTTCATGCATGTCTCAAACTAAAGAGGAGACAATGTCTTCTTGAGGATGGAAGACTGAAGAGTCAACTCAAGGTGTCATAGCAGATCAACTTTCTGCTCCATCATAGCCACACTACAAAGAAAAAAGGTGAAAGCTTCACGACCACCTATAAACAAGAAAGTCAAAGTGTAAAAAGTAGCACCTAAGGAAACCAGTTCTATTTTGGATGTAGACAATGCATCTCTAGCATCCTCAACACAAGGTTCAACGTCCAAGATGAGAATCGTGGATCTAGAATCTCTAGAGGCAGAGGCCATGAAAGGACAAGAAAAAGATACAGGTGGAATGAATAAGTATATAAGCTATTTCCCTTTCCAATATAAGGAGTTTGATATCCGTATTCAAAATTGATGGCTGGCTCTTGATCACTATAATGTGTGTATTATTGATGGAAAACATGCTGAAAGCATGCTATTTGGATTTTCTCGGAGTACAACTAAGCCTGCAACGTGTGCATATTTAATGCTTGTTCAAATGCAAAGGCAAAGCAGGGTATACCTTTGGCAACAGAAGAGGTACAAGAGGGCAAACTACAAGATTATCATTATTGGATTCTTGATGGCCAACATTCAATTTATGCCGCAAAAGTTTTCCTTCACAATGAACAAAAAAACAATGAGATATTTCAAAGATTGATTGACGTGTATAAATTTTGAAAGGCTCGTATTGTTGTAAATGCTCTTCCAATGGTTGCAACTGCTATATCTGCCATTACAAATGATGAGGCTAAAGCATTGTAATGTCAAGCAACCTTACAATCAAATATTGCAGCATTTGCAAAGTCAATGGATCTATTCAAGACGACCATCAAGGGCAGCAACTGGAGTTGCAGAGGGACATACATCTCGTGCTGGATGGGATGTAAGTGTTTTTCTTCTTCTTTCTTATTGTCTTTAATTGAACACTTGAGTTCAATCTTCTTATTGGTGTTATATTTCTTTCTAGACTTTTCTTCGATTGGCAAGAATGAGTGCAGGAGCAAGTTAGATTGCTAAAAAGGCACACATGGTTACATATTCCGATCGAGTTTATAATTATTGGCTAGAAATTATTAAAAGTCTTGATGAGTGTTACCATATACATGTCGTAGTGATGTGCATGAACACACTAGGACCCCCGTGCATTGTATATACGCCCATCACTCTAGGGCTATCTATCTTTTCCATCGCACACTAAGTAACACACTCTCTATTGTGTGCCTTGAGCTTCCTTCATCTTCTCCAAGCTGTGTGCATTTCTCTGCAACCCTAATTTCAACAATTGGTATCAGAGCAGGTTACGTCCTCCCGGGCTTAGTCGCCAGCTGCTCCAGCACACCCTTGCTCACTTTCTCCGATTACAGTGAGGTTTGGCGAGCATTCACAGGTCGACAAATATTTCGGACTCCGTTTCCACTACAGGCAGGCCTGCGCATGCAATTTTGTCATTTTGTGCAGAATTTTTGTCATGCCATTTTCTGCATAGCATGTTCCTTACAGTCTTCTATGGTTTGTGCTATATAGCACGTGTTGTTCCCGCTCCGTTTCTCCTATTTTAGGGCAATTTTCACATCAGGTGCAGCATTTACCATGGCTGACAACAACACAGATGTCTTCAAGATGTTTGCTCTATTGGGGACAGGTTGGATGGGGACAATTACCCTATGTGGGCTTATATGATGCAACAAGTTCTTGTGTCAAAGGGCGTCTGGAATATTGTGCAGGGCATTGATGTACGTCCTGGTTGTGAGGATGTAGGCGATGTTGAGGATGTTGCAAGTCTTACTGCAAGGATTGCCGCTATTAGAGTTTTTTTGCCTACGGCAGAACAAGCTCGTTGGGATGTAAAGGATGCGCAGGCTCATGCATTGATTGCATTGTGTGTGAAGCGCACCATTGTTCCTCACATCCGTTCAGCAAAATCAGTAAAATAGGCTTGGGATATTTTGGCTAGTCTTTATGCAAGTCGCAATGAGGCTAAAATTGCTTTGCTGCGTAAAGAGTTGGAGTTGAAGATTATGCATGAGGAAGATGATATGGACACTTTTCTTGCTGGTGTCAAGGATATCAATGAGCAGCTTATTTTTGCAGGTAAGTCATTTCAGACAGTTCCCTTGTGCAGATTGTTCTTGATGCCTTACCAGATTCTTACCAGACTTTTGCTAGTACTTGGAGACTTATGACCCAAGGAAATCCAGAAGTTGTCAAGTTTGATGCATTATGCACATTGTTGTTGCAAGAGTCACTTTCTAGAAAAAAATAGGATTAGACAGCGTGCAGTTAAACAGGCTTTTATTGCTTCTCAAAGAAAGGGTGGTAATAGCAATGCAGTCACTTCTTATGGTTCTGCTGCGAGTGGCATAACTTCTGTTCCTAATGCTTTTGCTGGCAGCACTTCGTCTGGCAATTCTGGTGATAAGGGAAAAAAGAAGATGCGTTGCCTTTATTGTAAAGATAATGATCACTTGATCAAGCAGTGTCCTAAGTTGAAGGCCAAAGAGGCTAAGAAGAAAGAGGGTGGTTCCACTGCAAATGCTGGTTTCACTACGAATGCAACCATTGTTAGTCTTTTGTAAAAGGAGACTGTAATGCTGATGTTGATGCAGAATGGGCTTTTAGTGCAAAGTGCACTTACAATCCTGATGTCCATGATGCATGATTGTCAATTGATGCTGATTCGCATGTGTGGTATTTTGATAGTGGTGCTACAAAGCACATTAACTCACATCGTGAATTGTTCACCTCTCTCAAGTTTGTCCCTCATGGGAATTCAGTCACTTGTGCCAACAATGCCTCTTATCCAGTTCAGGGAGTTGGAAAGATTGTGTTTACTGCTGCTAATGGCAGTTCTTTTACACTTGTTGATGCTCTTTATGTACTTGGGATCAAGAAGAATCTTTTGTATGTATCTGCACTTGCTAGACTTAGACTTTTAGTCAAATTTGTGAATCACAAATGTACAGTTCATGATCTCAATTTTGGTGATAAAATTTTTGCATCTGGGCTTTTATATCGTGGGCTGTATAAGCTCACTTTGTATTACAAGTGTAGACAAAATTTTGCAAATGCAGTTGCAGATTCAAGGGCTATTTCATATGCAAAACTTTGGCATGCACGTTTTGGTCATTTGAATTTTGCCAATTTGCTGCGTTTGCAGAAATATGATATGGTTGCTTCCTTGCTGCCTCTTGAAGCACCTATCAAACATGGTTGTGAAGGCTGTATTTTGGGTAAGATTCAACGTTCTAAGTTTTTCCAAAGGATGGTTTAGTTTGGGCCACATGCAGGTTGCAGCTTGTGCATAGTGATGTTTGTGGGCCCATGCAAACTCCATCCTTGGGCAATTACCTGTACTTCGTGTCTTTCATTGATGATTACTCCAACCATGCATGGTATTTCCGCTTAAAGCGAAGTCCAAAGTTTTTATGTGCTTCAAACAATTTCTGGCTATAGCTAAAAATGTCTCAAAATGTACTATGGGCACCCTCCGTTTCGATCGAGGGGGGAAGTATATGTCTCATGAATTCAATGCATTTCTAGCTAGTTGTGGGATAAAAGACCAATGTACAGTGCCTTATACACCTCAGCAAAATGGTGTTGCTGAGAGAAAAAAACAGGTCACTTACGGAAATGGCACGATGTATGGTCAAAAGTCAAGCTTTGCTGCATTCTTTTTGGCTCGAGGCCATCATGTGTGCCACTTATGTACTAAATAGGTGTCCTACGAAATCTTTGCAGTCTATTACTCCATATGAAGCATGGCATGATAGAAAGCCTTCTATTGAGCATATGCGTGTTTTTGGCTGTTTGGCATATGCTTTGGTGCCACAAACACAGCGCAGAAATTTGGATGATAAGGCTGTCAAATGTATTTTTGTTGGTTATAGTGCTGAAAGCAAAGGTTACAAGTTGTATCATCCACAAACAAAACGTATTCTGGTTTCACGGGATGTAGTGTTTGTGGAAGATTCTGTTCAGCCCTTGCTGCCATGTACGAGAGTGTTGACAGACACTATAGGTTGGTCAATCGGATCTATTTTGTTGGTTAATTGGATTGTAGTTCATCAGATTGTAGTGAGTCAGATATTGGTATGTCGGATTTTGTTGGTTAGTCAGATGTTGCTTAGTCGGATTTTTCTGGTTAGTCAGATTTTGGTAGGTTTCGTCAGTTGAGGTTAAAAAGCTATAAATTGTAATGTTCTTGGGGAGTTTTTGACGAGTCATATGAGAAATCAGTTACAAGTCTCTCTCTCTCTTCTTGCTCTCTCTCAATCTTTACGCATGCAGTTTTGAGAGTCGTTCTCTGTGTTTTTCCCTGTTGAGGATGTAAGCCCTCAACAGAGAGACATTAATGTAAGCTCACATGACATTTATGACACTTTGTTGCCTCTTTTCAGTGGTGGAAATATGAATGTAAGTTCCAATGAGACAAATGTACAGCCTATGGGGGTTTCTGAAAATGTTACAGATCAGCCTACTGATGGAGATGTATATGATGTACTTGATGAGAAAAGGGTTGAAAATGAGCAAGCTAGAGGTATGCCAAAATGGATGGTGCACACATTGTGTGACAGTAAATTGGATGCACCTTTGTCTAGGTGTACTCGTTTAGGCCCTCGCCATGCATCTTATGCATCAGATTGTTATGCTTTGGCTGTGTCTAGCTTACATGATGTTGAGGAGCCTCTATCTTTTGATGAAGCACAAAATTCAAAAAATTGGATGGCTGCCATGCAATCAAAATATGATGCACTTATAGAAAATGACACATGGACTTTATGTGATTTGCCTCCTGGCAACAAGGCCATTGGCACGAAGAGGTTTACAAGTTAAAATGCAAGCCGGATGGTGAGATCGATTGCCATAAGGCTTGACTTGTTGCAAAGGGTTATGCACAGCAAAAAGGCATAGATTATGAAGAGACTTTTGCTCCCACTTGACGAATGACTACTGTGCGTTCTCTATGTGCATCGGCAACTCATTTTGGTTGGGATGTACATCAATCAGACATTGTTATTACTTTCTTGAATGGTGACATATTTGAGGAAGTTTATGTAACGCAGCCTCGCGGATTTGTCAAAAAAGGACAAGAGGATAAAGTGTGCAAATGTAACAAGGCTTTGTATGGGTTGAAGAAATCTCCTCGTGCTTGGTATGAGAAAGCTGACACTCATTTGGTCAAACAAAGCTTTCGTAACAGTCCAACAGAAAGCACATTGTATGTAAAGCGTGAGGGTTATGTACTTCTCATTGTGGTTCTTTATGTAGATGATTTTCTGATCACTGGACCAAATGAGAGACATATTGATGAACTCAAGGCTGATTTGAATGCTACTTTCAAGATGAAAGATTTGGGATTGTTGCATCATTATTTAAGCATACAATTTAAGCAATGTGATGGTGGTATTGCTTTGTGTCAGAAAAGTTACATAGAGACATTGCTATGTAAGTTTGGACTTGAGGATTGCAAACCTATTGCCACTCCCATGGAAATAGGTTTGAAGTTGAGTCTACATGATGCTAACGATCCTGCTGATGTCACTCTTTACCAAATTGCTGTTGGATGCCTCATTTATGTATGCAACACGAGGCAAGATAATCAGTTTGCAGTCTCACATGTCCCCAGATTTATGCATAGCCTAGGGTCTAAGCATTGGCAGGCTGTCAAGAGGATTTTTCACTACCTTAGTGGCACTTTACATCTTGGCTTGTTTTATCCCAAGGGGGAGATCATTGCCGCCAGATTTACATGCTTTTTCAGACTCAGATTGGGCTGGTTGTTTTGACACGCAAGTGTCCACAAGTGGTTTTTGTTTCATGCTTGGCAGCTCGTGTATATCATGGTTGAGCAATAAGCAACCTACTGTGGCCACTTCGAGTTGTGAGGCTGAGCTACGGTTGAGTGTGTATGGCTCAGACGCCTTATGGCTAATTTGGGTGTTGGACAGGACACTACCAACACTATCTACACTGACAGTGACAGCGCATTGGCAGTTGCGAGGAACCCAGTTTTTCATGCTAGCACAAGGCACATTGAGGTACATTACCACTATGTCAGGGAGAGGCTCTCAGTAGGAGAGATCAGCTTGGCTTATGTGCCAACACGGCACAACCTTGCAGACCTTTTCACAAAGACATTGTCTCGTGAGAAGTGAGAAGCTTTCCGCAAAGCTTTGGGCTTACTCCCCTTTGTGGACTGATCATGTCCTCAGGGCATGGCACTTCCCTTTACTCATGTGCCAGCTCTCGTTCACCACATCACTCTAGGGGGGATTTGTTACCATATACATGTGGTAGTGATGTGTGTGAACACACTAGGACCGTCGGGGCATTTTTTCCCTCTTTAGGAGGTTTTTCCCCTCGTGCATTGTATATATGCCCATCACTCTAGGGCTATCTATCTTTTCCATCACACACTAAGTAACACACTCTCTATTGTGTGCCTTGAGCTTCCTTCGTCTTTTCCAAGCTGTGTGTGTTTCTCTGCAACCCTAATTTCAACAAGGAGGAGAACAAGAAACCCCCAACAACGGTATTCATATTTTTTGCGATCTTGAGGAATCAGAGGTAAAGATTATTCAACAAGAAATTAAAGATGAGAAGATTTTATTGTCAAAGAGTGCAAAAGATGGTGATGGAATTGATATGTATGATTGAATCAAGCAACTCAAACAAGACAAACTCTTTCAAGATGCACTTCTTGAAGGCTTCAATGCTTTGAATGAGTCATCAACGTGTGAAGATTGGGAGGAAATAGTCAGCATGTATAAAATCAATGATGGATTTTGTAAAACCATTTTAATGCTATGTGAGCAATGGTTCAAAAATAGCTTGAAGCGTGGAACAAAGAAAATGGATTTTCCGAATGAAGCTATAAAATACATGCAATGGGAAATTTACCTTCACAAGGAGAAAATTGAGTCTTTTGATTTTCCATGGTCCATCTATGTGGTGAACCTACAGATGGAAGGAATAGCTACTTGAAGCACCACTTCAACAACAAAATTCCTATTGGCTTATGCATTTTAAACTTGA
This sequence comes from Adiantum capillus-veneris, assembly GCF_014529385.1. Taxonomy (NCBI): domain Eukaryota; kingdom Viridiplantae; phylum Streptophyta; class Polypodiopsida; order Polypodiales; family Pteridaceae; genus Adiantum; species Adiantum capillus-veneris. The sequence goes on from NC_140935.1 coordinate 125,212,557, forward strand.
CAAAACACTATGGGGACAACTTGCAGTGGAGTGAGGAGATATTTAGCAATGCTTTGGATGGATGTTGGCTATTTCTGGAGGCTCAATTGATCCTGGATTTGTATTTCTTGCATTTATAGATTTCTCTAAACTCACAAAATTGCAATGTGTATTCTAGAGTATGGGAGATAATTCGAGCTACCATTGTTGTGGTGCCTTGCATCACTTTCCATTAGCACCTTACAAAGGAGGAATTTTCAATTCCTTGTGGTTATTGCATTCATGGGACAAGGTAATGCATTTGAAGACCTGAGAAGGAGATCAGAACAACATCACATGCCAATTGATTGTTCTTTGCTTCAAGTAGAAAATGAAGGCATGTCAGATTTGCAATATTTGGAAGCCAAAAAATAGTTTTCATCAAGCACTACATTCATACATACTGTTTTGAAGATCGCAAGCTTGTAGGTCTCTTTAGTGATGGCTCTCTGGTTGCACAAGAAGGATTACAACAAGAAAAAACGACGTCATCTGCTTAGTTGAGAGCGTGCAAGAGCAAGGAACCTTAGCAACCAGGCTTCTTGAATTTGCTAAGGCCCATGCTGATATATAAAGAAAAGTGGGTTGGCCTTCAAGATTAACAACCTACTTTGCAATTAGCTGACATTGGGCCCATCAAAGAAGTGATTTCTTTGCAAGAAGAAGAAGGAGAAGAAGACCAACCTCCTTTGTCACTGGAGGCCTACTTGGAAATGGAAGGACGTATGTTTTGAAATTCTTGTATATGTTAACATCTATTCTTGTTGTGATTTGATACTCTTAATGTTAGGTTTTGTTTTATGTATTATTTTTTGAGTCCATCTTTTTCATCTTCAAGAATTAAAGGTTTAAATGTAGAGAATGATCTTATAATTTTTGAGTGATGAAGCCTTAGATTTAAAAAAAAACACTAACCTAAACTTAAGAGCTTGAATTGATGAGTTTTAGACCTCGTACTATCCCCTTTATTTTATACTCTCAAGGCTAGCATGGGTAGGTGAACCATACATAGATCCCAATCTTAAGAAGTGTGCTAGACCTTCAAACAACCCCATATAGCTTGGACAAGTGGTGGACCTTCCATGGAGGCTAATTCAAACAAGTGTGGTGGTGAACCTTCTGTGGAGTCTAATTATGGTAGACTTAAAACAATAACCATTTCCTTGCACTAGCTTGGACAAGTGGTAGACCTTGCTTCTATTAAGGTCTCTATTGAGAGAAGAATTGAATATAGAAGAAGAGAGAGATTAACTAGGCATAGATTTGTAAATTTGTAGAAAAGGAAAATGTGTTGGATTACAAAAATACCTCTCATTGTACGAGTGTCCAAAACGTAGCTATATATTTCATCCAAAATTAACACCTTTGGATAAAGGCTTCTCTTTAGACATTGAATCAAGAGGTTATGGCTATGCATGTGTGGAGACTATTGGTCAACTTGAATGAGGAGACACATAGTTTGTTGACTATGACTTTATTTGATGTTTTCAAGTATTTATATGGGTAGAAGTCTTAATTACATGTGTTAATATGACTTTTAATGGATCAAATCTCAATCAAGTAAATCATGGTTGTTGTTAACTTTATGTGGCCTTCAATATTCACTTAAGTACAAATTTTTATTAAAGTGTAGGGTGTACAAGTTTGTCACAAAAGATTGTAGTCTAGACTAGCGTTGCCTTGTGTACCAATAGTTGCAAGGATTATAATATTGATTTTACCTTGAATAAACTCCTACGTGCAACTTCCACATGTGTAAACTTGGTGATTAAATTCTAGTGATTTTTGAGAAACCAATGTTATTTGTGTTTTTTAGATTCGCAAATTGGGATAGATAAAGCCCCTGTGGTTGAGCCCGCAATTGTTGAACCCCTTGATTCTATTATTTTTGACAAGCCCAAGGTGGATGATACGTCTATACCAAAGTCTGGTGATGTGCATCTTGAGCAAGCTTGCAACAGTGAGAATAGAGAAATGCCTACTCCAACAATACAACCTACTTCAAAAGAGACCATTTCCATTTGTCGCTACTTCATCTAGTGTAGATGTTGAGAAATCCATACTCACAATTATTTTGGACTTAAATGTTCTGCTATTGAAACGTTCCCCTCAATCATCCTCACACCACCAGTCAGTGCAACTAGATCCAAAAAGATATATTATACTTAGGCCAGGTTGCATCCAATTCTTGAAGACTATATTACAGAGGTTTAATGTTGCAATTTGGTCGACGGCTATAGGAACAATGTGCTTCAAATTCTTAAAGCACTAGAGAGATTAGTAAAAGGTACATTGCCTTTCTTTGCAATTTGGAATCAAGAAGGTTGCTACACTTGTCAAAGAAATAAATTATTTAGACCTGACAATCCAACCGTTGAGGCAATGTTCAAGCCTCTAGCTAAAATTGCCATGGGGTATGAATGTGCCCATGAAGAACAGTGCTTATTGATGACTCTCCTTACAGGCGATGCATTTCCCTTGTAAACAATTGTATTTTTCCATCCCAATTTGATGGTGAAAAACTAGTTGAAAATATGCTCTTGAAGGAGTTGCTTCCCTACTTGTTTGAGCTAGATGAGACAAGAGATGTGCGGAATTTCATTGCCTCTAATCGTTATGGACAGCCAGCATTGACAAATGAGAGTGAATATAAAGAAATCAAAGAGAACTGGAAGCAAAAAAAAATGATGCTTGGTCAGCCAAGGTGTTCTTTACAAGAAGGATAACTCCTCAAAATATGACAAAGGTGAAGCTATCCTTAAAGGCAAACACAATCAAGCAAGTGACAAAACCGACAACAATGACATCAAACAAGCCCAAATACAAGAGATACTAGAAAAGGAAGGTACAACTATTGAAAGCATGAAGGCACCACAATTGATCAATCTAGCTAGGCAATTGGGATGTACTACAAAGGGGCCATTGAAGGCAACTACTGCAAAGGCTTATATAAACAAGGTCAAAGCTGAGAACAATCTTCTAAGGCTAAATAAAACACACCCCTAAGGTACCTTTTATGACTTGAACTTTGTTTCACATACTTGAATATAATGTATCAAATGTTTCTTTTTGTTTCTTCTTGCAGATCTCAAAAAAATTATTTCTAGATATTCCATGGAGCAAGCTTGGACAGGTGGTGAACCTTTTGGTAAATCCCCTCATGGGAAACATATCACAAGTCCTCCATGTAGTGAGATGGAAAACATTTCAGAAAGAGCTTAAGAGGTTGGACAGGTGGTGGACCTTGCACCTTTTTCCCATTCCCAATAGAGTCTAGCTATCCACCACTATATTGTATGAAGTGTAGCTTGGACAAGTGGTAGACCTTGAAACAAGAGACCCCTCATCATCAAGCCTAGTTTGAACCTATGGTAGATCTTACTTTTCTCCCATTCAGAGTGGAGCCTAGCCTAGCCTAGCTAGGTGGTAGACCTTACTTTTCTCCATGCTTCAAAGAAGCATAGCTTGGAGAAATGGTGAAGCTTAGTAAGGTTTTCAATTGGGATTTGTTTATAGCCATGCATAAGTTGAAGATGGACTTTGGCATCTAATAATACCATAGTGTAGAAAATGTAGAAACTGTTTGTATTCTTTGAAACATAATAAATTTCTTGTTTTTCAATTGCAAAGTCATCACTACAAGAAAGTGGGTTGACTATCTGTAGGCATGATTTGAAGGAAGGTTTTGAAGCACCCAACCAACCTCATCCAAGGCCCTGTCGTATATATCAATCACCTCCTTGTCACCTGCCACTTGCTGTCAAGAATATCAAAAGAGTGCTTATTTTGGACCTTGAAGGACTACTTTTGAAGACAATTCAAACAAAACAAGGCCAACACATGCGTCTTGTGGAGGACAAAGATGAAGTTGACCATGCGGTGCGCCTAGACGCAGAAATGTTTTTGGATTTCTTTGGTGAATACTTTGAGTTGTGGATATGGAGTTGCTATAACTCAACAAGAGTGCAACACATCACACAAAAATGTTTCCCAAAGCATTATAGAAAATTCAAGATCTTTATGAGTAACAAGTGTTGCCAAAATCCAAACATCATGTTAGGATTTAGAAGGGTTTATCATAAAAACTTGAGCGATACTTGGAAGATGTTTGAGGACTTGGATGCACAGAATACCTTGATTTTTTATGATAGTCTATATTGGTTGATGTGGAGTATGCCAAGAACATATCTTAAATTTCCAAAGATGTGGAGGCAAACACCTGAGCAGCTTCAAAGATTCTTGCAAGAAACGATTATTCCATGGTTACTTGGATGGTTGTATGTAAGAGAAAAGAGAGATTATACCCGTAACACAATTGTAAATCAGTATAGTGATCTTAAGACAAATCATATCCTCCATGTGTACGTTTCAAGGAGATAACATTAAAGAAGGTTGACAATTGATCCTTTTTATGGCTAGATGATGTCCTTTTAGTATGATTTGTATTTTTATTACTATATAATTCAAAGGTTATTTTTAAACAAAGATATGTCAATTTGATGAACACTTGCATGGAGTGCACCCTACTCTAAAGGGGACTTGCATGTATTCTACAGGGTATCCTATTATAAAGAAAATTGTTTGTACACGGAGTGCACCCTTCTCTAAGGGGACTTCCATGTATTACTCCAGTGTATGCTATTATAAGGAGAATCCTATGTGATGGATCGTGATCTGTTCTAAGGGACTTGTAATGGAGTGCACTCTACTCTAAGAGGACTTACATGTATTACTAGAGTGTATCCAATTATAAAGAGAATCCAATGTAATGACAAAGAATCTTGCTTTAGAACAAAAATGTGTCGATGAACTGTACCCTAATCTAAGTGGACTTCACTATATTACTAGAGTGTATTCAAGTCTAAGGAGATTTCAATGTAGTTCTAGATTGCACCTTGTTTTTGGGGACTCGTTTTACTAGATTATGGTTGTGTTTCATCAAGATTTTTTTTATTTTTTTTTGTAATTGTTCTTTAGCAATTCTATATCATTCCATCTCAAGGTTGCATCCATTTGTAACTACGAGATACTTATGTTTGATAGCAAAATAAACCTTACAAGTATGGAATGGAGAATTCATGGATGTGCCAGAAATATCTTGGTCTTGGCACGCATGTTTGCCTAAAACATTTATTTTTGTGTCCTTCATATAAAAGAGTTTTAGAACTTACAAGTCTTTGAAAGGAAAAATATAAAGTCTAATTGTTTGCATTAGGAGAAAAGAAATCATGGACTTTGAATTGTGTGAGAGACCTTGTTTGTGGAGAAAAATGTTTGAATCAAGAATGGTTATTTTACATCCTCCATGTAAGAGAGTTTTGGAAACTAAAATATGCTAAGAGGAAAACCATGGAGTCTAAGTGCATGTATTGAGATGTCAATGTATGCATGCATATCTTTATTAGGGTCTAGGCATAATTGGATGCCTCTAGACGTTAACTTCTCTAATTTGGTATAAAATAACACATTTAATGTTTTCTTGTCGGTAGTATTTATTTCATTAAGTATATTTTTAGCCTAATTTTTTGAACTTCAAATTAAACCTTCTATGTTGCAATGGAGAAGTACTTAGAGAAATTTTTATGTAAAGACGTTTGCTTACCCTTTCACTAATTGTAGCTTAGATAAGAAGTGGACTTTGCATTCCTCCATAGCCTATCCTAGACAAATGCACCTTGAAACTAGCACTCCTATGTTGCAATTGACATATGCTACACATTTTATAGGTGGCTCGCACCTTAGGTAAAGAATTTATAGAGGTGTGTGTTGCTTTGATGTCATGCACAAGTGGGTTTATTTCTCAATGGGTGCTAGCTTGGACAGGTGGTGGACCTTGAACTAAAAATTCAGGTACTCCATTTGACCTTAGCTTGAACAAGTTGTGGGCCTTCAAACCAATGTCTCCATGTTAAGATAAGTTGTAGGTAGGAAAATAGAGTATAAACAATGAAAATGGAATCAATGTACTAGTCTCTTGAAGGTGCAACAACCCAAAACCATAATTTTTCTTGGCCAATGTTTCTTTCAAATGTTTAATCTAGTACAAAACGTCAACACCTTGTACATGATATATTGAAAGTTGACCAATCTAGGAATTGGGATTTTCCCACTTTACCTAATATGGTCTTAAATAGTGATCACTATCAACCACTACTTTTTCAATTCACTTGAAATTTAGTACCTACACTCTATAGATATCACAAACCAAATTACCTTCAAGAAATGTTCAAAATTCTTAAAATTTAGGACAGTAAAAAATAATCACAATTATTATCTCTACGCCTAAGATGAGGATTTTTTCATAGTTTCTTGACCTACAGTAGATGTGCACACTATAAATAGGTCACTTGACAAGTTTCATTGTTGGAATTAGGGTTGCAAGAAAACACACACAACTTGGAGAAGACGAAGGAAGCACAAGGCACACAACAAAGAGTGTATTACTTAGTGTGCAATGGAAAGATAGATAGCCCTAGAGTGATGGGAGTATATACAATGCACGGGGTAAAAAACCTACAATGCACAGGGGGGCAAACCTCCTAAAGAGGGAAAAAATGCCCCGATGGTCCTAGTGTGTTCAGACATCTCACTAGCACATGTATATGGTAACAAATCCCCTTTGGAGTGATGCGGTGAACGAGAGCTAGCACATGAGTAAAGGGAAGTGCCATACCCTGAGGACATGATCAGTCCACAAAGGGGAGTAAGCCCAAATCTTTGCAAAAAGCTTCAATCTTCTCACGATACAATGCCTTTGTGAGAAGATCTACAAGGTTGTCCTATGTTGGCACATAAGCCAAGATAATCTCTCCTGTTGAGAGCCTCTCCCTAACATAGTGGTAATGCACCTCAATGTGCTTTCTGCAAGCATGAAAAACTGGGTTCCTTGCAACTGCCAATGCGCTCTCACTATCAGTGTAGATAGTGTTGGCAGTGTCCTGTCCAACACCCAAATCAGCCATAAGGCGTCTGAGCCATATACACTCAGTCGTAGCTGTGAATACTGCCCTATACTCAGCCTCACAACTTAAAGTGTCCACAGTAGGTTGCTTCTTGCTCAACCATGATATACATGAACTACCAAGCATGAAACAAAAACCACTCGTGGACACTCGCGCGTCAAAACAACCAGCCCAATATGAGTCCGAAAAGGCATGTAAATCTGGTGGCAATGATCCCCCCTTGGGATAAAACAAGCCAAGATGTAAAGTGCCACTAAGGTAGAAAAAAATCCTTATGACAGCCTGCCAATGCTTAGACCTTGGGCTATGCATAAATCTCTTAACGTGTGAGACTGCAAACTGAATATCCGGCCTCGTGTTGCATACATAAATGAGGCATCCAGCAGCAGTTTGGTAAAGAGTGACATCAGCAGGATCGCCACCATCATGTAGACTCAACTTCAAACCTGTTTCCATAGGAGTGGCAATAGGTTTGCAATCCTCAAGTCCAAACTTACATAGCAATTCCTCTATGTAACTTTTTTGACACAAGGCTATACCACCATCACACTGCTTAAACTGTATACCCAAGTAATGATGCAACAGTCCCAAATCTTTCATCTTGAAAGAAGCATTCAAACCAGCCTTGAATTCAACAATATGTCTCTCATTTGGTCCAGTGATCAGCAAATCATCTACTTAAAGAACCACAATGAGAAGTACACCACCCTCACGCTTTACATACAATGTGCTTTCTGTTGGATTGTTACAAAAGCCTTGTTTGACCAAATGAGTGTCAGCTTTCTCATACCAAGCACGAGGAGATTGCTTCAACCCATACAAAGCCTTCTTACATCTGCACACTTTGTCCTCTTGTCCTTTCTTGCCAAAACCGTGAGGCTGCGTTACATAAACTTCCTCAAATATGTCACAATTCAAGAAAGCAGTAACAATGTCTGATTGATGTACATCCCAACCAAAATGAGCTGCCAATGTACATAGAAAACGCACAGTAGTCACATGATAAGTGGCAACAAAAGTCTCTTCATAATCTATGCCTTTTTGTTATGCATAACCCTTTGCAACAAGTCGAGCCTTATGACGATCAATCTCACCATCCGGCTTGCGTTTCAACTTGTACATTTGCCTCATTGGAATTTACATTCATATTTCCACCACTAAAAAGAGGCAAAAAAGTGTCATAAATGTCCTGTGAGCATTACTGTCTCTAGTACATGACAGCAAGGGCTAAACAAAATCTTCCACAAACACTACATCTCGTGAAACCAGAATACACTTTGTTTGCGGAAGATACAACCTGTAACCTTTGCTTTCAGCACTATAACAAACAAAAATACATTTGACAGCCTTATCATCCAATTTTCTACACTGTGTTTGTGGCACCAAAGTAATGCCAAACATGCAAAAACACGCATGTGCTCAATAGAAGGCTTTCTATCATGCCATACTTCATATGGAGTAATAGACTGCAAAGCTTTTGTAGGACGCCTGTTTAGTACATAAGTGGCACACATGATGGCCTCAAGCCAAAAAGAATGCGGCAAAGCTTGACTTTTGACCATACATCATGCCATTTCCGTAAGTGACCTATTTTTCCTCTCAGCAACACCATTTTGCTGAGGTGTATAAGGCACTGTACATTGGTGTTTTATCCCAGGACTAGCCATAAATGGATTAAATTCATGAGACATATACTCCCCCCTCGATCGGAACGGAGGGTGTCCATTGTATATTTCGAGACATTTTCAGCCATAGCCAGAATTGTTTGAAGCACATAAAAACCTCGGAATTCGCTTTAAGCGGAAATACCCATGCATGCCTGGAGTAATCATTAATGTAAGTCATGAAGTAAAGGTAATTGCCCAAGAACGGAGTTTGCATGGGCCCACAAACATCACTATGCACAAGTTGCAACCTGCATGTGGCCCTAACTGAACCATCCTTTGGAAACTTTGAATGCTTCATCTTACCCAAAATACAGCCTTCACAAACATGTTTGACAGGTGCTTCAAGAGGTGGCAAAGAAGCAACCATATCAGATTTCTGCAAACGCAGCAAACTGGCAAAATTCAAATGACCAAAACGTGCATGCCAAAGTTTTGCATCTGAAATAGCCTTTGAATCCACAACTACATTTGCAAAATTCTACCCACACTTGTCATACAATGTGAGCTTATACATCCCACAGCATAATATGCCAGATGCAGCAATTTCATCACCAAAGCTGAGATCATAAATTGTACATCTATCATCCACAAATTTGACTACAAGTCCAAGTCTATCAAGTGCAGATACAGATAAAAGATTATTCTTGATCTCAGGTACATAAAGTGCGTCAACAAGTGTGAAAGAACTGCCATTTTCAGTAGTAAGCACAATCTTTCCAACTCCCTAAACCGGATAAGAGGCATTGTTGGCACAAGTGACTAAATTCCCATGAGGAATAGACTAGCACCACTATCAAAATACCACACATGTGAATCTGCAGCAAATGACATGCATGCATCATGGACAGCAGGATTGTAAGTGCACTCTGCAAGCACTAAAAGCCCATTCTGCATCAACATTAGCATCGCAGTCTCCTTTCATAATCACAGTCTCCTTTCATAGAAGACCCCACAATGGCTGCATTTGTAGTGGAACCACCCTCTTTCTTCTTAGCCTCTTTGGCCTTCAACTTAGGACACTGCTTGATCAAGTGATCATTACCTGTACAATAATGGCAACGCATCCTCCTTTTTCCCTTATCACCAAAATTGCCAGACAAAGTGCTACCAACAGAAGCATTGGGAACAGAAGTTTTTCCACTTGTAGTAGAACCATAAGAAGTGGCTGCATTGCTGTTACCACCCTTTCTTTGAGAAGCAATAAAAGCCTGTTCAATTGCATGGTGTCTAGTCCTGGTTTTTTTGGAAAGTGACTCTTGTAACAGCAATATGCATAATGCATCAAACTTGACAACTTCAGGATTTCCTTGGATCATAAGTCTCGAGGTACTAGCAAAAGTCTGGTAAGAATCTAGTAAGGCATCAAGAACAGTCTGCACAAGGGAACTGTCTAAAATGACTTCACCTGCAGAAATAAGTTGCTCATTGATATCCTTGACGCTAGCATGGAAAGTGCCTATATCATCTTCCTGCATAATTTTCAACTCCAGCTCTTTATGCAGCAAAGCAATTTTAGCCTCATTGCGACTTGCATCAAGACTAGCCAAATATCCCAAGCCTGTTTTGCAGATTTTGCTGAACGAATGTGAGGAACAATGGTGCACTTCACGGACAATGCAATCAATGCATGAGCTTGCACATCCTTTACATCCCAACGAGATTGTTCTATTGTAGGCAAAACAACTCTAATAGCAGCAATCCTTGCAGCAAGACCTGCCACATCCTCAACATCCCCTACATCCTCAGAACCAAGATGTACATCAATGCCCTGCAAAATATTCCAGATGCCCTTTGACACAAGAACATGTTGCATCATGTAAGCCCACATAGGATAATTGTCCCCATCCAATCTATTCTCAGCAGCAAACATCTTGAACACATCTATGTTGTTGTTAGCCATTGTAAATGCTGCACCTGATGTGAAAAAGGCCTAAAAAGAGGAGAAACAAAGTGGGAACAACATGTGCTATATAGCACAAACCGTAGAAGACTGTAAGGCACCTGTTATGCAGAGAACGACACTGATAGAAATTCTACACAAAATGACGAAATAGACTATGCAGTACTTTCTGTAGTGGAGTCAGAGGCCGAAATGAGCCCGAATCAAAAATCTGAGCAGACTAAGCTCTACGAGCTTATCTAAAAATTTTGTTGACCTGCGCTCGCTAAAGCTCATGGAAATTGGAGAAATTGAGCAAGTGTGTGCTGGAGTTATTTCCGAGTAAGCTCGAGAGGACGCAACCTGCTCTGCTACCAATTGTTGGAATTAGGGTTGCAGGAAAACACACACAGCTTGGAGAAGACGAAGGAAGCTCAAGGCACACAACAAAGAGTGTATTACTTAGTGTGCAATGGAAAGATAGATAGCCCTAGAGTGATGGGCGTATATACAATGCACGGGGGAAAAAACCTCCTAAAGAGGGAAAAATCCCCGACGGTCCTAGTGTGTTCACACACATCACTACCACATATATGTGGTAACATTCATGAGATTTGGATTAATCTTCAATCTTTTAGTCCACTTTTATGACTGACGTCAGACTTTGGAGAAAATAGGGTACAACTAACAATCAATAGATTCAAATGAGTCCAAGTTTGGATAATAGGCTTAATTTACTATGGTCTAGCCTATGATATACTCCATTGATGAGAAGTTTAGAAGTTTAAAGCTAGAAATAATAATCACAATTATTATTTGTGTACCCAAAGTTGTAAATTTTTTAACTCTTGGTGATTTTGCCAGATAGTACATAGTGTTTTAAGATCTATCAACAAGCCTAAACAAATTTGGATCAATTTTGATATACTTACCTTCACTTACCACTTCGTTAGAAATAGAAGTAGCTTTATTTTCAAGACAAATGTAGTCAAGACTTCTAGAGTCCTTACAAAAGTTCTTTTACTTTACCTTGAAAAGAGATATTTTGACCCAAAGCTCAAATTTTGCAGCCAAAAAATAATCGCGTATAAGCTCTGTAATTTTTGGGTCTTAGTCTCATATACAAATAAGAAAAATAGGTTCCAATGTTTGTTTCTTAAATTTTTGTCTTAGAATGCTTGTTTGGCAATATCGTACGGTTTTCAAATGAAAAGCAAGATCGATTTCATGTTCCAATAGGTCAGATAGACGTTTGGTTCAGTTCTGAAGAAATTTACCATTTTTTGCTTTTTCTTGCTTTCGATGCTTCTTTGTGAAAAGTAGAGCCGGATCCTTAACCTACAAGTATCGAGGATGTTATGGTTCAATTTTGTTAAAAAAACTACTTTTCGAGTGTTTTTTATGCGATTTTTAGCTTTTCGTGCTTTTTGGGGGAAAGCGAGTCAGTTTCCTTGTTTGGATGGACGTGGGGAAACGTTGTTTCTTTTCAGATATTTTAACACTTTTTTTATCCTTTTGTGCTTTTTTGCATTTTTGAAAAGCAATGTGCTTTTTAAAATGCTCTAAACCTAAAAATATCATTTTTAGTCATTGTTGGGGAGAAAAACGGACATAAGGTGAAGAAAGACTTCCAAAATCAATGTCTGGTTGCTAGAAAAGACTTCTAAAAGATGTAGCCATTCCTAGCAACAAAAGGGGCACCCTGTTTCAGCTTGGGAAGTACTCACTTGGAAGAATTAGCATATAAGGAGCAGTTCGACTCAGTTTTCAGTGCCGACAGTTGCATAGACTACCGCCAAGGCTATATGTATGTATTATATAGAGTGGTGCAAGTTGTCCATTTTCATCTCCATAAGAATTTATCTCTTGTTTGTGGGAACAAGAAGAAGAATAACACTCTCTATCTTTTGCTTACTATACTCTCTTCTCTTTTCATGGTGCACGCACTCTACATCAACTTCATGGAAAAATCCTCTACATAGATCTCATCATCGCTCTCTTACAACAAAGGAAGAAGTATTTTGAGCACCGATAATTACTTCTTGATCACTTTAAGAAGCCTTCAACTCCATAGCCATCATCTCTTTCTCTCTCTACTTCGGTTTTGAGAAACTACTCTCTCGGTGTTTTCTTTTTTGTATACATAGGCATGCATGGGGTTGTTGTATGTGCACAAGGATGTTCCATGCTTATTTTAGAATGTTGACCTATATATATATATATATATGGTGTGCTTACCATCCCATAAGTGTGAGTGCACTCGTACACAAAAACGTGAGTGCACCGTGGGTGTGGTGCATGCAGGGAAGGGGAGAAGACACGAGAGCACGACTATGTGGGTGGAGCAAGCCTCAAAGTGAGTTGCCCATTATTCTCTGTATATGTACAAGAATAAGGTTAGTGGGTGGCCGGACACTGGATTTTTTGCTCATGCAAAGACACAACACCTTTACTCTCACTTAAAGAAAAATGTGCCAATAAGTGGTCCTGCTAGCAAAACTACTAGTATGTACAAGAAAAGGGTTGAGAGACTCTCTCAACCTACTCCCATTGGGTCGCTTAGTCGATCTACATGCAACTGTATCAGCTTTAGTGATAGGTGAGCATGTGTATCCACAGTAGAGCCTACATGTAAATCCTGAAGACAACTCTGTATGGTCTGCAAAACTCCACTACACATCATGCTAGTGTTAGTCACCATACGATTGACAATCCCTGCTGCAAATGCTTCCACTGTAGTTGCTAGGGTGGGCCTCAACACTAGTGGGTCATACATGAGACGCCTGAATGTTGACAAAATCTGCACAAATTTGACTATACTAGCCTCCTTAATGCTATTTACATGCACTGCATCATCAAGATTGCTCATCATGCATAGATGTGTTATCACTGACACTGGGATGGCTACTTCCCTCTCACCCATAGGTGGAACCATGTGTCCTTGTTGTAGCCTAGACTTTTAATCGGTTGATGATTTGTCCATCCAACTAAAATATTATTTAATATTTTATGGCTACATAGAATCAACTCATCAGCCTCTAGCATTAGCATAGCAAAGAACTCTATGTCTATCATCTCTGCTTGTGTCTCTAGGGAGAAGACTTGCTCTACCTCTATCTGCACAGACTCTAACAATGCATGTTGTGTCTCACTAGAGCAGTCCCACCTCAGCTCTATGTTTGCAAAGTACACTAGTATGTCTTGCATAACTAATTGCTCTATCTCATGAGCATTGTGGAGATCACCCACAAAGGAGACACATCTCTTCTTTCATTCCACACATGGCAACAACAAAACCAAGACTATGTCATCTCATACCTAGATACATGCATAGGATATTACAAGCCACTGCGGACTCCTATGGAAATCACTAATGAGTGGCAATGTATCCCAAAAGACTTCTCTCTAAGTAGTATCTGACAGCACAATCTGTTAATTATCTCATTGAGATCAAACTCTATCTTAGCTAAGGAACATAGTGCACATGTCATAGCATATATGATGCACCACTAGGCAATGACAAGAAAACATCTCTTGTACATGCAATGTCAAACGCCTCGAAACATTGGCTACGTGACATGGAAAATTGCATCCTCATCTAGTAACCAACGGGAAGGTGTTTTACCTCTAGAAGGCATGTAAGGAGGAGGAACTCTAAAAAGAAAGTTGACAACACCATCACTGGCATATTAAGCCACCACCACTCTAGCATGTGTCAAAACCTCATTTTCATCTCGCATAAATCTTTGTTGTTGTCTCATACTTCTAAAACAATGGTGCCTAATGTGCCTTGTGTGACCACAATGCCAACATCGCATGTGTATCGACAACTATGAGACCACCGTCTCTCACGAGTCATCACTATTGACATTGAACCATGACATATGTCTGCTAACTGGATGCCAAGAAACCAAACTATGGCAAGAAATCCTTGGAGAAATTTGGTTGAGTCTCCCCTATAAATTGAAAAAAAAACTCAAGCACAATCTTGACCATAAACCATACCATACTAGAAACAGAGTGGGAGATCACTCCACCTCTATACAATCATAAAAACCATGATCAATCACATCAAAATCGATGCCTATATGTGTTAAACAACTCTACAAAAGTCCACAATTTGCAAGCATAAATAACATCACTAAACCAAGTGAGCCAAGTCTGGGACAAACAGCTCAATCGAGCATAAAGCACATAACCATGTACACAAGTAGTGAGCAAACAGTACTCAAAACCCATCACAAGTAGACCTTCAAAGATCTTCCAAAAAACTTGTAGAACCTGTAAAAGCCTGTGACTATCTGTCTGTAGCCACACGGGCATATGCAACTCTCACTCCTTTGAGAGTGTGCACAAGACTGACAAAACATGTCAAAGTGAGAGTAAAATCTCAATCACTAAACCATCAGAGAGTAGTCTATGAATACATGCGAAACATGGTAAGAATATGGGGACAAACGGATAGAGTTTCCCTTGTATTTTGAGATAAATCTCACCAAAAACACATGAAAGCAGACACTCAATGTCATGGTAACAAAATCCACAATCTGGTATACATTAACTGGTCAAACCTTGGCAAACAAGCTCACTCTTGAACAAGCGACTCTATGGACAAGTGCACCTGTCCAAAATATTGTAAACTCGTGAATCTTCCATCTGCGAGCTATGACTATCTCAATATGTATCCACATATGCATACCATGTTGAAACTACTCTCTGGATTGATCCACACAATCATACATGAGCACTACATGTGTTGCACAAAGAATATGCAACCTCTGAGCAAAACTCCCTGGAATCTTGCACACTACCACATCGATCAAAAAACACGTTGATTGGAAACCAAACACATAGCACAATTGAGTAGCTTCTTGTGGTTGAAATTGACAACCAGAGCCGCGTCCACAGGAAAAATAGCTCCGACATGGTCTATCGAAGTCTTTATGCGTCACTGTGTGTCATTGAAAAGGGACTATCAAAGCCAAAAATTATAAATCAAGGTTGGAATGCCGAGGAAATTGTCAGATTTGAACCACTCTGGATGAGTGTGGGAGGGGATCTGGTGGCAAGGCTACACCAAAGGATAGACAAACCGCTCTCTCTTGCTCTTGCTATGTTGAAGACTAGAAAAACTTGTCAATGCCACCTTTCGCTACCGAACGAAAGTGCTCGCTAATGCCATATCTATGAATGTTGAAAGCTAAGGCCGAGCCACCAATGCCGATCCAAATGCTGAATTGCCAAGAAAAAGGCATCGACAAAGCCGTAGCCACATGTGCTATGGTGTGACCGTTGAAGGAGAGCCTAAAGTGCTCTTGCTACTTTCATGCCAATGGTGAGCTGCCAAAGGTAATCTTCCAAAGCGACTCTTTGTTCTCTCACTCACTACCAAGTGTGTGCACACTTGTAGAGAAAATAGAAATTCAATGCTTCTCTCTTGTCTTTTTGTCTCCATCAAAAACATGTGTGTGTGTGTGTGTGTGTGTGTGTGTGTGTGTGTGTGTGTGTGTGTATGCATGCATGTGTGTGTGTGTGCATCACAGACACACACACTCGCACCTTCCCCTTTGCTCGATCTCCCAATGTTGAGGCATAATTTCACTAGCTACTTGATGCTCTCTGTAGCACTTCAATTATGTAGCGCTGCCACATTACCATGCTACCCCTACTTAATTCACTTGCTACTAGGTCATATCTGATAGTGTGTGTGTGCGCGCGCGTGTGTGCACGCATGCACGCATGCGTGCACACAACCATAGACACCCAACAAAGCTCAAATAATTCTAGCAATCTCAATTTCCTACTCAATTGCAATCTCAAAACAAAAGGTTCCTTGATACTCTGCTAAGATCAGGAATCCAGTGCCACCTTTGGTTGCAATTCCAAAAGCTCACCAATGCTCTCTTGTTGCCTAATTGCTGCTCGATTCCACTTAATGCATATGCTTGATGCTCAAGAGATAACCAATTTCCTATTTGATTCCACTCAAAATGCCTGCAAATTTCGATTTTTGTAGAGGTCAATTTCCTACACAAATTCCATGCTTGCTCTTTGATTGTGATACCAAGATCTACAAAGATCTTGAAGCCTTGCTAGTTTCTTAACTTGCTACTCAATTTTTTATCTTCCCAAGCTAGATTCAATTCCTCTCTAGCTCTACAATCTTTGCATTGCCGATTGTTGCCCAAATTCTTCAAGCTCACAATGCATTCAATCTCTACAAATACCCTAAGTGATGGTATTTCAAGATTCCCTCTCCTTGAGAGCAGAGGGGTTGCGATGCGATGAGAGATCCACTTTGAGCTACATTAGATCTCCACAAAAACGCTATGATCTGGTTTTACCGTTGTCATAAAATCTAATATCTAACCAACCCAAATGATTTTCTCATATTAAATTGATCACTTAATGTGGGAGAATAAACGGGACAAGTGTTAAGATATAGATATGTGCTTATAGATCTATCTCAACACGGGGCCAATGGTAAAGGGGCCCAAATGAGAGATGGTCTATCAAAGAGCAAGGCTATCCAATGGAGCATAAGACCTTAGGGTTAACTTCATTGAATACCTCCAATAATGTGTGTAAAAGTCCTTTGACCTTAGGTAAGCTAGGGCTGAGCTTGAGGTGGGAACCCGACCCAAGCTCGAGGTGCTTGTCCTGCTTGAGGTGCTTGTCGTGCTTGAGGTGCTTGTCATGCTTAAGGTGCTTGATTAAGATGCTTGAGGTGCTTGGCTGGCTCCATGCTTGAGGTGCTTGACTTGCTGCATGATTAAGGTGCTTGAGGTGCCTTGAGAAGCTTGCCTGAGATGCTTGTGGGAACACCCCCTACTTCAAGTGCTTTGTCATGCTTGATGACTAAGGGGCTTGCTCATCCAAAGTCAAAAAGATCCCTACAAGGAGGGGGGCGAGCCTACAAGGGGGGGGGATGAGAGAGAACACACACACACACACACACACACAAGGGAAGCCCAGCTTGAAGAGGCAGCAAGGACACTTGTCAAGTTCCTCTTCATGTTGCCCTCATGGTGTGCCTGAAGCCTATTGGTTGGCCACCCAAGGGGTCCAATGATAATAAAGGATATTTAATTAATTGATTTTGCATTTATCAAGTCCTCTCTCTCAAAGGGGAAAGGGGGACACTTGTCCCAAGGCTACCCCTGTTGCTTGTAATGGCTCCTGCTTGTGATTGGCTAGGCATGGAGGGGTCCAATGAGCTTTCATCATGAGCTACAAGGGGGGGTCGACCATGCAAGCTAGGGGGTTGCTTAGGGGGTATACTCACCCACACACACACACACACACACACACACACACACACACACACACACACACACACACACACACACACACAAACACTCTCATTGTGTACTATGCAAAGTGCAAGAGCTCCCTCTCCTTCTCCAAGCAAGTAGAGGTTGAGAGCCTACACCAACACTCTTGGCTATGGAGTGCAAATCCATCCAAGAGCCATGCTTCAATGCTTGAGCTTGCCATCTATTTCTTCTTCATTACTATGCTATTATGTATGCTAGCACAAGAGTTATGATAAGTGAGGAACTAGCTCTTTCTCGTATGAAATGTTTCTTCTTCCTCTTCCCTACCCTCATTCCCTGCTAGCTCTCTCCACCTTCGAAGGTGTTTGAGGTCTTGGGACTGAGGCTTGGTATAGTTAAAGCTTTCTTCAAGTTTAGGTTATGTTATGATGGTGATGCATGAAGCTTTCCATCTTCATTGCTTCACCTAGGTCACAAGGAACACAAAGAATGTATTGTAACAAGTCTCTCTTTATGGGAGAAATCATAATACAAATGCCTATTGGAGGGGGGACCGGCTCCACATAAATCCGGTCCTCAACTGTTGTCATGTTCTCTAAATTCTCTCTCTTGCAAAAGTATTGTCTATGCCAAGTTAACTAATTGCTATGATTACGTTGCTATCTTCAATTATGTCTACCCGCTATGCTCACAAAATCATTTCTTGAAAGTACTCTCATTAAATTCCGCTACTCTCAAATTGAATAGGCAAATTCCATTACAACCGTGCTAGATCTCCCATGCCAAGTTCATGCCTCTATAGCTGAGCTTCGTCACTTCCATGCCGATCGTCAAGAAGCCGTTGCACGTGCACCAATTGATGTCGTGGATTTGATACTACTTGTGAGTGCACTCATGCACAAAAGCACGAGTGCGTGGTGCGATGCGATGTGATGCATGTATGTAAGAAGGGGAGAAGGAGAGAGTGCAAGGTGATGTGTGGGTGGAGCAAGTCCCAAAGTGATTTGCCCCTTATTCTCTATATATGAACAAGAATAAGGTCAGTGGGCGTTCGAACATTGGATGTCTAGCTCGGGCAAAGGCATGATGCCTTTACCCCAACAATATGTGCATAAAATGTGCTTTTCGTTTTATGTCACTTAGACAATAAGGATACTATTTTTGTTGTATCTCCTAAACCTCCCTGAATTAGGTCAAACCCTTTGAGCCAAAGATTAAAAAAATCATTTAGAACATTTTCTCTTTGTGTGTCACATGGAAATTTGGCATGAAAAAAGAGTTATGGTTAAAACATTGTTTGTTTCCCACTGCACAATCAATATTTTGGACCCCAAGCTCCCTACTTAGAACCTATATATAGATTCATTAGATGATAAAATCCACTTTAAAAAATCAAAAAATTGATTAAAATTGCTAATAAATGTATTTAGGTGACTGATATCACTTTGTGAGCGTGAGTTATTAACCATCCCTTGTATGTGATTACCTATACGTGTAGGGATGCTACTGAGGAGAAGTACCATATGGAGTCGTGATTTTGATGAGTGGTTCACATATGTTCTATGGTTTATTCTGGTGTAATGAAGTCTAAAGTTTTTGATGTCCATAAATTCATATGTGGATATATGGTTAGTCAGCCCGTATCGTGTTGGGTAAATATGGATAAAGTGGCCACCTTTTGTGTCATGATTGTTTGTATAAGTCTCATATGGGGAAAGTGATGAGATAGAGCTTTACTTAGTTTGAGTTTATGTATGAGAGATTGTGTATGAGAATTTGATCTATGTTTATGCGCATAGCCTAGTTGGCTTCATAGGCTTTTTGTATGCATATTTTGGTGAGATTTTTTGAGATTTTTCTCAAATGAGAGAGAAAACTCTATCAAATTTTCTCCACATTCTTTCCATAGTTTCTATGTATTTACTATCTACTCATTGTTGCTTTCATGGTTGGGTGTGACTCCCACTTTAACAATGATTGAGTTTTACTTTCATTTTTTACACGGTTTTATCAGTTCAAACACACATTAGTGTTCTTGTATCCACTATTATAGGAGTGAAATGTGTGTATGCTCATAGTGGCTACATGTTACAAGTGCATCGATGGATATTCTGATTGTGAGTCTACTACTTAAAAGTTACAAGTCCTATACGTTTCTTTGGTAGAGCTACATTGAGGCACATGTTACATATGTGTTGATCATAATTATAATTGTGTAACACCGATGTGATCTCCCACTTAGGCATCTTTGAGGCGGTCTATGGGGGTTGAGATTTTTCTTGAGTTTTGATTAGTTTACAAGGGAGACTCTGCCAAATTTCTCCCATGAAATTTCAAGTGCCATATACCTTTTTATGTATATGCATATTTTGGTTTCTTGACATCCATCTAGGAAAAATGTGTGACAATTTAGAGTTGACAATGATGACTTGTGGGCGGCGGCGGTCTTGTAGTTCCCAATCCATGTGTTTGTTGGCATTGTGGTCACACAAGGTACATTAAGTGTTGTTGCTTTTGCGTATGAGACAATGACAACGATGCATGTGAGATGAAGAGATGATTTTGACACATGATAGAGAGGAGGCTGAGTATGCTAGCGACGGTGATGTCACATTTACCACTAGCATTTCTCATACTTATATGTTTGTCACAAGTGACCTTTTCTCTTGTTGGTTACTAGATGAGGACGTAGCCTTCCACATCACACCATGTTGTGAGTGGTTTAGCACTTTCTCTAGTGGAAGTCTTGGTTGTGTGCATTTAGTTGATGGTTTGGTGTTTGACATTGCAAGACCAGGAGATGTATGTTTGTCATTAACTATTGGTGCATCTTTTACGCTAGGACATGTACGTTATGTTTCTAAAATTTTATAGAGTTTGCTCTCAGTGAGACAACTAGCAGATTGTAGCTATCATGTATTGCTTTGAGAGTAGTCTTTTAATATGCATTTCGGATCAATTGTGATTGTGAAAGAAGCTAGATATGATTTTATTTAGATTTGAATATGCATCATCATGATGTAAAAGTTTCTCAATCTAGAGAGCCACCTTCCCTCATTAAATTTTCTTTAGGATACGACACTAGGCAGAATGGTATGGATCCTCTTCTGAATCTAGATCAATCAGCACAGCTTTGGCTTTATCTGCTCTTGTGAGAGCCCTAGTCTTCTATTGACCTATTGATCACTAATACGATGCCTTCTTAGTCTCGCGCCCTTGGTTTTGATCACCTTGATTCTATTCTTGATTACTAGATTGGTTGCTAGGACCCTTTGCTTATCCTTGTGTAGCACTAGTCCAGTTGCCTCTAGTTGTCAACCCTAGAGCTGTAGAAGATGGAGGGGTGGACATCATCATCATCCCTTCTATCTAATGTCCCCTCTTCAATTCCCTTGTCTTGTTCTTACTCATCATCTTCATCTTCATCCACATCATGGGTACGAAGCTATATCACAACTTGATTAGCTAGTGTGGTTGTGTAGACTTCACTCTTTCCTTCCAAATCCATCTTTATGGTGATGACTAGGTTTTGTGAGCCTTCATAACTCAAAGTAAGATTTCCATCTGATGAGAAATATCTGCCAAGGACTAGTAGATATACTTATCCAAGATATATTGCTTCAAAAATGTATGTATCGTTTTTTAACTATTAAGAATTATTGTCTTCTAATTCAACTGCATCCTCTAAGCATTGCTATCTTTGGTCAACTTCCACTTGTATGTATCTACTTTAAACTATTAAGAATTTATGTCTTCTAATTCAACTGCATCGTCTAAGAATTTCTATCTTTGGTCAACTTCCACTTGTCTACATTGAGGGTTGAGTTTTGTGTTTTCAGTAGCTCTACTTGTTTTTTAAGTGCTTTGATGTCCTTTTTTCCCTTATCCTGTCAACATTCCAAATTAAGGAAAATGTCTTTGATGCACATTTTCTCTTTTTGTTGCTCTTCAAATTTGAGAATCTTTGTTTCAAGATCCACCTCTAAATGAGTAATATCAAATTGTTTAATAGAGCTTTGGGCTTCCATCATTTGACTTATGCAATTGACGATGCTATTCCACCCCATCTGAATTGTGGTAACACACCCATCAATCATCGTCTCTCTCTTTTTTTTTTCAATTTGATAGGTGAGTACAAGCATTTCATATGGGATATGTAACTTCCCAGATGTATCCATTACTAAGTTTCCCACCATTGTGTTCTTCTACAAAGCATGTAGCCTATCCACTAATATTTCCACAATCATAGATGTTACCACAATTGTTTGTTCATAAGTAGTTTCTTTGTCGGGACTCTTTGGCAATCTAGTGGTACTCTTTGGTGGGGTGATTCACAACATGATGGCTTTGTTTGTTGAAGTCCTTGATGCTTTACTAGCTACTGACACTATCGTTTTATCAACATCATACATTTTAGCCTCTGTTTGTGCCAAGTCTCTCTTTGTTCCACCTGTCACTAGCTTCCTAAGATTCCAAACCGTTAGTATTGTTAGGAAATAGGGCGTAGCCTAGTAGATAATTGAGTAGATTACTTAATGGAGAGTGATAATTTTCACACACAAGAGATTATAGAGTAGAGAGAGAGAGAGAGAGAGAGAGAGAGAGAAAGAGAGTACACACAATATACGTGGTTCACCCAATGTGGGCTACGTCTATGTGAAAACAGCCACTCAATGGCTTTAGTACTTCAAAACAAGAAGTAGATTACAAAGGGATTATTCCCTTTTGGAGCTCCCACCTTGCTTCACTCTCACCACCTCACACCCACCTTGTTACATCAACTTCGCACTATGAAATGTGTGTAGAAATGGCCTCCTTTTATAGGCCAAAAGAACTGCTCTCTCTCATGATAGGTAGTCGTGTGTAGCGGCCCTTGTGTAGACAAGTCCTCCAATCCGCCCATGCGTGGCCGCCCTTGAGAAGACAATTCCGCCATTGAATTCGGCCACCAGCCACTGGCCATTGACTACTGGCCACAGGTCAACCAGCCAAACGACCACCCGGCCCTTTTTCGACCACTTTTCGGTAGCCACCGTCCGACCATAATATTCCGATGAAAAGGAATATTGCTCGACTGGCTATAAATTTTTTGGTTTTCGACGAGTGATTTTTCTTCACGCACGATGGGTTCTCCTCATAATGGGGGCCTTACAAGTGTGCGTTTTTAACACAAAAATCACAAGGGGTAAATCAGGCTCCATACTTAACAATCTCCCACTTGGAGACTGATCTTCAAACAAAACCTGTGACTGCTTTCCATCCTTTCTTCTTATCTTGAATGCCGATTGAAGATGAGAAAAAGCTCAACTTCTCCACCTTTGTAAACATGTCTGCAGGATTTTCACTTGTATGCACTTTTCCTAGCTTTAGCTGTCCCTCTTTCAAAAGAGTGCGTATGAAGTGATATCTCACCTGAATGTGCTTTGTCCTTGAATGAAAGGCTGAGTTCTTTGCAAGACGGATAGCGCTTTGGCTATCACTGTACAAGACACAATTGTCTTGTTTGAATCCAAGCTCTTCTAGGAATCTATGACGCCACAGAATTTCTTTGCTTTCCTCTGTCATTGCTACATATTCAGCTTCCGTGGTAGAAAGTGGGACCACTTTCTGCAGCTTTGAAGCCTAGCTTACTGTTGTGCCTCCAATCGTGAATACATAGCCACTAGTGCTCCTTCGAGTATCTTTGTCACCTGCCATATCATCAGCATACCCTTGAAGAAAAATATCAGTTCCTCCAAAATACAAAGCATTTGTTGTTGTCCTTTTAGATACCTAAGTATCCACTTCACAGCTTGCTAGTGCTCTTTACCTGGGTTGTCCATGAACCTATTGACAACTCCTACTACATGTGCAATGTCTGGCCTTGTTCAGACTATAGCATACATAAGAGAACCTACTGTTGCAGCATATGAAACTTTAGACATATAGGCTATCTCTTCTTGTGTCTTTGGACACATATCCTTGTTTAAAGTGACCAGCCAAAGGTGTAGAAACTGTTTTTGCATTTTTCATTGCAAAATTTTCTAGTACCTTCTTGATGTAATCCTCTTGAGATATCTTTATTGTCTTCTTTGTCCTATCCCTTTATATCTTCATACCAAGTATCCTCTTTGTAGCACATAAATCTTTCATTGAAAAAGATTTAGATAACTCTTATTTTAGGTCTTTGATGTCCTGCATGTTAGCACTTGCAATCAGCACGTCATCAACATATAGCAATAGGATGATGAACTTCCCATCTCCCAAATTCTTTGTGTAGACGCAGTGATCTCAGTTGCATCTTGTGAATCTATGATCCAACATCCATCGATCGAAATTTAAGTACCACTATCTTGATGCTTTCTTTAAACCATACAAGCTCTTCTTTAATCTGCAAACCATTTTCTTCTTACCTTTTTCTTCATACCCCTTTGGTTGAAGCATGTAGATTTCCTCCTCTAAGTCACTTTGAGGGAATGTCGTACTTACATCCATTTGCTCAAGATTTAAATCATGAGTAGCCACAAGGCTTAAGACAAGCCTAATTGAGTTTATTTTTACAACAGGGGAAAATATTTCATTGAAGTCAATACCTTTCTTTTGAGAAAACCCTTTTACCACAAGCTTAGACTTGTACCTTTTCTTCCCACCTTCTTCTTCCTTCAGCTTATACACCCATTTGTTCTGCAGTGCCCACTTACCTTTAGGCAACTCAATCCAACTTCCATGTTTGGTTGCGATGTAATGAGTCCATCTCCACTTGCATGCTCTTCATTCATTCGTCTTTGGATTCATGATGCATAGCTTCTTCGTATGATTTCGGCTCTCTAGAATGTGAGATCAAGAGATGGTTGAAGGATGGAATGAACCTTTTTGGAGGTCTACTTGCTCTTGTAGATCTTCGGGGAATAGGTTGAAGCTCCTCATTTGGTTGACATTGTTGCACATTGTCACCGTTTGCAGTCCTTGAGTCTTCACTGTCCTCAAGCTCCATGTACTCATCACCTGTTTCCTTTTTTTTTTTTCCAAGTAATCTTTGTACATATTTTGTTTGTTAAACATTACATCCCTACTCCTAAAGATTTTCTCATCTTCAGGATTCCATAGGTGATACCCAAAGTCACCTTCTCCAACAACCAATGAAGAAACACTTTTTGGACTTTGCATCTAGCTTTGACCTTAGGCTTCTATCTATGTGCATGAAAGCCTCACACCCAAACACTTTGAGAAATGCAAAATTCACCGGTTTACCTGTCCATGCCTCTTCTGGAACTCCCTCATCCAATGCCGTTGAGGGTGACTGGTTGATTAAGTACACAAACGTACTTACAACTTTCGCCCAAAGCTCATGCGATAGGCCTACATGTAGCCACATGCTTCGTGCTTGCTCCATGATTGTCATATTCATCCTTTTTGAAATCCCATTTTGTTGAGGTGTCCTTGGGGTTGTCTTTTGCCTCCAAATGCCATTGCTAGCACAAAAGCTTCCAAAATCTTGGCTACAATATTTACCTCCATTGTCGGATTTGAGGCATTTAATTTTAGTACGTGTTTCATTCTCCACAAAGGCTTTCTACCTTTGAAATATGAAAAACACATCGGATTTATTCTTCATTACATAAACCCATATTTTCCTAGTCTCGTCATCTATGAATGTTACATAGTACAATGAGCCACCAAGTGATAGTGTACTTGCAGGACCCCAAACATCAAAAGGAACCAACTCAAGTTTTTTATTTTTTCTTTCATTTTTTGATTTTTGAAATTTTACCCTCTTTTGTTTTTCATAAACACAATCTTCACAGAACTCTAAGTCCACTTATTTGAAATTTGGTAGAGTTTCTTTGTTTGAAGGATTTGCATTTCTTTAGCACTCATTTGCCCAAGCCGATAGTGCCACACCGCACTGTCGACTTCTCTAGCTATTGCACAAGTTGAAGATTGTGTGGTGCTGATAGTACACAAGTAAAGTGTACCGACCTTTTCTCCCTTGGCAACCACCAAAGATCCCTTTGAGATCTTCCATCGTTTGTTTCCGAATGCAATGTTGTGACCTTCATCGTCCAATTGTCCTATAGAGATCAAATTTTTGCAAAGAGAAGGAACATGCCTAACATCTTTAAGCTTCCATTCTTTTTTGTTAGCAGTTTTGACACAAACTGTACCTTTGCCGACAATTTCACAAGCTTCATCATCTCCCAAGTATACATACCCAAAATCACCATTGGTGTAATCTTGGAAATATCGCTTGTGTGGTGTCGCATGGAATGAAGCCCCAAAATCTACTATCCAAGAATTAGACACATTGTCTAATGAGAGAATTAGAGCATCTTGCTCTACTTTACCTGCCACATTGGCCTCCAATGTTGGCTTGTTGTCTTGAGACTCCGACTCCTTCTTCTTGGACCAACAATCCTTCTTCACGTGGCCCTTCTTGCCGTAGTTCCAACATTCAAGAACTTACTTTGTGCATGACTTGCTCCACCTTGAGCGATCACGACCCTTTTGATTTTTGAACCTCTCCTTAGGCCTTCCTCTTGTTTCCACTGACAATGCAGCACTTGATGATTCACTTGAGCTTCTCCTTTGCATTTCCTCGCTTAGGAGAGCACCCACAACATCATCAAACTTAAGAGTATTTGTGCTAGAGATAGAATTACTTACAGCCATCACAAGGCTATCCCAACTATCCGATAGAGACGATAGTATTAGGAGAGCTCGCACTTCGTCATCGAAATTGATTTTCACCGATCGAAGTTGACTTATAATGGTGTTAAAGTCATGTAGGTGTTCTGCAATTGAACCATTCTCTTCCATCTTTAGATTGAACAAGTGCTTCATGAGAAATACCTTATTGGATGTTGATGGTTTTTCATAGAGGCCGTTAAGTGACTTCATCAAGTCCTCCGTGGTCTTCATCTCCAAAACATAGAAGGCCACCGTTGATGCCAAGCTTAACCGGATTGTTCCCAATGCCTTTTGGTCAAAGCCAATCCATGCTTCATCTGCCATTGTTGCGGGCCTCTTTTTGCAAGACCGCCTAGTGGGGTCCTTCTGGTAGAGATAGTCTTCAATCTGCATCTTCCAATGTTGGTAGTTTTTTCCATTGAACTTCTCGATCTTGAGCTTCCCTTCCTCCGCCATTACTCCCACTCAATTCAAGGAATCCTTTCCTTGAGATACTTTAGCTACGAGCAAACCTTGCTCTGATACCAATTGTTAGGAGATAGGGCGTAGCTTAGTAGATAAGTGAGTAGATTACTTAATAAAGAGTGATAATTTTCACACACAATAGATTATAGAGTAAAGAGAGAGAGAGAGAGAGAGAGAGAGAGTACACACGATATACGTGGTTCACCTAATGTGGTCTACGTCCACGAGAAAGTATCCACTAAGTGGCTTTAGTACTTCAAAACAGGAAGTAGATTACAAAGGGATTATACCCTTTTGGAGATCCCACCTTGCTTCACTCTCACCACCTCACACCCACCTTGTTGCATCAACTTCACACTATGAAATGTGTGTAGAAATGGCCTCCTTTTGCAGGCCAAAAGGGTTGTCCTCTCTCATGAGAGGCAGCCGTGTGTAGCCGCCCTTGTGTAGACAAGTCCTCCAATCTACCCATGTGCAGCCGCCTTTGAGAAGACAAGTCCACCTTTGAAATTGGCCACCAACCATTGAATTCGGCCACCGGCCACCGGCCATTGACTTCCGACCACTGGCCATCGGCCAGAAACTTCTTTATTCTGCCATCACCTTGTCGATTGTTGAATCACTATATGTCGGTTTTGGAAGGTGTTCTTTTTATAGTGAGAGAATGCATCAAATTTCTCTATGTTGGACTCCTCTTCACTTTCCATCTCAGTTATCCAAACCTCTTTTAGTGTCCGTTTTAGTTTTGGACATTTTTATTGATGTTTCAATTATGTCCTTGTGTTTCTTTTTGCTTTTCTTCTTTGGATTTGCTCGAAAAGTTGTTAATTTCAATGGTTTTCAGATGATTTTGTCTCAGACACAGTCATCTCCTCCCACGAGTATAAGATACTATGATTTGGTCATTAACCAAGGCATTGGTTTCTCAAACTGATTTTGTTGTTTTCTCACTCGTCTCATTTGATGTCTCCTTTGTCTCCCTAATTTTTGGTTAGGAAACTTGTAGAAGATTGGCTCATTCTGTTTTTGTACACTTTCATTTTTTGAGTTGCTTGAGAGCACGTCTTTAGCATCATTCCCCCATTCGTCAATCCGCAAATCATGGAATCTTCGTTATCATCGTCACTCATATCTCAAATAGAAACCTCGTCAATTATTTGTTTTCAATCAATTGTTTTGTTAGTTTTTGTCATTTTGGTCTCCTCTTCTGGTTCCAAGATAGCGGTTACCATTTGGAAGGGCATAATGTTAAAACCATCTTTATCGCAATATGTTGTGAGGACTACATCATTTATGCAAACATCTAGAGTTGCCAAAGGGTTAAAATAAGTCCTCTGGAAACGGCTCTTTTATATAGTACAATTGTGCTCTTGAATTTGTAGTTACATCAAAGTCTTCCACCGGGGTTTGATTTACCTCTTTGTAACTATGTCCTTTGTATTGACCCTCGTTGTTATGCCCTTGTGTTGCAAGTAGAGGTGGTGATAGCCCCAATCTTGAACCATTTTGAGTTGACGCATGAATAGCTGTCCAAAAATAACCTCAAAGTTGTTGCTTTTTTTTTTTCCACTATAGAAAAAGTATGCTCGTACTCGATTCGACAAGAGGATACAATAATTTGTTGAAGCATTCATAAGGCTCTCTCTACAAATCCATATGCTAGTTGCCCTTCATGCACGTTTTCCAGAGAGCTCGTTTTCCCCATTTCTCCCAGGTTTCCTTTGTAGCAATGGCTACCCCAGCCTCGCTGTCTAGTATTTCTATCGTCTTAACTCCCTTGTACACTAGTGATATGGTGGTGTTTCCCTCTTCTCCTTTGCAATAGTCACCTACCTTATTCACCTGTACATGCTTTGCTTTTGGTCTCTCTGGTTGAGTTAATTCCATGATTTCAACCCCATTTTTGTCAATTTTTTTCTTATTTGTCCCCATAAATGTGGTCTAAGCCTCAAAAGGTCTATGAGAGTAATGGTCCATCTTATAGGGGACAACATCAGTTTGTGTACGCTTTTTGTGTCTATCATTTGTGTGACCATTGGCCACCTTCTTTCCTTGTGTATTAAGCCTTCCATACTTTTTACATTCTTCACATATAGACCGTTAAACAAAACTTTATTCGCAAACCTTGCTCAACCATTTCCCCAATAAAGTAATATTGGGCACATGTAGTACAGCAACCAATTACATCAAGCTTCCATCTATCAAAGACAATGGCACATTACTTGTATGTGCACTAGGATTTGTGGCATCATGACACAACATGTATGAAAGTATCAAGCATGGTGTGCTTTGAAAGGATGCTCTATGCAAAGCTCTTATAGTGCATGGTCATAATTGTGATTGAAGTTCCAAAAGTATACGGACATATTTGCAAGTGGTGGGTACTTCAAAGGGACACACAATTGAAATGGGTTGTTCAATACATATGACATATGAAATTTTCTTGATCAACTTCTTTCCATGAATGTTATCTTTTGAGAGCTACATTTATTATAGGGTATGTTTGGGATGTTGCCTCACATTTGTTGCAAGCTATATCCAACATGAGTGGGGTAGTTCCATTGCAGCAAAATGAGGGCCTCTCTGCAGATTCCATCACCATGTGCTTGAATCTTGAAGGCATGTGGCATATGATATAATTTAACCTAGGTGAATTTATCTAACATTGTATGCTTTTGACAACATGCTCTTAGGATGTAGAGCTCTTGGAATATCTCCTAGACAAGTTCAAAATGAACAAAAACACAATGATCATATGTGGTTTCTTGGAATTCCATGATTGCAAGATATCAATAGAGGTTAGACCACAACAAACTTGGATAAAAATATCTAATGCAAAGTGAAGTTTTTCTTAAGATGTAATCATACGTTATGCTTGAATTTGCATGGCATGGGACATGATGTAAGAAGTTGGCATCGGCAAAAAATGTCTTGATAAAATCATTAGTTAACGATTCTTCAGATGAAATGTTGAGCTTTCCATAACATGTGTTATGTTCCTAGGTATCAAGATGGGCACCTAAGCAGAATGGGATGCTACTGGTAAGTTTGAAAGGGTATAGGTGGAAGCCAATGATGGGAGTCTATGGGAATTATATGTCATTTTGTTTTTTTTCCATGGATTCTCATGCATTGTGCTTGATATTCATAGGAGTCACATGATGGTGGCCATCGCTAATTTTAACAATGGTGGATCCTTTGGGGCATGCTAGCTCCCCTCGACATGGCATAACTAGGTTTATACGATGTGGCACAACAGATTGTTGGGAAGACATTGAGTCTCTAGAGGTCAAAAGGTCAAGGTTGACACATTCAAACAAACATACGAGAAGCATCACAATGATTTTTTGATTAATTGAATCAAAATAAGTACATAGACACATTGTCTCAACTATATGTACTTTCAATCCAAATACCAAAACAAAAAAGATCTTGCTCAATGTGTGCTCAATCACCATGATGACATACACTTGACTAATTCTAGATTTTTTATCCCAAATTGTAGAGTGACAACCATATTGTTCACCATTTGATGTGATTGTCATAACAATTGTAGCTAAACAACAATAATCAAAGCCGTACAACTATGATGTTCCCAAACCATGAGAAAGAAGAAGCCAAAGATCCCTTCCCCACCCCATTTTGTCTATGATGATCAAGAAAATGTAAAATTGAAATCTCTCAAACATTGCAAAATTTGATTCTATGCATGAGGTGCAAAATTGCGTATAACATTTTTTATCTTTCTTTAAGCGCACTGTTCTTTTGAAATCACTTTTAACCAGTTCATAATCAACACCTCTCTTGTCTGAGAGATCGCGTTTTATACACAAAAGCAACATCCTATTTTTACTTCTTTCCTGGAATCGAAGTCAATCTCTTAAATGATTAAAAGAGCGAAAACCTTTCTATTTTTTACCTCTCTTCCTCCTCAATCTTGCTTAAGCATCTTCATCAACCATCACAACAAATGGCACACACACTTTGTGAATGCCCCCCAAGGGGAAAACAAAGCCTACCCCTCCACACGTGGAAAAGGACTCCACAAAAAAAAATTAACCACCACATTTGGCATACATATAAACCAAAAATCCACCATAGCTAAACCAATTCTATAAGCAATTTTATCCCAATGTTTTACATCATTACTGCAAAGCCTCATGACAAATGCCAGCACAATGGACAAAAAATGAGTAATATTTAAGGATTCTCTTTGATGTCATGGTTTTTGGGTATGCATTTAGACATGCATTAGTAGGTATTCTTACCAGTTAGGGCTCTTGCTAAGCCCTAGGTTACATTTTGGAAGGGGGACTAAATCTTTTTTGGAACATTTTGATGATGGCAAGAATGCTACCCAATGCAGCCCTACTAGTACTTGCTTACCTTCCTACCTAGCTCAGATTTGCAATTCAAGAGTCTTTGGGGCGGTTTAATTGGGTTACTCATCATGACCGCCATACCTCCCTTTTTGGATGCAAGTATAGTATTCATATCATTCTTGTTTTGAGCTATATGAGTAAGCTAGCAGGTTGCATAGAGGATCTCCATAATACATTCTTGGAGAATCAACCTATAAGAACGTGTAAGGGCCTCCTCCTAGCCCTTCCCCAAACCAAGGAGAAGACTCTGCTATACATCAAGGTGACGTTTTCTTGTTGTCTTCATCTATTCCACATCTTAAAAATTGGGTTACTTTTCATTCTAAGTTAATTCATGCTTAAGTTCTCATGTTTCCATAAGCAAGCTTTCCTCTTACTTAGAAGAATAACTATTAGTTTTTCTTGTTAACTAACAACGTCACTAACCACTAACTACGATGTTATTTCAAGTTTCTTTATTTTAAGTTCTTTAGAGTACCAAGCTATTACGGCCCAGAGAGAGTAGAAAACACACTCTTTATCCATAGGTGCTTAGAGATCATACTTATCTAAATAGTATGCATGAAGAATGGTGACTAATATCTATACTTACCCCCGAAACCCCCACAAAAATTTATTATTTATTGTTAAGTTACTCTTTTTCTTTTACATAAATTACTTAATAGAGATAAATGCTCTAAATCAAAGGCAATTAAGTATTGGAATTTTATTGGTGTTAAAATTGGAACTAACCTTATTTTTCTAAGAGGCATTCTAATTTCTCCAAAAGAAATGCTCTCATGAAAGGCTCACAACTTTTTCTTGATCATGCATTCAAGTTAAATGAAGTAATAGACTCTTTTTTTCCCTCTCAATAAAGTATACGTGTAAGATTTTTAGTGATATAATTAAGTTAATATCTAATTCTTTCAATGGAAGTTGAGTTTTGAAGGGTAATTTTATCATAATCAAAGGATTTTTCTTTGAAAGAGGATTTCTCTTCCTAGTAAAGTCATCCCCCCTTGTCAATTGGAAAATCTCAAATCTTTAAGCCTCTCCTAGCTACGTGACTAATCTCTCCACAAAAGAAAAGGTATGCTTAAATCCAATCTTCAAGAAGAGTTTGTTAAACATTCATACTCCATTTCATGAGAATTTTTCACTACACTAGCATGTCCACTCCTATGAATTTGGCATTTTACTCTTACACTATTTTTCATTGAAGGGTTAAACAATCATCTACTCTTGCGTCATCAATCAAGGGAAGTTTTAAGATTATTTGCCTTACGATTAAAAGTTGGTTCATTCTAAAGTTTTGTGTTTACAACTCTTGGTTCACACCAAAGTCAAGATCATTGTAGAGAGCATATGCATTGTTCATTTCAAATTTGTCTACTTTCAAGTTTGCTTTGCGATTACAAAGGGGGAGTAAGGGGATAACATCATAGAAGTGACAACCGTGTTTCTTAAAGATAACATTCTCATCGCTTTCATGGAGATACCCATGGATGAAAATGATGCAAGAAAACAAATGGGACTTGTTCAAAACGGGGTTAACTTGAAACTTATGTTGAGAAAAAACCTTAAACTCTCAAGAGACTTGTTTTCTTAAAGTCTTGTTTGACTAGACATTATAAGAAAATATGAGATAAGGGATTATAACTCAATGAGCCTAGTGAAAATTTTTATTAGGATTAAAAATTTATCGAGAAGATTTCATGTGGATAGCCCTAGCATAACGTAGAAGTTTTAAGTGTCTTAATTGTTTGGAAATAGGGTGGCACAAGTGTTTACCTATAGGATGCAATGGGGGATGGTCCTTTTTGGCTAGGACTGATAACTGTTGGTCTATATTTTGAGCTCGGGCTCATTCAATGCCCTGGAATTAGGATTGGATGGGAGTGAGTCCCGGTCTAATCGAAAGACCCGCAGATGCGTTTGAAAATCGGCCTAGTCTAGGTAGGCATGATGCCAACGGGAAAATGAGGAAGGAAAATGGATCCAAGAAGGGATGGGATAAAGGAGGAAGATGTGATTTCATTAAGTAAATTTTCTAATTGTTTGGTAAAAAGAAACCTTGGAAAGGTTAGGAACCTAAATGGGCTATCCCGCTACTGTCCTCATCATCGATACCTTTGCTCTGCTTCTCGAATTATTTATCTAAAAGGAACATAGAGTAGATTAATTTTTAATGCCTTTCTCAACAAAGATAAAGAAAAATAAGAATTGAAAATTGTGTAAAGGTACCGCCTCCACATGTGGTGGAGAATACGGAATACCTGAGTCTTGGGATGAGGATAGAGATATACTTGGAGAAGTATATGTGATTTCTTGAAGGATAACTAGATAAATTTAATAATACTAAAAGAAAAATAAATTAAAATATTTAAAAAAGAGAAAGGTAGGAACGATTTGATAAATGCACACTTTCAAGAATATGCAACAGTTTACATGTTGCTTTCAAATGCTTGAAATGTATTCTTGGTTTGACATGTTTGGAATACTTCTTTCTAATATCATAGTACTATCTTTGAAAGGTGTATTTATCAAATGGTTCGATGGGAAGGGTGGGTTCTAGAAGGTTAATTTGTTGGCCAAAAAGTTGAACCCAATTTTATGTCGTAGAGTAATTTAAGTCAAGAATGGGAAAAGGGATTCCGATCTATAGAGTGGGGATCAAACTTGGGGACGTGGGATATGAGCAGTTGATAATAGCCCTCACCTTAGGGGAACACATTGACGGGGATGTGTTCAATCCTAACCGGGAAAAAAGCATCCATTACCTTGAACCAAGGGTGAATTAGAGAACTTTCACCAGTAGACCCTAGAAAGTTTGAGTTCAACTTAGTCTGATGACGTTGAATTGAAAGGTCAATCTGATAAGGAAGTATTTCTTGGGTTTAAGGGATTGGTGTAGGAAAAATGGATTTGTTATCACCCCCTTGAGTTGGCATCGACAAGAAGGAGGAGTCCTGTCTTGGTGCTTGTCTCAAGCGAGAGGGATATCAAGAACAACAGTGTATCCATTTGGAGATGGTGCAGGCAGCAATCCCTAACATGGCCCTCACAAGATGTATCAAAATGCAGTTTCTATCCTTGGTCAGACAAAAGATTTTTAGTATGGACTTTTATAAGGAAGAGAGTGAGGTATTGACAAAAATGGCATGGCAATATTGAGAAGAAGAAGTTCTGCGATTTGTGCAAGAACAAATGGAGATAACAACTGTAGAAAAGAAAGAAGGGAAAACAAAAGAGGCCATGATAAAGAACTTTGTCTACCTCATCTTTCCTACCAAAGGGAGAATTGTAAATTTGCAAAGATGGAAGACCAAGTACATTATAACTTGAATAACACCTTAGGGGGTCATGACTATGATTTGGATAATCTCTATCTAGAAATGGTTATAGAAAATTGAGAGTAGGTCCCAAGTGCTAATGTATTGTCAGGTCTTATGACCCACCCTATGAAAGAAAGATTCCAACATTAATAACCAATCTTCCTTAAGAGAAAATCTTTATCTAGCCATAAATAGGCGTGCCTATTGGAACCTTTTTGACATACCCCTTGGAAACAAATTGGCATTTCTATATGGGCTTGCAAGTCAATTTTTATCAAAGTCTTTAATATTGTACTTTGCATCACTATTAACCTAGGGATTTAAGGACAATCCTCTCAAACACATGAAGTTGAAGAACTTAGCATTTAGAAAATACTAAAGAAGTGCTTTCCTTGATCGTTAAAATGTAAAGTTTGGACGAGATTAAAAGAATCCATCTCTTGAAATGTTTGTCTTTCACAAAATTTTAAATCTACGCTTGAGCATTTGTGAACCTAGCTAAGAAAAAAAGGCTTTTTTTTCCACAGCCATAAAATATTCCACGTAAAGTCTCAAGAGATAGATCTGCCCGGGACTCGTCCATAGATAACTCTTCAGATCCTATGCCTCTTGATGAACGAGTACCACCAGCTCCGCAAGTTGACCCAGTACCAAATCAGATGCCGCTTGCTGCAGCCATTGTAGAGGATTTTGAGCGTGATAAGAATCTTAAGACCCTGCTCAAATATGTGCAACCACATCCGTTTTTTAGGCACAGGTGATGATGTGCCTACTCAACGAGAAGAATGGATAATTTAGATGGATGACTACTTTGCTCTTGCCAGCTACAATGTAGTTGCTCAGGGGAGAATGGGGAGAGTTAAGCTGGAAGGACCAACAAAAACATGATGGAAGCTCAACTGCCAATCTCGCCAAGTAGCAAAGGTGAGCCAGATTTGGAATGAGTTAAAGCATCATCTCAAGGAGCAATATGTTTTTGTAGACTACACCACTAAGATGAATGAATTTCTTTCTTGCAAGTTGGGGAATAGGTATGTTGAAGCTTACTATGAATATGCTCCTCTCATGACAGCGGAACAAAAGTTAATTCACTTCATCCTTGGGCTTGAAGAATATTTGGCTCCCGAAGTAGAGTCCCTTCAACCTGCCTCATTAAAGGATGCTCTAATCCAGGCCAAGCCAAAACAAGAGAGTATTTTTAAGGGAGGTACTACAACAAGTAAGAAGCATGAACTCCCTTCTTACCCCAATAAACCCTCTAGAGCACCCAAAGTGCATTTATAATGAAGCCAATTGTCCAACCACAGTCTCCACCATATTTTGTTTATATTAATTCTCTTCCAACCATTGAGAGACAAATTCAGTGTTATAAATGCCTAAAATTTGGCCATAAGAAGGCCAAATGCCCACAAGTAAATGCCCCTGGTATTTTGGCTACCATTGTTAACTTTTAGAATCACCCCAATCAAGGGGAACAATTCAAAAACCTTGGAGCAAGAGGAAGAAACCCAACCCAAGCAAGAACTCCCCCTACCACTCGTTTTCATGCTCAAGGGCCAACCTTCAATCCACCTAGATCAACAACAGTAAACTTCATTTCAGTAAAGTATGCGATTGATGAACAAGCCAATGTTTATGTTGTCTTGGACCCTAGTGACCAAGATAAAAAATTCCCAATTCTTAAGACTAAGGGAGAGTATGAGGATGGAGCTAGAGAAAATTTTAGACATGAAGGAGCCGAGCTTGCTACACAAAATGGTTCAGGAATTTTTGGTTCAATGGAAGGGATATCCCATTGAAGATGCTTCCTAGGAGGACTAGGAACGTCTTATTTCTTAGTTTCCTCAAATTTCCTAATGTGTTTTCTCCTTTTCTTGATCCTACCAAGATTTTCTAGCTGATGAAATCAATGAATACAAGCTCTGTTTTATTACCTTTTGTGTCACTCAAGTAATGCAACCTTTTGCAATACGACTGCTTTGGTAAATAATAGCGAGATTAATATTATCCTTTAAATCTTGTAACTCGGGTCACTGCATGGAATTGCAAAATAAATATATAAATATATTTAGTTATGTTTGTAATTCTCTCAGGGACTTCTATGAATACTAGATATAGGAAACCAAGAATAAATCTAACTGTATATGTCAAGAGAAATCAAAGAGAAAAGGACAAAAGGCAAGAACCAAGATCTTAATATACCGTGAACTTGTTAAGAGATACAACACACATATTTTTTCTAGAAGGCAATAAGCCCATCCATCACGTGGTCACAAAAGAAACTATCAAAAGCAAGGTACATATTAGGTAGCACATTTATTGGAATAATTTGGTGTGTTATCATAACACCTTGCTCATTAGTATGAGGTGATACGGTAAAAGGACCTCTAAGAGGCAAGCCAAAATAGGGATAAAGGTATATCTTGTGGTGAGGAAGGAAATGTGCAAGCAAAAAGATTCATTTAGAGAACCCATGATGCCTTGTTCTCAGCACACAATAACATCGAGGACCCAAACCCATAGCTTCCATAACCATAGCCAAGCGAACATTGTTGCAAAACTATCTTGACCCCAAAGTGTCACCCTTGTTATGCTTTGAAATTTCCACCATTTGATTTATGCTACTGAAGTTCCAAGGTGAGAGAAGAGCAGGCACTTATATCTCTCCATAAAATTTCTCCTTACAAAATTCACTTGCTTGTTGAAGATGAGGAATGGCCAATAAAAAAATCAACTCCTGTCATCGATCCATAAAGTAAGGTAATAAAACTGAGCAAAGAGACACCCTAAAGGATTAAAATAGATAATCCTAAGAAGTTCTTGACAAGGTGATGAAAAGAAAAGAGAAAGATGGAGATAAGATTATTGATAGATTGAGCCTTCTACAAATGAGCTAGCTAGCGAAGAATAAGTTAGTATTACCTAGAAGTTAAAGGTGTAACTTACGATTGAAGATTTATCACCTTCATTTATTGTTCCGAGCCGAGAACAACTCTTTCTTTTTGTTTGGTGACTTTGTAAGGGTCTCCTCCTAGCCCTTACTCATGACCAACGCATGCAAAAAAAAAAAGTAATAATAATAATAATAAAAAACTTGAGAATAGTTCAGGTAACTTTGGGTTAAATCAAAGCACCAAAGTTTACTCATGAGACACTTTTGGTTTACACCGTAGGGACATGGGCATAACCAATGCATGAGAAGTTAGTTTTTTCCTCTCAAGAAAATTAGCATTAAAAAAAAGAAAGAGAAGATAAGGATAAGGTGAATACATAACTTGTTAAAGAAGTTTTGAAAGGGATAAAAAATTTATCAAGATAAGTAAAAATAACTTATCTATAAGGAAGATAAGCTATCAAGATGAGTGAAGGCTCTTATTAAAACAAAGCATAAAAAGAGGGCTTCTCTACTCGTTCAACACTTCTCTCCTTCATTTTTGAAGTTGCAAACTTGAAAGTAAATTGTAGAGAAAGCTTGGGAAATCCATAATTGAACCACTTTCACACACACCCCTGTCCAAGAGAAGCCATGGCCAAAACCTTAATCAAGCTTGCCATAACTTGATCTCCTTCTTCTCATTACACTCTCTCTCTTCTCTCTCCACACCCTCAAGATTTTCATAGCTTGATCTCCCTTGTCTCGTTCCTTTCTCTCATTCCAAGTAGCACAATTGGTGGTCTTCAAGTGAAGGTGAAGAGGGAGAGAGCCGACTACGTCACCAAACTTCTTCAATAATCCCCAAAGCAAGGAGAAGACTTTACTATGCATACATCAAGGTAATGCTTATTTGTTGTATTCATTCTATTGCACATCTTAAAAATTGGGTTACTTTTTATTCTAAGTTAATTAATGCTTAAGCTCTCATGTTTTCATAAGCAATATTTTCTCTTACTTAGAAGAACAAACTATTAGTTTTCCTTGTTAATTAACAAGGTTGCTAACCACTAACCACGATTTTATTTCAAGTTCTTTAAGAGTACTAAGCTAATATGACCTAGAGACAGTAGAAATCACTCTCTTTATCCATAGGTGCTTAGAGATCATACTTATCTACATAATATGCAGGATGTATGGTGACTAATATCTATAGTTACCTCCTAAACCCTGCAAAAGTTTCTTATCAATTTTTAAGTTACTCTTTTTCTTTTTACTACATAACTTAATAGAGATAAATACCCTAAATATAAGGCAATTAAGTATTCTTTTTTTTTGGTGTTAAACTTGAAACTAACCTTATTTTTCAAAAGAGACATTCTAATTTCTCCAAAAAAATACTCTCATGAAAGGCTCAACTTTTTTGTTGATTATTCATTCAAGTTAAATGAACAAATATACTCTGTTTTTCCTCTCTTAACGTACGCGTGTGTAAGATTTTTAGTGATATAGTTAAGGTAATATCTAATTGTCTCAAAAGGAAGTTGAGTTTTGAAGGGTAATTTTATCATAATCAAAGGAGTTTTCTTTGACAGTGGATTTGTCTTCCAAGTAAGGTTATCCCCTTCTTGTCAATTGGAAAATCCCAAATCTTTAAGCCTCTTCTAGCTACGTGACTAATCCTCTCCACAAAAGAAAGGTTATGCCTAAATCCCATCTTCAAGAAGAGTTTGTTAAATATTCATACTCCATTTCATGAAACTTTTTCACTACACTAGCATGTCCACTCTTATGAATTTGACATTTTACTCTTACATGATTTTTCATTCAAGGGTTAAACAATCATCTACTCTTGGATCATTAATCAAAGGAAGTTTTAAGATTATTTGCCTTAAGATTACAAGTTGGTGCATTCTACAACTCTTGGTTCATACTAAAGTAAAGATCATTGCAAAGAGAATATGCATTGTTCACATCAAATTTGTCTACTTTCAAGTTTGCTTTGCAATTATGAAGGGGGGAGTAAGGGATAACTTCATTGAAGTGACGACCCTGGTTCTTAAACATAACACTCCCATCACTTCTATGGAGATGCCCCATGGATGGCAATCATGCAAAGAAAACAAATGGGACTAGTCCAAACAGGATTAACTTGAATTTTATATCAAGACAATACCTTAAAGTCCCACAAGACTTGTTGTTTTTGTAACGTCTCGTTTGAGTTGACATTGAAAGAAAATAAAAACTAAGGAATTATAACTCAATGAACCTAATGCTCATTTCAACTAGGATTAAAAATTTACCAAAAAGTTTTGACATGGATACCCATATGATAACATAGAAGTTTTAAGTGTGAAATTTATCTTAAATTTTTAGAAAAAGTCAATGCAGGTGTTTATTTATAGGATGCAACGGGGGATGGTCCTTTCTGGCTAGGACTAATAAGCGTTGGTCTAGATTTTGAGCTCGTGTTCATTCAATGCCTTGGAATTGGGATTGAATGGCAGTGAGTCTTGACTGAGTGGAAGGACCCTGGATGCGTGTAGTAATCGACTTAGTTTGGATAGGCCATTTTCTGACGATAAAAGGAGGAAGGAAAATGGATCCAAGAAGGGATGGGATCGGGGAGGAAGATGTGATTTAATTAAGGAACTCTTCTAATTATTTGGTAAAAAGGAACCTTGGAAAGTCTAGGAATTTAAATGGGCTATCCCTCAATTTTCCTCCATCATCCTGACCTTTGCTCTACTTCTTGGATTATTTATCTAAAAGGAACATAGAATACATTAATTTTGTAAGCCTTTTCCAAAAAAAAAAAGGACAAAGACGCCGTCTCCACACATGGCAGAGGAGATGGTATACCCGAGTTTTGAGAGGAGGATAGGGATATGCTTGGAGAAGTATATATGATTTCTTGAAAGATAACTAAATAACTTTACTAATTCTAAAGGAAAAAGGAATTAAAATATTCTATTAAAAAAACGACCTGATAGATACACACTTACAAGGGTATGCAACAGTTTGCATATTGCTTTCAAATGCTTGAAATGTATTCTTGGTTCAACATGTTTAAAATATTGTTTTTCTAGTATCATAATAGTACTACCTTGGAAAAGTGCAGTTATTCAAATGGTTCGGTGGGAGGGTGGATTCCAGAAGGTTAATTTCTTGGTCGAAAAGCTAAACCCAATTTTATGTTGTATATTAATTTAAGTCAAGAATGGAGAAAGGATTCCAATCTACAGGGTGGTAATCAAACTTGGGAACATGGGATATGAGTAGTTGATAATAGCCCTCACCTTAGGGGAAAGCATCGACGGCTGTGCTCGATCCTAACTGGAAAAAAAAAACATCGATAACTTTGAAACAAGGGTGAATTAGAGAACTCTCACCAGTAGACCCTTGAACGTTTGAGTTCAACTTAGTCTGATGACTCCGAATTAAGAGGTCGATCTAATAAGGAAGTATTTCTTGGGTTTAAGGGATCCGTGTAGGAAAATTGGATTGTTATCACCCACTTGAGTTGGCATCGAAGATCAGGTGGAGTCTTGTCTTGGTGTCGGTCTTAAGCGGGAGGGATGTTAGGAATAGTGATGTATCCATTTAGAGATGGTGCAACCAGTGATCCCTGGCATATCCCTCACAAAACGGATTCAATTAGGTGAAGGGAATGGTGTGTCTCCTTGCATGCATGTTGGAAAGAGAAAGAAGAAGGAGAATCAATTGGGAAAAGCAACACATTGTGTTTATGTGTGTGCTACCTTTATTCAGTAAAGGGTTAGTGAGTTAGTGTGTAGGATGTTAGTCATGCAAGCGGCCACTTGCCTTTACCCCTACAATCTCCCACGTAAAGGCCAATGTGGCCATAAGTGGTTGCACAACCATGAAGCGAGACATTCACCCTTGCACAAATGTATTCACCCTACACCCATGAAATTGATGCAATGTGGCCATTTAGAGATGGTGCAACCAGTGATCCCTGGCATAGCCCTTCACAAAACAGATTCAATTAGGTGAAGGGAATGGTGTGTCTCCTTGCATGCATGTTGGGAAGAGAAAGAAGAAGGAGAAGAAATTGGGAAAAGCAACACATAGTGTTTATGTGTGTGCTACCTTTATTCAGTAAAGGGTTAGTGAGTTAGTGTGTAGGATGTTAGTCATGCAAGCGGCCACTTGCCCTTACCCCTACAATCTCCCACTTAAAGGCCAATGTGGTCATAAGTGGTTGCACAACCATGAAGCGAGACATTCACCCTTGCACAAATGTGTTCACTCTACACCCATGAAATTGATGCAATGTGGTCATGCCACTGCCGTGGTTTGATACCAATTGAAGGGCATGGCATGTGCTCGTGCATGCGTGCAGGAAAGAGGAAGAAGAAGGAGAAGCAATTCGGGGAAACGACACATTGTTAATGTGTATGTATTACCGGTATAAAGGGGTTAGTGAGTTAGTGTGTAGAATGTGAGTCACGTGGGCAACCACACGCCTTTACCCCTACATTCGATCAATTGGGCCATGATTTCTTTGTAGATGTAAAGAGTGCAGCCAACACTTAATCTGAGGAGTCAATGGCATCATAACGGAGTTGTTATGTTTATAACACAATCAACCCACAAAATCGTGTGAGAAATGGTTTCGAACAGGTTAGTTAGGCAGTCATCTTTGAGGTGCCAACGGTGAAACAACATGGTTATTATGCTTATAGTATGATCAATTGCCTCCCTTGGCTATGGGCAGCAAGGTAAAATGGTTAGAACTTGGGGTGGCTACAAGCACATTGGAGGCCAAATTTCTAGCCTCAAAGCTTCCTAGTAAAATCCCCTAATGTGTGGATGCTTCCTTCAAACATAACTTACACATCAATGCCAACATGAAACCCCAAAAAATTGCAAGTCTTCCCTCTCCTCAACCAAGTAAAATGGACGTGCACACTCTAATAGCAATCCTCCGTAACTCCTATAAGAAAACCAAAAGATTTGTGCTAGTTGATAAGAGCACCACCGACGAAACAAAAGGTAGTAAGGGTTGCCCATAAATTGTTCACGCAATAGGTGTATCATATTGAGTGAATAACAAAGTATAATCTGCTTATTCCTGGTCCAACAAGTCAGGGACCTCACCAAAGGCATAGCAAGACCATGCAACTCTAGAAAGTGATCTCTCAAGAAAAGTGGCATAGCCTCAGCAAAGAACAAAAATACATACAGGGCTAGTGGGCATCATGATGTATACAATGAGAAAGATGAAATCTCTGCCCAATGTCTAATAGTAACAACACTAGAAATAGAGCTTAGAGAGCTATAACTAACTCTCATAATCCAGTATAAAGGGAAGCCCATCCTTTGCATAGTGTCCTCTAGGAAATCCCAATCCACTCGATCATATGCCTTCTCAAAATCAAGAAACATAATGACCAATGGTTGTCTTGATTGTTGTGCCCACTTCACCGTCTCATAAAGAGTGAAAATGTTTTCCAAAATGCATCTATTCTGCACAAAGGTAGTATGAGAAGCATGAATGAGGTTAGGCAAGAAATGCCTCGGGCATGCACTAATCATTTGAGCCCATACACAAGGAAGGGTATGTCTATTAAAAGCCTGTCAAAGGTTGACTTTTAAATATGTACAATACACAAACACATAATAGTATGTTGGCTTGTACAAGACTACCATGAGTTAGACATAGCAAGAGCAATATAGCCGTTATCGATAAAAATGAAACACATGTGCAAAAGTGACACATCTTTGATTTTGATTTCTTAAAACCCCATCAAAAGGAGAATATTTTTATAAGTAGTTTTGGCAAAAAATCGTGATCGAGTGGCACTTTACTAATGTTTCTATCCATAATATTGGTTCTCAAAAGAACGTTCTTTGGATGTTTGGACATACCCTTGTATTTAAGTTCGATAGATGACCACTTAGGCTACAAATGAAATTCTTCACAGGGGTTGGGTAAAGCTAGAGCTAGCGTGATGCTCTCAAAGACCTTTCCATCTGTGTAAAGACCCGCCAATGGTCAAGGTTTGTGGTGAAAATTACTTTGATTGCATTGTCTACACCACTAACAAGCTTGCAAGTCTAGAAACTAGTTAACACTTGCATTTGAGGGCGTTGATGCAAAACGATCTTTAACTTTGGTGGTGGAATTTGGCACACCTACATCATGAGCACCACTATAGAAGGGTTGCTCAGTAAGCACCTACAAACAGGCGTACTACTCTTGAGGGTAGCTTTAGACAAACATAGCAATGAATGGTGATATTGTCTCATGTTTTCTACTTGTCCTTCATTGTACTTGAGTTAAAATTTGTTGCACTACAAAGTCAAAAGTCACTATGTCCATATCTTTGAACACATTGTCATAATATGTGTCCTTGGTTTCTTTCTCATTGCTTTGATTTGCATCTTGTTGTCTGCATATACTCATGCATGGATTGATTTGAGGTTGTGCAAAAACACATGCAAATTCTCATGGCATTCTTCTTGTGATGACCATAGGAAGGACTATCAAGTTTTCATGCTAGTAGTTGCACCACATATTTATAGTTGGCAATGCATTTTGATGGGCTGATTGGATCATAACTTTTCCTCAACTTTTGTTTTGCTTTTCCTTGTTTACACTTATCTTGGACATGAACAAGCAAAAATATAATTTAGAGTTAACAATAGTTGTGGTTACATTAATTGGCGTTGCAAGCTTAGACATTGTGGCTATGGCATGGACAAGTGCGGGACCCTCAGCATTTGTGGACATTTGATTTTGCCCAAGTCTTGCAAACTCAACTTAATGTATCTCCTCCATAATGACATGTACTTTACTTTTCGAGCGCCTTCATTTTATGTTTGGTAGAAATTTGTTAAAGTACATCATTACGTGGTGGGTATGATGCCATACTTTTGC
This sequence comes from Adiantum capillus-veneris, assembly GCF_014529385.1. Classification (NCBI taxonomy): domain Eukaryota; kingdom Viridiplantae; phylum Streptophyta; class Polypodiopsida; order Polypodiales; family Pteridaceae; genus Adiantum; species Adiantum capillus-veneris. The sequence goes on from NC_140935.1 coordinate 125,256,970, forward strand.
AACTCTAATTCAGCACGCATTGCCTTGTGATGTTCATTGATGGATCCATGTGGGGTTGATGGCGAATACACACTTGGAGCACTCTTGGTGGATCGTGGAACCATCCACTTTGATTCTCAAAGCAGTCAAGACGTCCAAATTGCAATTCAACAAGCATGACACCTGCCCATGAAGAGATGCACCAAAGCAAAAATGAAAATTTCATATTTTTGCAACTCTTATTCAGCAAGGATTGATTTGTGATCTTCATTGATGGTTCCATGTGGGGTTGTTGAACGACGATCCAGACACTAATGATGGCGAATACACACTTGGAGCACTCTCGATGGATCGTGGAACCATTCAATTTGATTCTCAAAGCGGTCAAGACATCCAAATTGCAATTCAACAAGTATGACACCTGCCCATGAAGAGATGCACCGAAGCAAAAATGAAAACTTCACTAGGAGGCATGACATGACCTCAACTTTCAAACTGGAGAACAAGTGAACAATCAAAGTGCAAGGTTTAAAATGGATATCACCTAAACTACAAAATGGCATTGCCAAAAGTGTGAACAATTAATTAGCACCGTGGTGAAGAGCTCTTTGATGTGTATAAAAAGAGCCATATTCCTTCCCATGGTTTTTAGCAAGCAATCCTAACTTTCAAAAGGCAACCTCTTGAATCCCCTGTGCCTACATGTTGCAATAAAGGTGCTACTTTCACCTAGAATACACGTGAAAGGAAATCAAGTTCTATTGATGATGTGCATCCAACTTGCCTAAAAATTTGTTGTTATAAGTGGTACCCCCCTAAAGCAAAAGAACATACTAAAAGAGTATGTGCTAACGATTTATGAAAAAGAAAATTGGGGTAGAATCAAAAATTATGCTCCGCCGCCATCAAAGCAGGAAAAAGAAAATGAAAAGGGTGCTTTGGGAAGGGGGGTGTTGCAACATGATCACCTCAATCAACTTGATGTAGAAGGTCTCGTCGATGAGAGACAGAGAATGGTTTTTTTCTTTTAATTGCAGGCGACACATTGATGCATACTGAGAACGTTAATGTGATGGCCAGGGGAGATGATTCATCGACGCCGCGTTTAAGGTCCACAGTTCAATTCCATGTTGGATGGAATTTTTAACTCGAAAGAAAGGAATCGTGAAGCTTGCATTGAAGGTATCCCTGAAGATTCCAGGGTAATAAAAATAGAAGCCTACCAGTATGTACAACTAATATTACCAAGTACACTAACAATTGATCATTCACAAGAAATAATCGAAGTACACAATAGTCGTCCGATGGTATAGGTTGCAAACAGAATCGCATCTCACTATGCATACATCTAGTATTATGCAAGCAATAAAATTCTTCACAAATTTCACAATATTCACCATATTTTGTTAGTAATATGTGCAAACAATAGCATTCCTGACCTGTAGCTGCCTGCATGTGAAGGCAGGCATGCCATACTGCAAGGGCCTCACTCCCATGAAGCTCCGCTTTTCGGTAGCCATGGAGGAGGAGAAAGGAGAGCAGCAGAACAGGCAAGAGGTGCTTTTGACAAGCCACTGCTGTAAAAGAGGCGACCACACATTGTCACCAACTACTCTACCTTTGGCTCACTCCCAACAGATCGCACAAATAATACTGCTTAATTTATTTTATTTTATTATTTTTATTTTTTGGTTGTATTTTGTGTACAAAAGAGACCTTTGGAGATGCTCAAATGGCCTATCACCTATAGGAAGTACAAAAGTCGGATAACAATGTGAGGGCTATGTGGATATCGAGGTGGCTAGTATGATGAATGTAAAGTGAACCAGGTTCATTGTGCTCACATTTGGGCTCACAGGCTTCCCCTACATCCACCACTTTGATAGCCATTTGGACTGAGCTGTTGCATACTCTTTGCAGTCAGTGGGATACTTCAGCAGGGTCCTCCAAGGCAGCGGAACACATGGGCAAGATCTTCATTTCTTTTCAGTCAGGACCATGGTCACATCACATGGCATTATGCAGGGCACTCTACAGATGATTTCAAATGCAGGTCACCACTTGGAGTTCTATTAGCGAGCTTCAATTTTTACAGTTTATAGCATCACTCTTTGGACTATGTGTGTATATACTAATGAAGAAAACACAAAGACTAGATATATAGGCAAGCTTTAGAAAAAGGTGTGACCCAGGAAATTGCCAATGCCATGCAACTGCCCCCCATGTCACCAATCCATCATGTATGCCCACTCTAATCAACAAACAACAACTTGCCCTTCACATTGGCTAAGCATATGGGCAAACCCGGAAACATGCCTCAAGGAATCAGGCTGTAAAGTACATCTCTGACAAGTCGAATACCACTGACTCTAGCCCAAGTGCCAACAGACAATTGTGCATGCACTATCATCTGCATGAAATAACATTTCTTGCGGCTGATACTCAAGGTCCAGATGAATCAAAACTGTCGTTGAAAAGTAGCATAGATGCACTGATCTTGCCATACCACTTTATGATGTGGACGGTGAGGTGGGTATCATGTCTGCAGGATAAGCTACCTCCCAAGAGAGACAGTGTATTCAAAAAAGGAAAGAGGGCCCCATCAGCCAACAAAGAAGGCCATTGCCACTCACCAGGATCCCAGTTTGACTCAACTAGGGGCTCTTCCTGCCATATCCACAATCTCCAAAGTGGTGCCTCCTTTGTAGTGAAAACACGGTCAACACAAGAGCACCTCTCCATAGAGCCTACCACTCTAAAAGGCTCCCAATCAACATGCAGATGCCGATCAAGTGGTACCTCACTCTAGAAATTCAATCTGATGTGGTAGCTACGAGTTTGTGCAATGCCAAACACCACAGTCCCCTGCTATGCAAGAATCGGCTCTCTCAAGTGAGGGTCGAAAAACACCCACCAACCCTGATGAGAAGGTAAAATAGTCAATCTCCCAAAGTAGCCATGCTAATTAGCTTATGTTTGTCGATCTTCCCTCTTCAACTTCATCTTCATTGTCCCTAGATCAAAACGCATCCCCTATTGCTCTTGTTGATCCATAGCTTTAAAGCTTTGTGTTAAGAAGTTTGAAAAATATTTTGAACCTTCACCCTAGTATTTTTCATAAGCAAAGCAAATGTTGTAAACATTCTTTCAGTCTGATGAAAGACATATTTGTTAATCTTTGTATGGGGCATCAATTCTTTTAATTGTGTATGTTTCTCATGTTCTGCAATGAATGCTTGGCTGCATCCACACTCTCATGCATATGTTTGGATACTTTCTCGGTCTTAGCCATGGTGTCGTCTTTTGTGTGGTCTTGTGAGGACCAAGAAGCTATTGTGGTGGTTGAAAAGGAAAACCCTGAGGGCTTTGGGGTGTCAAGTTTATGGTAAAAAGGTGTGGTAGCAGATGGTGAAGAGTGTGAGGTTCTGGAGCTTGCTATGTTTGTTGTAGATGAGGAAGATGAAGGATTGTCTGCAGGAGAAGCAAGGCATGTGACAACTTGAGATATCAATGCAGGGTCACATATCTTTTTCATAGTGATCTTTATTCGTGTCATGAACGCTCCACAATGTTACTCTCTTGGATTTAACACCGGCGTTGGCCACGTGTCATGCATGCATTTGTTCAACCACCTTCTTAGTACCTATAAGATTTTGTGCTTGATTAATGATTGCTTATAACCGTTAAGGTTGTCAGACTTACTAGTGTTGATTATAAATGACTTGGAGTTCTACCAAAATTCTCATCAGGCCTAGTGAATGTCTGGCACATTTGGTGGACTGGTCTGATGTAGAATAGGTCTAGAGGTTTATCTTCTGAATGTGACTATGTGTCTAGTGCTGGTGCTTATGGGATTCCATTTGATATGGCATAATACGATTTGATCTTGGCCCCATTGTAAATTCTTGGCAGTAGTACTAAGCTATCTTCAGGTTTGGTTTCTTCGATCCCAATTTTGACTAATATAATAGTACCAAGTCACCCTTCTTGAACTCCCTGACCTTGATCTTACTGTCATGCTAGTACTTTCTCCTCTACTAGCATTGCTCTCTGTCTGATCTCATTTAATTTCAATACCTCATCTAACTTGCTCTTTAGATTTTGGATAAAATCCATTCCATGTTCCACAACCAGTCTCAACTAGCGATGGCAAACTCTATTCGAACTACCACCTCTGTTCCATACACCATTCTGAAATGTGTTATGCATGTAGTAACCTTGTAGGCAATTTGATAAGCCAATAGCACCGTTTAAAGTTTAAGTTTCTTCTAAACTATTTTTGTGAGAATGGTCTTGATAGTTTTATTGTTGTTTTCTGCTTCACCGTTACACTTAGGATAATAGGATGTAGATTTTTTGTGTTTAATTGAAAGGTCTCAATCAATATCAAAATAGTTTCATTGATAAAAAGTGTTCCCTAATCTGAGACAATTTTGATTGGACATCCATATCTGCATATGATGTTTTCATATAAGAATATAGTTGTTGATCTGATGGTATTGTCTGGTAAGGCCTTGGCTTCAACCCACTTGCTGACATAACATGTGGCCATGATGATATACTTATTCTTCCTTGGAGTAATTTTCTTAAATGGCCCCATAAAATCCAGACCCCGTTTGATGAATATTCCCAGTAAATGTATTGGAGTCAATGGTGTCATATCCATAGTTGTTGGCCTTCCCATTCTCTGGTAAATATCTCAAGTTTTATAGAAGGCTCTGACGTCCACCATCATTGTTTGCCATTAAAGGCCTACTTGGAGGATTTTCTTATATGTGATGTCAGTTGAGAAGTTTCCCCCTGGGCAGTGGAAAAGGGTCTTTAATTGTCTGTGCATTCAGCTTCCTATAGTCCACACATACCCTTAGTTTCCAATTCTTAATTGGTACCACTATGGACAAGAGCCAATTTTACTATCAATCTCCTCTTTCATTTTCTTGGCGTAATTGGGATTCATCTTGTACCTCTGGCTTTGGTGGTATCTTTCTCCTTCATCTTTGGCTTTAGATGCTTGTTGATTTTGATCATTTTGAGATTTTCTTATGAGCCCAAATTAAACTTCTCAACTTCCTGGTCATTTAGGACTAACTAGTTTGGACCTCCTCCCTTCTGTTTAGCCATGGATTTAGCTTCTTTCTTAGTTCTAATACCAACAACATAATCATTGAATGGATTGCATAATTCTAGAGGGCCATCGTGAATCTCTAGTTCTTCAGTTGTTTGGTTTCCTTCATCATGATTTTTTGAACTGGTTTCCCACTTTGGTGTGAATTTGAATTGGTTTCTCCATCTCCCTAGTGATGGCTATTTTGTTGGATGTCCATCCAACTAAATTATCCTCTCTCGAGGGTTCATCTCAGTGAGCTAGTCTGGGTATTGTCTCTTTTGTCTCTCGGTCTGATGCTTATCCATGACCACAATAGTAGCAAGGTCTATTTTTGTAGGGGAGAAATATTCATTGAGACAAGCATCTTTTCTATTTTCTTCATTCCATATTTCTTGCAGAATTCTTTGGGCCTCAAAGCCTTTTGCTAGCTTCAAGTATTGTCAGTTTTTATTCGAATCCTTTTGTTGGTCCCTTGGATAGTTAATGCTTGATTTGGATAATCATATATAGCACCAACAATTTTGAGCCAAGGCCTGCATAGAAGCATCCCATATGCTCCTTGTTTGTCCAATACTAGAAAGCTTGTCTTAAATTTCTCCTTGCCTACTCTGATTTGCATGTTTTCCACTAGTTGAGTAGCTTGAACCACTCTATGATCAGAAATCCTTACTCTGAATGGTGATGGTTTAGAATATATGATTCTCAGTTTTGCTTGAGATGTTCTCCCAGGATATTTACACTAGCACCGCCATCCATTATAACTCTTGACAATGGTTCCCATTTCTTTCTTAGCTTGTAATCCATAGATAACTAGAACCACATCGTCTTAGATAGCTTCCAGGTCCATTGCTATGGCTTCAACCTCATATTTTCTCTTCTGTCTAATGAATTTTGCAGTTGATGGTAATGTTAGCTTGATGTCATCGAGTTCAACCATTAACTTTTGTAACCTTTCAGAGACCTTGACATATATCTCATTATGTTCATTACCAGAGCTATTGTCTTAACTGGAAGTTTTTTCCTCCTGACTATCTTCACTGTTCCATTCTGCTGGTTCCTCTTGTCTAGCTGTTGGTTGGATCTGAGATCGATTCTCTGATGGGTCCTTCATTAGACCAGTCGCTCCAGCTTTGGCCAAGTATGATCTAACTTATCGTACCTTGTTTGCCAAATTGTGGATCGTAGCAATCATGGACTCACTTGGTCTAGATGTTGCCTTCTTAATTTGGTGTTTTTGTCCTTTTGAAGACTGGGTGGTAGCTTCTAAATTGTGCGAGCTTCATAACATTTTGGTTGTTTTGGTAGCTTCTTGGCTAGGTTTTCAGTAATCTTTGTTGCAAGCTCCCTTTGCTCTTGCCATTCGTCAATACCTTTTCCTAGCCCTTAGCCTTCCAAACTGCCCTCTATTGCTCCCACTTTCCGGTTTCCGCATCTGCTTTTCCTCATTCTCATCCAGGATCTCCTTTATGATGATCCCCTTGCTTCTGGTTACAATTCGCACTGGTTCTAGTGCCTTCTGGTCAGGAGTTTCTCGCTTTGGACCTTCTGGGCACTGAGCTACAAAATGTCTATATTTTTTTCATGTATAGCAGTTGAAGCTTTGCTTCTCAAAATTTTATCTACCTCTACCCCTACAAGTGCCCCCTGATACCTACCCTTACCAATACCAGCATCTTGAGTACTTGTGCTGGCTTCATTTTCTTTGGATCCACTGGCCCATCTGCCTTGGTTGCTTCTAGATTTGTCATTGCTCATCGATAGATCCTTCCCTTTCTTGAAAATGATGGATTCTGATTCCACAATTGTTCTACACATGACCATAGCCTTTACAATAAGTACATTGTGAACATTCATCGGACCTATGATCTTTGGATCTACACTTAGAGCACCATATTTCCATTTTCTTGATTGAAGGTCTTGCTTAATTAATCTCAATGATTTGTCTTGACATCTCCTCCAGTTTTCTAGTCCACAATCCTTTCTTCTTTATTTTGCCCTTGTCATCTAATTCACTTTCAAATGAACTATAGCTAGAACTGGAACTAGAATTCTCCTCGGTAGAAGAATCACTATCATTGGATTGTCTCCTTTTGTGACCCTTTTCTTTCTTGGCTTGTTGTTCCAGTCTCTTTGTACCAAGTCATTGAACTTCTTCATTGGCGCTGGAACCTCTTGTTCCCTTAGCTTTTTACTTCTGAATCCGTTCAAAGACCAGGCTCTCATCCTCTTTCTAGAAGGAGGTTCTCTTAATTGTCTGGTCAACTCTTTGATCTTCTCAACATAACTCCTAATCGACAACTTACCCTGCTTGATCTTGTTGAGCTCACACAAAATGTTTTCATCTCCCCTATTGTCAAAATACTCTAGTTTGAAAGCTTTAATGGGCTGGTAATTATTGGGATCAATTATTGAAGTAACCAGCACAAGGAACCGTCAATTAGAAGCCGGTAGAAATCTATAAATAGGACCCATTACTTCACTTTTGGGGATCTGATCCCTCAATTCCCGACCCCAAGCCTAATGTCATTACACATATGTAGCCAATAGCTATTTGTACTTTGTAACTCTCATTTAGCTGGAAACTTGTTATCCTGACTTCATTTGTATACAACATGTTACCCTGACTTCATTTGTATACAACTCTCATTTAGCTGGAAGCTTGTTACCCTTACTTCATTGGTATACAACTTTTTGGTCTGAATAATACAATTTCTGTTTCAGTTCTCAATCTCAGTGTCACTCTCCTTTCATTTCTAGTTTTGTCTTTCAATTATACTTAAGGTTGATCTGAAGTCTCTTGTCTGATTTGAACTAACTCTAAAAACCAACCTAGAATAGCTGTTTGAAAGTGTTCGGCTCATTCTAAGGACCTAAGAGAACTTGCACTTAGGAGCATCAATGAGCGTGGCTATATAATCTTTGATGAAATGTCAATAGAATGGAAAAAACACAACATTTTTGAACCTTATTCTTTGTTCCAATACAAAGAAAATTGGTGAGGCTAAAAGAACTTTATGGTATGATCACTAACTCATTGAAGTTTATGGGCAAAATTATGATAAGGTCTAGAATAGTTCTCAGCCTTCTTAGTACGCAACTGATTGCAACAAATTGTTGTTTTGAGTGAAATATTGTGGTACATCAACTTTGGAGGCTTACCATGACCAAATAGGAAGGAATTTCCAAAGTTGCTCATTTTTCTCACAAGTAGTGGTATCTTAATTTCAAGCACAAGAAATATTTTTTCAAAAAGAATGGATCTTGTATGAGTTTGGAGTTTTTTTTCAAAACCTTGAAAGGATACTTTTATGTCCCGTTAGGTTACCAAACTAGTGTTAAAAACCTTTACATTGTTTTTAGAAGAGCGTATAGGCTCCTGCACCAACTAACCACAACCTCTCAACCACTTTGGCAACTGGTGCATATTGTGCACAATTTTGAAGACCTATTGCACCAACATAGCCATGGGAAGGTAGGGATCTTCCAATGATAGACTAGAAATGTACATTAGGCCACCACCATATAGCTAGGGGGTTGGGGTGTATCTTTATTGCTTGCCTACACTAGCCTCAAGTCTCTCATAGGCACTTTGGTCTTGGGCACTCTATCCCTGAACCCCATACCATCTTAGCACCCACTCTCAAAATGGTGTGCTCTTGGTGTTAAATTGACCTATACCAATGCTAGGGGTAGCTTTACATCTTTCTCTCTTGCACTTTCTATCTCTATTTCTCTCTTTGTGTCTATATTCAAAATATGCTTAAATGCTTACAATTTAAAAAGCTTTATCTATCACATACATGTGTAAAAAAGAAATGTCATGGAATGTCAACCACAAAATTTTGATCTAAGAATAGTCACAATTTAATTTTTATTTGCACAAAATGTAAAAAAAAAGGTTTTATCTCCCTTGGCACTTATGTGGGCCCTTGGCTGGTGTGGTGAGTGCTTCATGACATCATGTCGCGAGTAACTCCATAGTGGCTCAAGCGATAAGCTACTAAAGGGCCTTCTTGCTGTAATGATCCTAACATTTAGGGGCAAAAGACGGGGATAGGTTTTGTCTAGTTGGAATTATACTTAACTAGTAGGCCCTCTAGTAGTAGAATTGTTTTCCTTATGAAGTGTTAAGACAACTCTCAAAGGCGAACTTACTAAGCTCTATGAAACAATAGACATAAGAAAGCAATTTGAACTTAAAAAATCCCTTTCTTGTGCTTGTGTGTTGTTCAAGAGAAGACCAAGCTTTAGGTCGCTTACACACCTAACTTTCCCTACTTGGGATGGGTGGGCAATGATTTACACACTAAGGCTTGCCAACCACTATATTTGCCTTATATAATAGCTACCATTTTACTCACAAAAAACTGGTTCTCTTGTTGGTTGAGCAACGTTGGTTGAGCGTTGCACTAGTTTGGTGTTGGTGGGCTTGTCAAATTTTCCATGGCAACGAATATCTTATGACATTGGTATTGATTCATCTGAAGGTTTGTACAGAAAGTTATGACATGATTTTCATAAACGCGAGTAACAAAAATGGCTCCAATTGAGAGAAAAAGCTACCACGAAAGATTAAACCAATAATTCAACTAATAGAATTACTCTATTACAAAACTTCTAGCGGTTAGGCCTCAAAGTTTTTTTTGTATATTTGGGCTCAATGTGTCTCTATATGGGACATTGTTCAACTTACTAGAGGGGACGGTTGTTAGGAAAGGTTGCTCAAGGGGGGATTAGAGGGCCTCTGGCTATGGGAGGAGTTAAGCTAGGTTAAATAATGATTTTAAGATGAATGATTACAAATACTCAAAGAGATACAAAGAAGATTAGAGAGATATAGAGAAGAATTCAGAGCCAACATATATATATTTATTTAAAACTCAAGAATCTGGTAAGCCAATCAAAGAACAACAACCATGTGTACAAAATCCAATTAGCATCCACCTTGACACTTCAAACCAAACCATAAACCAAGTACAATTTGTCTATGTAGCTTCAATTTAGCCCAAACACCTTGGATCATAAAAACAAAAATTCTTTACAAGCTCTTGCTTCAAACCAAGATGTTTTTGCATGATTGTGGAAATTGTCCAATTCTTGATTTTGGGGGGGGGGGGGGGGGGGGGGGGGGGGGGGAGAGAGAGAGAGAGAGAGAGCTCCGGTTGTCCTTCTCCTCCTCCTTCCTTCACCGACCACACACACCAAAAACATACTACAAAAACTAGTAATTAAAGTGCCCATAAAACTCCTTTCTTCTCTTTGATTGTTTTACCAAAAATAATAAAAGCAAAAGGTTGGTTGTTATTTTTAGCCCCATCATGCAATTCCTTCAACTCGACCAATAGTTTTCCCAATCTCTTCATGCTTGAACACTCATGATTTCACGAGTGTTGATTATCCATGTGTGAAAAGCGCCCCCATATGGGGTGGTCACCCATAAGGGCTAGCCAAAGGCCACCCACGTATGAACTTATAGCCAACCGACCATGCCAACCAATGGCGCCACCAAACAACAACCATCACCATGTATGACAACACAGATCATCTCATGGTGTGCCCTTACAAGCAAGGGTTAACACACAGGGGATGCTATAACTATGCTGGAGGGGAGCTCCTGTCATGAAATTGGCCTATTTAATTTGAGAGTAGCGGAACTTAATGAGAGTACTTTTGAGAAATGACTTTGTGAGCATAGCGGGTGAACATAATTGAAGATAGCAACATAATCATAGCAATTAGTTAACTTGGCATGAACAATACTTTTGCAAGAGAGAGAATTTAGAGAACATGACAACAGTTGAGGACCAGATTTATGTGGAGCCGGTCCTCCCTCCAATAGGCATTTGTATTATGATTTCTCCCATTAAGAGAGACTTGTTACAATACAATCTTTGTGTTCCTTGTGACCTAGGTGATGCAATGAAGATGGAAAGCTTCATGCATCACAAACATAACATAAACTTGAAGACAGATTTAACTATCCCAAGCCTCAGTCCCAAGACCTCAAACACCTTCGAAGGTGGAGAGAGCTAGCAGGGAATGAGGGTAGGGAAGAGGAAGAAGAAACATTTCGTAGGAGAAAGAATTAGTTCCTCACTTATCATAACTCTTGTTGCTAGCATATATAATAGCATAGTGATGAAGAAGAACGAGTTTTCAAGCTTAAGCATTGAAGCATGGCTCTTGGTTGGATTTGCACTCCATATCCAAGAGTGTTGGTGTAGGCTCTCAACCTCTACTTGCTTGGAGAAGGAGAGGGAGCTCTTGCACTTTGCATAGCACACAATGAGAGTGTTTGTGAGTGTGTGTGGGTGAGTATACCCCCTAAGCAACCCCCTAGATTTCTTGGGTTGACCCCCCCTTGTAGCTCATGCTTGAAGCTCATTGGACCCCTCCAGGCCTAGCCAATCACAAGCAGGAGGCATTACAAGCAGCAAGGGTAGCCTTGAGACAAGTGTCCCCCTTTCCACTTTGAGAGAGAGGGCTAGATAAATGCTAAATCAATTAATTAAATCTCCTAAATTATTATTGGACCCCTTGGGTGGCCAACCAATAGGCTTCAGGCACACCATGAGGGCAACATGAGGAGGAACTTGACAAGTGTCCCTTTTGCTTTCTTTGTACCATACATGCCTTGTGTGAGTGTGTGGGTGTTCTCTCTCATCCCCCCTCATGTAGGGCTCACCCCCTCCTTGTAGGGATTGAATCTTTGACTTTTTGACACCTCAACCCCTCATGCATAGGCCCACTTCCCACCACAAGCTTGGCTCATAAGCACTTTAAGCTTGGGCTGGGTTCTCACCTCAAGTGCAACCCTAGCATCTCAAGCATGTCAAGCACCTCAAGCATCTCAAGCACCTCAATCATCAAGCACCTTAGTCATCAAGCATGACAAGCAGGACAAGCACCTCAAGCTGGGTCGGGTTCCCACGCCTCAAGCTCAGCCCTAGCTTACCTAAGGTCAAAGGCCTTTTACACACATTATTGGAGGTCTTCAATGAAGCTAACCCTAAGGTCTTATGCTCCATTTGTTAGCCTTGCTCTTTGATAGACCGTCTCTCATTTGGGCCCCATTACCATTGGCCTCATGTTGAGATAGATCTATAAGCACATGTCTATATCTTAACACTTATTCCCGTTTATTCTCCCACATTAAGTGATCGATTTAATATGAGAAAATCATTTGGGTTGGTTAGATATTAGATATTAGATTTTATGACATTACCTCTCTCTTGAAATCATAGTCGTCCTCGACTATGAGGTAGAAAAGATAAAGCCTTAGTCATTAGTCAATTTTACTTAGCGGGTAGAGGATCCCTTTTTACCCTACGACATCTTTCCAAGATGGATGACTAATCCATTTGGTGCTTGGGAGACATAGATGCCGCAAGCATGTCTGCTCTTTAGTCCATTTCATTCTCCCAAAGTAGAGTGACAAATTCTACTTGGTGTTTGAGAGACGTCGTCATCACAAACATGATTCTAAGCATGCATACTAGTTAAATTTGTGCACAATTAAAAAGAGGACTAGTCTTATAAGACAAAAACATGAGTCATTTAAAAGAAATTTGTACATTTGCTTACTCTAATGTAGCATTGTAAGCATTGACAAGGTTCATACTATCCTTAAGTTGTATTCCTTGCATCCATCTAACATCTTCAAAAGGATAATTTTTGAACTTAATAAGATACCGTCAGATAATCTTACCATGTCGTAGTACCTTGTCTTCATGCCGAAGAACAGCTTCGGGTTGTAGCACCTCTTCTTGGTCTTCAACTTCGGGAGGGTCTTCAATAATTGGTTCAGTTGGTGGATCTCCTTTGTAGGGCTTAAGTAGGCTTACATGAAAGTCATTGTGTATGAGCCAATGGTTGGGCAACTTGAGTTGATAAGCCATCTCATTGATGGGCTTCAAGATTTGGAAAGGACCATAGTATCTTTTTGCTAGTTTAGCATAATACTTTTGATGGCCCGTAGGATTTTTGCCCGTCATTTGCCTTAATCGAGCCTTAGGAAACTTGAGTAAGACCCAATCATTTTCTTTGAACATTAAGGCTCTTCTGTGCTTATCAGCAGCAGCTTTTTGCCTTTGTTGAGATATGGATATAGCCTCCCTAATCTTTTGAAAAGATTCTTGTAGGTCGCGGCTATACTCATCGGCGGCGAAGATCTTCCCATGTACTTTGAGTAGCAAGGGACTTTTAGGTCTTCCCTCAATGATCTCAAAAGGTGCTTTTCCCGTAGAAGTATGTATAGTATTATTGTAGGCATACTCTACAAGAGGTAAGTACTTTTCCCATTGTGAGCGTTGATCTACTTTGGTAACATAAGTCTTGAGTAGATCGAGTATCGTGAGATTGGCTATCTCACTTTGGCCATCCGTTTGTGGGTGATAGGCCGAAGAGAAATTCAATCTTGTTCCTAGATTTTCAAAGAGACCTTTCCAGAAATACTGGTCATTCTAGGATCTCTATCTGACACGATGGATGTGGGTAATCCATGATGCTTGAAAATCTGAGATATGAAGAGAGTTGCCATTTGATGTGCCTTAATAGTCTTTTTGACAGGAATAAAATGTGCTTGCTTGCTAAACCTGTCAACTATTGTCCATATTCCTGTATTCCCATGGATAGACTTGGGTAATCCAAAGATGAAATCCACGAATATACTCTCCCATGGTGAATTTGGAATAGGCAATGGCTGGAGTAATCTAGGTTGCTTCCCTCTATCATACTTGGTCTTTTGGCATACTACACATTTTGAAACATACTCTTGTATGTCCACTTTCATGGTAGGCCAATAGAAGTACGTCTCTACTCCTCGGAGAGTAGGTTGAATACCTCTATGTCCTGCATATGGAGGAGCATGGGATTCATACATAACTTTCTCACGAATGGAATGGGTAACACATAGCCTATTGCCGTGGAGAAGATAACCATCCTGCAAGGTGAATGGTTCCTCTTTCTTCCCCAAAGCAAGGGCTGACATTATGTCTCTAAAGTCAGGGTCAGTAGCATACTCATCTATCATAGAGGATAAATCATTGTGAGTAGCTATAGAAACCGCATTAACTTTGGGTCGTCGTGAAAGTGCATCGGCCACTTGATTGTGCTTACCAACTAAGTGAGCAATATGGAAATTAAATTGCGAAAGAAAATTTGCCCACCTCATTTGTTTGTCGGAAAGCTTGGTTTGCGTCATGAAATACTTGAGACTTTGGTGGTTGGTTCGTAGGATAAATGGAGTCCCCAATAGGTAGTGCTTCCATGTGTCTAGGGCATGTAGAACAGCTAAAATCTCTTTCTCATAAATGCCCGAGACTCGTTCATCAATATTGAGCCTTCGGCTCTCATATGCTATGGCATGCCCTTCTTGAAGCAAAACTGCTCCAAGGCAATCACCACAAGCATGACATTGGACCTCAAATGGCTTTGAGAGATCCGGAAGCACGAGGACTGGTTGGGAAGTAAGCTTCTCTTTGAGCTTTTCAAAAGCATTTTTCTCCTTAGCAGTCCACACAAACTTAACATTCTTCTTAGTTAAGTCGTGTAGTGGTCCTGCTACTTGAGAGAATTTTGCTATGAAGCGTCTATAGTATGCGCACATACCAACAAAGCTTCTTAGCTCATGTAGATTTCTTGGGTTAGGGCATGCTTTTATTACCTCTAACTTTGATGGATCCATTTGGATACCATCTTTAGAGATATATGACCTAGATATTGAATCTCTTGTAGGAAGAATTCGCTTTTCTTTTGGTTGAGAAAAAGCTTGTTCTCCCTCAATGCTTGAAAAATCACTTGGAGATGTTGCTTATGTTCCTCCAAAGACTTGGAGTAGATGATGATATCTTCAAAGAACACTCCAGTGAATTTGCGGTATGGTCTAAAAATTTTCTCCATCAAACGATTGAACATAGCTGGTGCATTAGTCAAGCCAAAAGGCATGACTAGATATTCATAAATACCAAATGTTGTGCGAAACGCGGTCTTTAAGATATCTTCATCCACTATCCTTATTTGATGATAGCCACTCTTAAGGTCAATCCTACTGAAGTAGGTCGAGCCTTGTAGCTTATCAAACAGATCTTCTACCTGAGGTACGGGAAATCTGTTTTTGATAGTGATATGGTTTAGTGCTCGATATCCACACACATACGGTATGTACCATCTTTCTTTTGCACTAAAAGGACTGGAGAACAAAAGGGAGAGGAACTAGTCCTCACCATCCCTTTGTCTACCATCTCTCGTACTTGCCTCATGATCTCCTCTTGTTGAGCTTGTGAGACTCGATAAGGAGGCTTGTTAGGTGGTGAGCTTCCAGGAAGGAGCTCAATGCGATGGTCATCATCCCCTCGTTTTGGAGGTAAGTCCATAGGAATATCATCGATGAACACATCTTGGAATCCTTTTAGAAAATTAGACGAGTCTAACTCTTCTTGATTCCTACCATTTACATTTGATGAAACATTAGTATCTTTTAGAGACTCTTTGACAAAAATCATGTACGCAGAAACTAAGCTCTTCATTGACTTATCAAAAGCAAGAGGATTTACAAGTGGAATAGTACGACCACGCTCACTAGCATCTATATACATGTTCTTTCCCCTGTAGTAGGTGAAGTAGATTCTCCTTTCATGGAACTTCATGTCGACAGCCATGCGATCAAACCATGGTGCCCCTAGGATAACATCCTCATGTTGGAGAGGAGAGATGAAGAAGTCTTCTTTGTCGACATAGCTTTGGACATGAAGCCTCAACTTCCCAATCAAGGGAGTAACGGAGGCTTGTTGTCCCTTGAAAGCTGCATCAGCTACTACTATATCTCCCATCTCAAAAGCTTGAATGCCCAACTTGGTGGCCAACTCCATTGATATGAAGTTAAGAGTAGAGCCAGGGTCAAACAAGATGAAGGCATCATGCTCTCTTACCTTTCCCCAAGCATAGGAAAGTGATGATCCGTTGCAATGAGCATCCTCTTTTGGAGCTTCGATGGTGGAAGCCCTAGGAGTCTCATTGCGAGTATTCTTCTTGGGGCAAGAACGATAGCCATGTCCTTGCTCCCCACACTTGAAACACTTATGGTCCTTGCGAAAAGCTTCAAGCTCTTCAGGAGAGAGTTTGTTTTTACCTTTGTAAACTCTCTTCTCCTTGGACCGATTATTGTTGTTGTTGGAATTGACTTGGGAAGTATTTTGAACATTGGTTTTCCCCTTTGCATCATTTTTGTCTTTGTTTTCCATGGGCTTGACATTACGTCTAGCCCCTTGATGGAAATTGATGCGTGAAGCAACCATGGTGTGATGGATTACTTCGCTAATAGTACCAGGCCGTTGAGAGTTGATGTATTCGGCCATCTCTTCAGGTAATCCCGCACAGAATTGCTGCCTTTGCTCGGCAAAGTCTATCTTTTGAAAGATAGTAGCCTTGAGATGTAAATCCCAAAACTTGTCTACATATTTGTGGATAGACTCATGGGAGAGGAGCTTCAAGCTGCGCCATTCGGTAAGCACTTTGTCCTTTGCATCGCTTGCAAGGAATTGCTTCATGATGGAAACTCGTAGAGTTTTCCATGTCTTTAGGGCTTCACCATTTCCACGAAGGCTAGCCCACCATTGACGAGATGATTTTTGGAAGTGCATAGCTACATGGCGTAGCTTAGAGGACTCTATGAAGCCCTCATCTCCAAAGGCCGCATCAAATTGCTGGATGAAGGCCAACACTTTGTCGGTAGCACCGAAGGTGCCATCATAGGTGAGAAAAGAGATACTCTTTCCTCCCTCCTTGAACTTCTTTAGCTTTTGTGACCTTCGCCATGCAGAAAATGATTTGCGATGTCCCCCCCTCTTGTATTCTCTAGGAGAACAACCATAACTTTTGTCACAAGAGGAGGAAGGTGAAGAAGAAGGAGAAGAGGGTGACCTCTTCCTAACCCTTTTCTTTCTTTGTTTCCTCTCTTGCCTTTCAGAGTGATGAGGAGAAGGACTATGTGTTGATCTTTTCCTCTTGGGAGGAGTGGGCGATCGTCTAGACCGCCGTCTTCGTGGAGCCACATCTTCGGAGGAACTTAAACTTTCATTGCTTTCTTGCTCTTTGGATTCCTCCTCTTGAATGGGAGAGAGTCTTCTTTTGGGGGTCTGTTCAAGAGGCCTCCTAAGCTCTCTCTCCAAGAAGGGAAATTCCATAAGCACGAAGTTGTTGAGTAACTTCGGCTTGCAAAGCAGGGTTGCCCATAGCTTGTTGTAACCTAGTGACGAGATAATTCACAAACATGGGAGCATCATCATTAGCACCTTCATGTGCAAAATCAAAGCTATCAATGTTCATTCTACTCTCTTGATTATTGTCAGCCATGTTAACAAAATTTATGTATGTACTTAGTGTATGCTTTGGCAATTCAAAACCTTAGTTGCCACTCCTCTTAGCCTTTGAAAATCGGCTCTTAAGTATCTACACCCACGGCTCAAAGTGGTTAATTATAGAGAGTAGAGGAGTAGGTCTAACATAGCAGAGTTGCCAAGGGCTAGCTCCTTTCGGACTTCTTATGGCTCAATAATGGTAAAGCCGTAGGCAAGTCTAAAAAGACTCCATTATTAAGTCCAAAGCTCTCGAGGTGTGCACCATCCCCCACATAGTGAGCTCAACAAAACCGATAATAGATCCCAGTTCCACTTACCCTAATATAATTAACAACATCAACCATTATAGGCTACTTAAGGACTTCTCTTCTTAAGCAAGAAAAGAGAAACCAAATGCTCTAATACCAATGTAATAAAATTGGCCTATTTAATTTGAGAGTAGCGGAAATTAATGAGAGTACTTTTGAGAAATGACTTTGTGAGCATAGCGGGTGAACATAATTGAAGATAGCAACATAATCATAGCAATTAGTTAACTTGGCATGAACAATACTTTTGCAAGAGAGAGAATTTAGAGAACATGACAACAGTTGAGGACTGGATTTATGTGGAGCCGGTCCTCCCTCCAATAGGCATTTGTATTATGATTTCTCCCATTAAGAGAGACTTGTTACAATACAATCTTTGTGTTCCTTGTGACCTAGGTGATGCAATGAAGATGGAAAGCTTCATGCATCACAAACATAACATAAACTTGAAGAAAGCTTTAACTATCCCAAGCCTCAGTCCCAAGACCTCAAACACCTTCAAAGGTGGAGAGAGCTAGCAGGGAATGAGGGTAGGGAAGAGGAAGAAGAAACATTTTGTAGGAGAAAGAATTAGTTCCTCACTTATCATAACTCTTGTTGCTAGCATATATAATAGCATAGTAATGAAGAAGAAGGAGTTGTCAAGCTTAAGCATTGAAGCATGGCTCTTGGTTGGATTTGCACTCCATATCCAAGAGTGTTGGTGTAGGCTCTCAACCTCTACTTGCTTGGAGAAGGAGAGGGAGCTCTTGCACTTTGCATAGCACACAATGAGAGTGTTTGTGAGTGTGTGTGGGTGAGTATACCCCCTAAGCAACCCCCTAGATTTCTTGGGTTGACCCCCCCTTGTAGCTCATGCTTGAAGCTCATTGGACCCCTCCAGGCCTAGCCAATCACAAGCAGGAGGCATTACAAGCAGCAAGGGTAGCCTTGAGACAAGTGTCCCCCTTTCCACTTTGAGAGAGAGGGCTAGATAAATGCTAAATCAATTAATTAAATCTCCTAAATTATTATTGGACCCCTTGGGTGGCCAACCAATAGGCTTCAGGCACACCATGAGGGCAACATGAGGAGGAACTTGACAAGTGTCCCTTTTGCTTTCTTTGTACCATGCATGCCTTGTGTGAGTGTGTGGGTGTTCTCTCTCATCCCCCCTCATGTAGGGCTCGCCCCCTCCTTGTAGGGATTGAATCTTTGACTTTTTGACACCTCAACCCCTCATGCATAGGCCCAATTCCCACCACAAGCTTGGCTCATAAGCACTTTAAGCTTGGGCTGGGTTCTCACCTCAAGTGCAACCCTAGCATCTCAAGCATGTCAAGCACCTCAATCATCTCAATAATTAAGCACCTCAAGCATCTCAAGCACCTCAATCATCAAGCACCTTAGTCATCAAGCATGACAAGCACCTCGAGCTGGGTCGGGTTCCCGTGCCTCAAGCTCAACCCTAGCTTACCTAAGGTCAAAGGCCTTTTACACACATTATTGGAGGTCTTCAATGAAGCTAACCCGAAGGTCTTATGCTCCATTTGTTAGCCTTGCTCTTTGATAGACCATCTCTCATTTGGGCCCCATTACCATTGTCCCCGTGTTGAGATAGATCTATAAGCACATGTCTATATCTTAACACTTGTTCCCGTTTATTCTCCCACATTAAGTGATCAATTTAATATGAGAAAATCATTTGGGTTGGTTAGATATTAGATATTAGATATTAGATTTTATGACAGCTCCCTTAAGGGAGTCTCTCCCCCTTGTGATGCTAATGAGAGAGAGACTCTTTTATTGCTTATATACCAAAAGCTTCCTTCTCCCAAAACCGCATATGGGAAAAATGGGGTGCCATGTGACACTTCCAAATGCCCCCTCCCCCAAAAGAATAATAAGGGTTGATAATTTTTAGCCCTTTTAGGTCCGTTTCAAGCTCAATCCGGCTCCAAAGCCATTGGCTTGACCTAGTCTCAAAACTTAGCTTTGTGGCATCATTTTAGGAATTTTTATCAACCATTTGACCTCTTGCCATAAGATTTGACAATACATTCCAACCAACTTGCCTATGAGCACTGCATTTGACATATGTAATAGCCAATTTTTTATTTTTGCTTCAACTAAAATCTTATCAAGCATGATAATTGACACATATTCCGAGAAAACCCATCAACTTAAATCTCCAATGCCAAACCGTAACCCAATCAACAAACCAAAATGGAATCTTGATTCTATTTTTTAACTCATGCATACAAAGTGGCACAACATTCACCTCCATTGAACCTACACGTCCACTGACATGTGACAACATGTTAGATCTCTACATAGATACTATTCATTAGCATCCCATATGACTCAAATGGTTAGCAGGTATTCCACCAGGGTCATATGGGTAACTCAAAAACTTGCTATAAATATGACATAAGCATATAAGAATCACTTTTTATGATGATTTTTAGGTACCTATATGATGGAAATAGGATTATTTAATGGTGCACATTGAGAACTCTGACGTAGAGGTAGGGAACCTTCTTCAACGATGTTTTTACCTATGATAGGTATGAGAAACATTTTGATGATACCCTATGATCAAGGAGAATCTACTGATGACCAAAGAGGATCTTATGATGCAAATGAACTTGTATCTTTGATAGGCACAAAATCCTCTAAAATCTCCTTGAGTGCTTGTCTTGTTTCTTTGAATCACATTTCAAGTCATGCTATTGGATACCCTTGTTATTAGTTTCTCCAAAACCATTTAAAGCATCATCCAAAAAAGCCATAAGTTCGGGGTCATCTTCCTCTAGAAAACCCTTTAAAATACCCGTTTCATGATTCAAAAGATTTGCATCACATGTGATGCATATGTGACATACATTTTGTAAGAGCACCATATTCCAAGTATCTATGTTCTTCTGTAACATAAAAACTCTGCATGCTTTTCAAATGTATGCATGCTTTTCAAATATAACAATTACTTCCCTTTCCATATTGTTGTCATAATAAATCCAAACCATTTTACCACGTGAATGAGTTTGTGTCGGCTGGCTTCCACCGTCCATGTATCATGCTAAAGTTTGGGCGGGCAGTGTGTAAGAAACATATTCTCCAAGTCCTTATTGCAGAAATGGGTCTCTCAAGGGATTAGTCATGGCCCTAAGAGTGTAGATAATTCTGGACTCTCATAGTCGAGAGGAAATTAGTGACAAAAGCGTCTGCCTTCGGTTTCTGGGTGCATAGTCCTCGTCGTTCTTCTTGTATATTTTTTTGGTGTGTGCCCTAGCCGACTCCGAAAACAAAAAAAACCTTGGGTGGGCAATATGTAAGCAACCGTAGTACATTCTCCACGTTCTTACACACCTCAACGATTGTGTCACCGAGAGTAAGCTCTCTCTAAACCTCTTTGTCTCACTGGTCGAGAAATTTGGTTATGCTGAACACCGCGAGACGTGGGATGCGTACAATCATCTGCAATATGTAGGAGTAGCACGATGCGGAAACTAGCACTGGCAAAACATGCATGGCGAAAGTTTTCTGATTACATGCGTTATGATTTCAAGGAAATAGTGTTTCCCTCTGCAATGCCCGATCCACCTGGCACAGTACAGGAAACTCCAAAGCTCCCTTGGAGAGACTATCTTCTTGTAAGCATCCTACCCAACATTTCAAGTTCTGTTCTTCTGTGTGCTTGACGTGGGCGGTTTGAGACTTTTTAAGCATTCCATTTGAAGAGTATTGCGCTTTGCAGAGTAGATTATGCTTAGCTAATGAGGGTTCCCCCCCCTCTTATCTCAGATATTGAGGGTGGGCACCAGGGTCTATATAAAGAGCTTCAAGAATCCTGATTTTGATATCGACGAAGAATTTGATTTAGTCCTAAATTCTGGTAAAGCAAGACCAAAGAAGGAAAAGAAGGCCGGACCTGTGCAGCCATCTACAATTGAAGACCTGGGTGAGTGTCTACTATCTTATTCTTTCATCCCAAGTTTGCCCTGCAGTAGTGCTCTAGGATAATTAAGCAGGTTCATGGTATCCACGTACAGCAACCATGTATTGATTTGCCAGAGTAGACCCCCAAGGTTCATATTTGAAGGGATGGAGACAAAAGCAACCCCTTCCAAAAGCTCTACTAGCTAAAATTGTTACCACAAATCCTTAACAGTCAACTGCTTTCATAACTAAAGCCGAAAAGCTGACATGTTAGTTGTCCACACCCTGCCGTTTTTCCCGTTGCAAATCGTGCTGCAAATTGCGTGCGTTTTAAAGCTGCCATGCCAATAGTTGGGTTCCATTTCTTTTTCCTATGTTCCGGTATTGGTTGTGACACATCATTTATTTGTGACATACCGCCCTCGTAAAAGAAGAGTAATCGATTAGTAGACACCGACTCTACGCACACATGCCTTTGACTATGCAAACCATGCATTAGCATAAATGCATAAGTCATTGAACAATTACAATCACCTTCACATCATTATCCCCGTCGAGATCTCAATTGGGAATCGTGGTGATTATGATTTAGTTAGCAATCACATCGAGATCGCGCAGATCTCTCACAGACGTCTCAATCAACTAAATCTCTTCACTTTCATATTCACATCACCTCTTAGGTGCACCAAGACAATCCGGAAATCGCACTGACATGCTGACGTGGCAAGCCGTATGGAAATCCGAAAAACGTGCTGACTGTGTTGATGTGGCAGTTGTACAAAATTCCGCGATTTGTGCTGGCAGCTTTTGGCGCCAGTTTTTGGACGAGATGCTTTCGGAACTTAGAGCTTTTGGGGCTGTGCTTTTGGCATCCCTTGTATTGTTTAAAAGAGCCCTTGGGGCCTCACTCTGCAAAGCATATGGACGTAGAGTCTGAGAGAAGAGGTCCCTCAGGAGTTGTACTTTGCAATGATTAATGATAAAGAAATAGTGAAAGGGGCGGCAGACTTTGGGTCCAATACCTTTGGGCACGAAACTCCGTCGGGCCGTGTCGACTCTCTCTCTCTCTATCTCTATTAAAGTTTAATGATTTTAAAGTTTCTGTTTGTATGTTGCTATTGATTTCACGCTTGGAGTGTCCAAGCCTGTTACAGTGGTATCAAAGCTCATAAAGATTCTTCTACTGTGGAGGATTTGATCCTTTTGTAGCACACGCAATTTTTTTGTGTGAAAGAATCTTCGTGTCGGGACCCCGTACTTATTAGCTGGTGACTTGTGGTTTGCTATGGACATACCTATGCACTCATTAGAGGAGTTCACATGAGATATGGCCTATGGGATTCCGACATTCTTAGAGAAGACACCACCATCTAGGGTGGATAGACACTTACCACTTGACCTCGACACATAAGATCACTTGCTTACACAGGAGCATCTACATGGACTTAGGGAGAGGATCTTGTATCTCTTCTTGGACAGGTTCATTGCTTGAATCTACAGACTGAAGTGGGACTTTAGTGCTTTGGACTCTCTTGGAGAGTTTACCCACAAGATGCGAGAGATCAGGCATCCCGCGACTACATTCGGAGTCACCCGAGCTTGGCTTGGATGGTAGTGCAGTTGCTCTTCTAGACTCCTGACCATTTGGATTGCTACCTATAGAGTAGCTTACACTCACCCTCGGTAACCTTACAACAGACTTATCCCTCGACCTGGGCAGTAGGCCACTCCCCGGGGCAGTCACTTATCAAAAGACCCCTATATCACATGCGTTCAAGAGGTAATTAATAATACCCCAATATACATACTATTTTTACACTGTGAGCCTATTTAAAAAAACCCCACCCCCCTCTGTATGTATACATTTTTATACATATTGGTCTTTTAATAATCCTCTCCGGTTAACTCACGTGATATCATACACATTCTAAAAAGTGACCGCCCCGGGGGCCACTCCCGGCTCATTCACATTGAGAGCCACACCAAGATGCGGTTTGGTGGTGGTGTTGGCGTGGATTCTGTTTTGGTTGACATTGGAGGATTGGAGGCAGGAGATACAGGCAAGCTGGTGCAGACAAATTGGTCTGGCTTTTTCTCTTCTCAGAGGATCTTTACAGCGCAGACTTCTCCATCTGGCTTCCCTACTTCTACAGGATGATTACGGTGCATATAGCTTAGCCTAGTTTGACTTACACCACTTTGTTGCTTCATAGGTCTAGGGCATACTTGTACGGCTAGTGTGCCTCCAGGCTGGCCACCCTTTGCATATGCATTTAGAATGCATTGTCCGGCCGCCCACGTGACAGGTGCAACCCTTGGAGCGACCATAGAACACACGATGGTCCAAGGCGCCGTTGATGTACCGCAAAGTATGCTGGGCACACCGCGAATGTCGCTGGCAAGGTCGGGTGTTGAAGGAAATGAGGATAGAAACTATGTAACAGATGTCTGGTCGGGTATAAGTTAGCCATACGAGGCAGCCAACAACATTCTTGTACTGCTTTAGGTCAATCCATGGGGAAGGATCGTGAAGCGATATGTTCTCTCCGGTCTCAGGAGGAGTGCCAATCGGTGTGCAGCCTGTCATCTAGAATCTCTCTAGGATAGCCTTCACATACTTCCGCTGAGAAAAGAAGATGCCGCTTGGTGTCTGAAAAATCTCGAATCGAAGAAAATAGTGAAGAAGCCCAAGATCAGTCATCTCGAAACGTGTCTCCATAGCTTTCATGATCGACTTGATCCTGCTCGTCCATGAGCTTGTGAAAATGAGATCGTCCACATAGACAATCACTATCGCAACCAAAGAGTCATTAGAAACAACATAACAATTGGAATCTGATGAGGTACGCCGTAACCCCAACTTCACGAGGAACTGGTCAAGTGTGAGGTACTACTGTCGTCTAGCCTGCTTCAGTTCATACAATGCTTACCACAACTGATAGACCCAATCCTCCTTGCCTGGTATACAAAACCCAAGAGGCTGCTCACATAAAATTCTTTATCCAAACCTCATGCACTTTTGACATCCATCTGGAAGATAGACCAATGTTGGCTGCGAGAGCAAACGTTGCGTATGGTAGTCATGCGAGCAGTGGGAGCAAAGGTCTCGTCAAAGTCCACGCTTGATCGCTGTGTGAAACCCTGAGCAACAAGTCTCGCCTTGTGTTTGTCGAGGGAACCATTGGCCTTGTACTTTGTCTTGAAAATCCATTTCGTAGAAACCACCTTCTGCTTGTTGGGCTTGGGAACCAAAGTCCAGGTTTTATTCCGCTCGATAGCGTCCATCTCTGTTTGCATGGCACGCTTCCAACAATCATGATGGAGTGCTTCCTCCATCGAGGAAGGCTCAACTGGTGAAAAGCCTGAATTTGAGACATGAGTGCAAAGTTCACGAACTGTGCGCCGTCATAAACTTGGCTGTCTTTGAGGCGTGCAGAACGTTGAGGCTGTCCAGGATCCGGCAGTGCTGGTAACTTCGTGACTTCAGAGGAAGAAATTGTAGAGTAGAGCCAACCAGGTACTAACCTCTCATTGCGAGGTGGGACTGCCTCCACCGGAAGAGAATCATCATCCACGTCAGAATCGAAAACCGACATGGCATGATCGGGTCAAGTAACTGGCTGCGGTATAGAGGGTAAAGGAAAAGGAACATGGATAGGGGTAGGATCAGGTGTAGGAGGTGGACGAGGAGGAGGTAGGGAAGGTATAGGCTTGGATGCTACCTCCTCTGCAAGTGTGCTGAAAAGCTCCATGAAAGTCACATCACGGCTAACTGTGGTGGTCTTGGCGTCAGGATCATAAAGCCGGTATCCATCAAACTCTCGTGAATAGCCCATGAAGATGAGCTTCTTCGCCTTGAAGTCTAACTTTTGTCGCTTCTCCTTTGGCACATGGACAAAGGCCGGACACCCAAAAACTCTAAAGTGTGAGACCGAGGGCTTGCGCTCGTAGTAAGCATTGTCACAAAGTGATGGCGTGTCTGTCCGAGAGCATGTGGGAAACCCTAACCCTGACTGCTGTTGAAAACCCTAATTGTGGAAACCCTAACCCTAAAACCTGAAAACCCTAAAATATGTCAGAAACCCTAACCCTAAATTCTGCCCTGACCTACCTCTAACCCTAACCCTAACCCTAAAAGGTAGCAGGGCTGAATCCTGTGAAATGCGCTGGCATCCTGACGTGGCACCATACGGTAGTCCCGTAATTTGCGGCAGATTTCCAGCTTTTGCGGCAGCCTGCTTTTCTCTACTCAAGTATGAGAGAGAGAGAGAGAGAAAGAGAATACTTTGCTTTATTTTACAACTCAAGAGAGCTGGAGAGAGAGAAGAGCTTTTGCTTTTATTTTTAGGTTTTTGATATGAAGCTTTTGGGGCTCTGCTTTTGGCATCCCTTGTAAACATGAAATATGTGAGTCGGGCTCCCACTCTGCAGAGCATCTGGACGCAAAGTCTGAGAGTGAGACCCGATCCACTCTTGTACTTCTAACTGATTAATACATAAAGAAATACCGAAAGGGGCGCCAGTCTTTGGGGCCAATATCTCTAGGCACGGAACTCCGCCGGGTCAGTGCATCTATTGTGAACTGTGAACTGTTTTGAAGTGGTTATTTGGTGCTGTCATGATTGATTCTTGACTTGGAGTGTCCAAGTCTGTTATAGTGGTATCGGAGCATGGCCGATTTCTCTTCTACGGAAAATCCGATCCCCAATTTTTTTTCCGTAGCACCTATGGCTTCACGCAAGGATCAGTCGACTCCCTCTGCATCCGGAGATGTGGGCAGGGATCACAACGAAGATTCTGCCAGAGAGTATGGCCCGCCTCGACCTACTCAGGCAGAGCAACGAGAGATGAAGCGTCGTCAATTGATCGGCGATGCAACAAAGATGATGCTCAGTTTTGTGAAGGACCCGAAATTGGCAAAATATATGAGCGAGACTTCTTTTCAAGAAGTGCTCGAGCAGTGGTAGAAAACCACAACACCACCCCCGAAACCCGCTCTCAAGAAACCTTTTGCTCACAAGACCTATTCAGAGAAGGAATTAGAAGAGGTGGTTGATGCACGGATTGCTCAGCTTTTTGACGCATAGCACAAAGCTAAAAAGCACGGCAAAAAGCAAAAAAAAGGCACTGACTTTCCGGGTTATTTGGGTCGTCAGTCGACATTTGACAAAGCCAAGAAACAGAAGAAGCGTGTTCGATTTGAAGGAGTACCTAGTTCTTCTTCTTCTTCTTCTTCTTCTAGCTCTTCAGATTCGAGCGAAGAAGACAGAAAAGGCAAAAAGCGAAGCAAGAAACAACGCTTCGGAAAGGGCAAGAAAAAGGTAAAGAAGTCTAAATCTCGCCCAGTGAGTGACAGTTCTACAGAGGACTCGTCTACAGACAGTTCAGACTCTGATGACGGCAACTTTTATGCGAACAAGAAGAATTTTTATAAAGCCAACCAGTATGACTTTCTGGAAGATAAAAGCAAGAAAGTCCGAGAGTTTAAGACAGGTGGACAGTTGACACTTTTTCAGGATACAAAGATGCTTCGAAGGCTTTGTCTTTTATACAACAGTTTGACATTGCTTTCGCGGAAGGACGCTACTTAGAGCACTCCAAGATTCGAAGAGCTGCCTCTTATTTTAAGGGGAATGCTCGAACTTGGTGGTCCACGCTTCGTTTAAACAAGACTGCGCCAGTTAAATGGCTGAAATTTAGGAAGCTTTCTATTTCTTCTTGGTTGACGCAAGAGTATGAACGCGATATACGAGCTGCTTGGAATCATCTTCGGATGACCAAGAGAGATACAGTGCATGCTTACTGTGAGAGATTCTTGAGCTCTTTCCTACTTGCCTCTTCATTCAAGAAGATCTCGTTCAGAGAACAGATTGAGCGGTTTACCTTGGGTCTATCTACAGAGATCCGAGATCACCGCTTGGAACAGAAACTTCTATTCAGGAGTTGATGAGTCATGCAAAACGGGGCTTTGCCATTCACTTTGGCAGTCTGACCTACCCCACCGATGAGGTCATGACACAACGAGCTGAACAGACTTCAATGAATGAGAGTAGAAAGAAAAAGAGCAACCCAGAAAAGAAGGATGCACGACCCAAGCTTACTCCTCAGGAGAGAGCTCGCTTCATCAGAGAGGGGAAGTGCTTTGGATGGGGGGAACATGGACATATCTCTGCGAAGTGCCCTAAAAAGGCACAGAAAGGACAGAATGACAAGGACGACGACACGCCTGAGAGTCCGAGAGCAGCTGAGGAACGTGGAAGAAAAGGCAAGATGGAAACAAGACTGGTTCCAAATTGTTTGGGTACCGATCCCAACACCATGGAGAGTACAGAACTTTTCCGAGCTTGGGGCAAAGTGAAAGACTAAGAGGCCCTGATCTTCTTTGATGGAGGAGTCAAGGCCAACTTCATTTTACCGGAATTGGCGACGCGGCTCGAGATCACTCCCGATCGGATGGGACCACTTACGGAGGCAGTTCTAGCGGCATCCGGCAGGGACGTAGCCATTACACGTGTCATTGGTTAACTCGGTTGCATTGTCAGGGGTATTTGGGGCATGAGGACTTTTTCATAATGCCTTCGGAAGGTTGTGATGTTCTCTTGGGGATTCCTTGGTACCACAAGAACAACGCCGTGGTCGATTATCGGGCGAGGAAAGCGACATTGATTACAGAGAAGGGCAGAATCATTGTACTTGATATTAATCTAAAGGGCGAGTCTGTCCCTATTGTATCGGCTTCGGCCATTTCTAAATTAATGAAATCCAATCTGTTTGTTTACTCGATCTTTATGAAAGAATTGAGCGATAAGGATAGGAAAAATATGTCTAAAATTGATAAAGAATGCCAAGATTTTGTCCACTCTCACGTCGATTGCTTCTCAGAGGGCCTATCAGGCGAGTTACCACCTGCTCGTCCTGAAGATCATACCATTGATCTGATACCTGGAAGCACACCACCGAACCGGCCACCTTACCGTGTGAGCCGAGCACAGATTGAAGAGATTATGAACCAAGTGAAGGAAAAGGGTCTTGTCCAGCCTAGTACTTCACCGTATTGCTCTCCAGTGTTGTTGGTTTTGAAGAAAGACGGATCTTGGAGAATGTGCATCGATTATAGAGCTCTCAACAAAATCACCATCAAGAACAGATTTTCGATTCCTAGGATCGATGATATACTCGACAGATTACAGGGATCCTCGTGCTTTAGCAGGATTGATTTGAAGAGTGGATATCATCAGATCAGAATCACGCCGGGAGACGTCTACAAGATAGCTTTTCGGACGACTTTTGGATTATTTGAGTTTTTGGTCATGCCTTTTGGCTTAACCAATGCGTCTGCGACATTTAATCGGATGATGGACAAGATTTTTCGAGAGTACAGGCTATTTGTGGGCACTTTCTTTGACGACATCATTGTTTCCTCCAAGAATGAGGCAGAACACGGAGATCATCTGCTTCAGGCATTACGAGATCACAAGTTAGTGATTAATGCAAAGAAAAGTGAAGTTTTCCTACCAGAGATACACTTTTTGGGACACATTGTCTCAGCAGTTGGAGTGCAAATGGATCCGGCCAAGATAGAGACTATCCGTGATTGGCCCGATTTGAAGAATGTCCTTCTCCTCCATCCACTTTGCATCCAAAGCAGAATAGTTCTTTAACTTAACCAAGAACTGCCTTCGGACTTTACCTTTATTCTTCGTATCCTTATGTGCCAAAATCTGTTCAGGAACAAGGATCTCGTTTTCTTTCACTTCGGTTTGCTCATCAGGCTCCCCATCATCAGGCACATCACCTTTAAAAGGTTTCAAGAGACTCACATGAAATGCATGGTGAATCCTCCAAGTATCAGGCAGTTTCAGTCGGAAGGAGACATCATTTATCTTTTCAGTGATTTGGAAAGGTCCGTAGTATCGGATACTAAGCTTTGGAAAAAGCCTCTCCTTTCCCTTTTTCTTTCTCAGTCGTGCCTTCTCAAAACGTAGAGCACCCAATCATCCTCCTTCAATTTCAAGTTGCAACGATGGCGATCCGCTGCCTTTTTCTGTCGTTCTTGAGATTTTTGCAAAGCCTCACGAACCTTTGCAAAAGCCGTATCTAAGTCTCGCGTATATTCATCTGCTTCAAAAATCTTATCTTTCGTGCTTAGGAAGGGTGGAACCTTCGCAGCACCTTCAACAATCTCAAATGGCGCCTTCCCCGTCGAAGAGTGTATCGTGTTATTGTAGGCAAATTCCACCAAAGGTAGCTACTTTTCCCATTGAGTCTTCTGATCCGAGATATAAGACTTGAATAAATCTGAAACCATTGAATTGGCAATCTCAGATTGCTCGTCAGTCTGCGGGTGGAACGATGACGAGAACTGCAACGGCGTGCCAATGTTCTTCCAAATTGCCTTCCAAAACAAACTCGTAAATCTGGGGTCTTTGTCAGAGACAATCGTCTCAGGCATGCCATGTAATCTGAAAATGTGGGCCACAAATAGTCTCACTAAGTGATCCGGCTTGATTGTTTTCTTCATTGGAATGAAATGAGCTTGTTTGCTAAATTTGTCAATAACAGTCCAGATACCATCGTGACCACTCTGTGTTCTCGGGAGATCAAAAAAATGAAATCCATTGCAATACTTTCCCAGGGGCGGTGGGTATGGGTAAAAGGCTGCATCAATCCTTGTGCTTTATGCCTGTCAAACCTGACCTTCTGGCATACGAAGCAACTGCGCACAAACTCTTCCACATCCTTTTTGAATCTCGGCCAAAAGAAGTATCTCTCTACCCCTTTCATGGTGGTAGCAATGCCGCGGTTACCCGTAAATGGTGGACAGTGGCATTCAGTCATGACCTTTTCCCTCAACGGCTGTGTAACGCACAACATGGTTTTTCTCATCAAGTAGCCATCCCGAATGGAATATCCCGCTACCGTCTCCCCATCCCGTATCCGTGTGAAAACGTCTACAAAATCTGTATCTGTGGCATATTGGTCGACCATATCCTCGAAGCTCCTATGATGTATCGCGGAAATAGCCAGAACCAACGGCTTCCTAGACAAAGCATCTGCCACCACATTCTTCTGTCCTTGAACATGGACAATCTGGAAGTGAAACTATGACAAGATGTTCGTCCACGCATCTGCTTTTCGAAAGCTGCTTCTGTGACAAGAAGTAGTGCAAACTCTGATGGTCTGTAAACTCATTAAATCCGCTCCGAGTAGGTAATTCCGCAACCGAGTAAGAGCATGGATAACCGCCAAAAGCTCTTTCTCATAAATCTGTTGCTGTCATCTTCGGCCTTGAGAACAATCGGCTCTCGTAAGCAATGACATGGCCTTCTTGCATTAAGACCGCACCCAGACTACGACCACAAGCGTCACAATATACTTCAAATGACTTTTGCAAGTCCGGCAAAGTCAAAACTGGTCCCGTAGTCAATTTCTCTTTCAAGGTCCGAAAGGCAGCCACCTCTGTGGGTCCCCACGAGAAAGGGACTCCTTTCTGTGTCAAGATTTGCAAAGGGGAAGCAACCTCTGCAAACTTTTGAATGAACCGCCTGTAGTACAAACACAGTCCCAAGAAGCTTCTAACTTCATGAACATTCTTCAAATCGGGCCAATCACGGATAGTCTATCTTGGCCGGATCCATTTGCACTCTTGCTACTGAGACAATGTGTCCCATAAAGTGTATCTCTGAAGCAGACGATCTCTGTGTTCTGCCTCATTCTTGGAGAAAACAATGATATCGTCAAAGAAAGTGCCAACAAATAGTCTGTACTCTCGAAAAATCCTGTCCATCATCCGGTTAAATGTCGCAGGAGCATTGGTTAAGCCAAAAGGCATCACCAAAAACACAAATAACCCAAAAGTCGTCCGAAAAGCTGTCTTGTAGACGTCTCCCGGGGCGATTCTGATTAGATGATATCCACTCTTCAAATCAATCTTGCTAAAGCACGAGGATTCCTGTAATCTGTCGAGTATATCATCGATCCTAGGAATCGGAAATCTGTTCTTGATGGTGATTTTGTTGAGAGCTCTATAATCGATGCACATTCTCCAAGATCCGTCTTTCTTCAAAACCAACAACACTGGAGAGCAATACGGTGAAGTACTAGGCTGGACAAGAGCCTTTTCCAAGAGGTCTTTCACTTGGTTCATAATCTCTTCATTCTGTGCTCGGCTCACACGATAAGGTGGCCGGTTTGGTGATGTGCTTCCAGGTATCAGATCAATGGTATGATCTTTAGGCCCTCTAAAAAGCAATTGGCATGAGTCTGGAGAAAAATCTTGGCGTTCTTTTGTTCAGGTCAAAACATATTCGACCTTTATCTATCGTTCAGTTCTCTCCCAAAAGAAGGAGTAAAGAAACTGAAGTTCATCAAGTACAATCTCTAAGCCCTTCATTTGTCAAAGTCGCTTTCTCGGCCCGGTAGTCAACCACGGCGTAGTTCTTGGGGTACCAAGGGATTCCGAGTAGAAAGTCACTCGCGTGCCCTGAACACCCCTGTCATTGCAAACGAAGTTTGCCAATGCTCGGTGTAATGGCAACATCCCGTCCGGGTGCCAATCGAACTACCTTGACCTGTGGCCTGAGCCTATCGGGCATAATTCCAAATCAAGCCGCCAATTCCAAGTGAAAAGAAGTTGGCCTTGGCTCCTTCAAAAGAGCTTCCTAATGCTTCACTTTGCCCCAAAAAGGCGGCAAAGTTTGTACTTTCATTCATTTGATTCGGTTCAGGTCCCTCGCCATGTGGTACCATTTTTGCTTTTTATCTGCCTTTTCTGCCACGTCTCTCAGCTGCTTTAGAACTTTCTGGCCTTTCTTCATCTTGTTCATTCGGTGCCTTGTTAGGGCACTTCGCGGAGACATGTCCATGTTCCCTGCATCCAAAGCACTTCCCCTCCCTGATGAAGCGAGCTCTCTCCTCAGGAGTAAGCTTGGGTCGTGCATCCTTCTTTTTTGGGTTGCTCTTTCTCTTTCTATTTCCATTCGCTGAAGTCTGTTCGGCTCGTTGTGTCATGACCTCATCGGTGGGGTAGGTCAGATTGCCAGGGTGAATGGCAAAACCCCGCTTCGCATGACTCATCAACTCCTGAATAGAAGCTGACTTCTGTTCCAAGCAGTGATCTCGGATCTCTGTAGGTAGACCCAAGGTAAACCGCTCAATCTGTTCTCTGAACGAGATCTTCTTGAATGAAGAGGCGGGTAGAAAAGAGCTCTAGAATCTCTCGCAATAAGTATCCAATGTATCTCTCTTGGTCATCCGAAGATGATTCCAAGCAACTCATATCGCGTTCATACTCTTGCGTCAGCCAAGAAGAAATAAAAAGCGTCTTAAAATTTCAGCCATTTAACTGGCGCAGTCTTGTTTAAAAGAAGCGTGGACCACCAAGTTCGAGCATTCCCCTTAAAATAAGAGGCAGCTCTCCGAATCTTGGAGTGCTCTGAGTAGCGTCCTCCCACGAAAGCGATGTCAAACTGCTGTATAAAAGACAAAGCCTTCGAAGAATCTTTATGTCCTGAAAAAGTGTCAAATTTGATCGACTGTCCACCTTCCTTAAACTCTCGGACTTTCTTGCTTTTATCTTCCAGAAAGTCATACTGGTTGGCTTTATAAAAATTCTTCTTGTTCGCATAAAAGTTGTCGTCATCAAAGTCTGAACTGTCTGTAGACGAGTCCTCTGTAGAACTGTCACTCACTGGGCGAGATTTAGACTTCTTTGCCTTTTTCCTGCCCTTACTGAAGCGTTGTTTCTTGCTTCGCTTTTTGCCTTTTCTGTCTTCTTTGCTCGAATCTGAAGAGCTAGAAGAACTGTCAGAAGAAGAAGAAGAAAAAGAAGAAGAAGAAAAAGAAGAAGAAGAAGAAGAACTAGGTACTCCTTCAAATTGAACACGCTTCTTCTGTTTCTTTGCCTAATCGAATGTCGACTGATGACCCAAATAACCCGGGAAGTCAGTGTCTTTCTTCTGCTTTTGCCGTGCTTTTTAGCTTTGTTCTGCGCGTCAAAAAGCTGAGCAATCCGTGCATCAACCACCTCTTCTTATTCATTCTCTGAATATGTCTTGTGAGCAGAAGGTTTCTTGAGAGCGGGTTTCGTGGGTGGTGTTGTGGTTTTCTGCCACTGCTCGTGCACTTCCTGAAAAGAAGTCTCACTCATATATTTTGTCAATTTTGGGTCCTTCGCAAAACTGAGCATCATCTTTGTTGCATCGTCGATCAACTGACGACGCTTCATCCCTCGTTGCTCCGCCTGAGTATGTCGAGGCGGGCCATACTCTCTGTCGGAATCTTCTTTGTGATCCTTGCCCGCATCTCCGGATGCAGAGGGAGTCGACTGATCCTTGCGTGAAGCCATAGGTGCCGCCAAATTTTTTTTTGGGATCGGATTTCCCATAGAAGAGAAATCGGCCGTGCTCTGATACCACTGTAACAGACTTGGACACTCCAAGTCAAGAATCAATCACGACAGCACCAAATAACCACTTCAAAACAGTTCACAGTTCACAATAGATTTGCACTGGCCCGGCGGAGTTGCGTGCCTAGAGATATTGGTCCCAAAGACTGGCGCCCCTTACGGTATTTCTTTATGTATTAATCAGTTCAAAGTACAAGAGTGGTTCGGGTCTCACTCTCAGACTCTGCGTCCAGATGCTCTGCAGAGTGGGAGCCCAAACTACATATTTAAATTACAAGGGATGCCAAAAGCAGAGCCCCAAAAGCTTCAGATCAAAAGCCTAAAAATAAAAGCAAAGGCTCTTTTCCTCTCTCAAGCTCTCTTGAGCTTTGAGAAATAAAGCAAGAGATTCTCTCTCTCTTTCTCTCATAATTTGCGTTGAGCAAAAGGCTGCTTTTTCCCATCGCAAAATCCAGAAAGCTTCCGTACGGTGCCACGTCATCATGTTAGTGCTTTTTTCGAGACCTGCCCTGTTGCCATTAGGGTTAGGGTTAGGGTTTCTGCAATTTTAGGGTTTCTGGCAGATTTTAGGGTTTGTAGGTTTTAGGGTTAGACTTTCCAGAAATTAGGGTTAGGGTTTCCAGAAATTAGGGTTTCAGCTGTTAGGGTTTCTGGCAAAAATTAGGGTTAGGGTTTTTGCTCTCGGGCAGCGACATCATCACTTTGTGACAACTTACCTTTGGTGGAATTTGCCTACAATAACACGATACACTCTTCGACGAGGAAGGCGCCATTTGAGATTGTTGAAGGTGCTGTGAGGTTCCACCCTTCCTAAGCACGAAAGTTAAGATTTTTGAAGCGGACGAATATACGCGAGACTTAGATACGGCTTTTGCCAAGGTTCGCGAGACTTTGCAGAAATTTCAAGAACGACAGAAAAAGGCAGCGAATCGCCATCGTCACGACTTGAAATTGAAGAAGGATGATTGGGTTCTCTTACGTTTGAGAAGGCACGCCTGAGAAAGGAAAAGGGAAAGGAGAGGCTTTTTCCAAAGCTTAGTATGCGATATTACGGACCTTTCCAGATCACTAAAGAGATAAATGATGTCTCCTTCCGACTGAAACTGCCTGATACTTGGAGGATTCACAATGCATTTCATGTGAGTCTCTTGAAACCTTTTAAAGGTGATGTGCCTGATGATGGAGCCTGATGAGCAACCCAAAGTGGAAGAAAACGAGGAGATCCTTGTTTCTGAACAGATTTTGGCACATAATGATACGAAGAATAAAGGTAAAGTCTGAAGGCGGTTCTTGGTTAAGTTCAAGAACTATCCTGCATTGGATGCGAAGTGGATGGAGGAGGAGGACCTGGCAGATACTCCTTAGATTGTGAAACTTTACCTCGAGGCTTTTGGTTTAGCATAGTCTACTCCAAATGGAACCCTAAAACCTACAAACCCTAAAACTTGCCAAAAACCCTAACCCTAAATTTTGCCTACAACATAGTCTACTTCAAACCCTAACCCTAAAACCTACAAACCCTAAAACTTGCCAAAAACCCTAACCCTAAATTTTGCCTTGACCTAACACTAAAACGCAGCAGGGCTGAATCCCGTGAAATGCGCTGGCATGCTGACGTGGCACCGTACGGCAGTCCTGTAATTTGCGGCAGATTTTCAGCTTTTGCGGCAGCCTGCTTTTCTCTACGCAAGTATGAGAAAGAGAGAGAGAAATACAATACTCTGCTTTATTTTATAACTCGAGAGCTTGAGAGAGAGAAGAGCTTTTGCTTTTATTTTTAGGATTTTGATCTGAAGCTTTTGGGGCTCTGCTTTTGGCATCCCTTTTAAACATTAAATATGTGAGTTGGGCTTCCACTCTACAGAGCATCTGGACGCAGAGTCTGAGAGTGAGACCCGATCCACTCTTGTACTCTGAACTGATTAATACATAAAGAAATACCGAAAGGGGCGCCAGTCTTTGGGGCCAATATCTCTAGGCACGGAACTCCCCGGGCCAGTGCAAATCTATTGTGAACTGTGAACTGTTTTGAAGTGGTTATTTGGTGCTATCGTGATTGATTCTTGACTTGGAGTGTCCAAGTCTGTTACAAGCATCATAAGGAGTCATGTCGTGAAAAGCATGGGTAGGAGAACGGGTCTGGATGTAAACCGCCGTGTTGCACGCCTCTGCCCAGTAAACCCGGGGTAAAGAAGCATGCGCAAGCATCGCACGAGCCATCTCCATGATAGTTCGATTCTTCCGCTCAACAACTGCGTTTTGGGAAGGAGTGTAAGGAGTAGTCAGCTGGCGCTGAATGCCCTCTGACTTGCACCACTGTACAAATTCCTCAATAGGCACAACGTCGGCTTCACCTAATTTTTTCTTTAAGGCGGCTGACATGAAACATTGGATGTACAATAACATTCGAAGGAAGAGCTAGTTTATAGGCAACCCGACCAATTTTCTTTGTGATCAAGAATGGACCACAATATCTAGCTGAAAGCTTATAATGCTTTCTAGTTCGCATATCCTTGGGTATCTTGAGATAGACCCATTGTCCCATCTCTAGAGTCCTGGGAGATCTCTTTTGATTAGCATAAGTAGTGACTCGATCACAAGCCGTCCTTATACTATCCTTAGCCAATTCGAGCATTTCCTACATATCATACAAGAAATCTCGAGCTTGGCGATCCTTGACTTACTCTAAGCCAATAGCAATCGGGGATTAGGCTCAAATCCATACATCAGCATGAACGGGCTAAATCCGGTAGTAGAATGCTTGCCACTATTATAGACAAACTCCAATTGTGGAAGATACTTTTTCCAATGAGACTGCCGGTGAGAGACGTAAGCTCTTAGCATGTCCTATAACGTCTGATTCATCCTCTGAGTTTGTCCGTCGAACTCGGGATGATCAGAAGCCGAGATACTCAACTTCGTTTGAAGATGAGTAAACACATCTTGCAAAAATCACCTAGTGAACGTAGTATCTCGATCATTAACGATATACTTTGACACACCAAACAGCTTGTAAAGCTGATGGACAAGTAAAACTGCCAACTCATGGCTTTTAACTGTTGACTTTGTTGGTATAAACTCGGCTTTTTTTGTAAGTCTATCGACCACAACCCAAATGGTGTGATTGCCCCGACTATTATTTGGCAAACCACCGATGAAGTCCATGGAAATACTCTGCTACTTGGCATCTGGGATTTCCAATGGATGTAGCAGGCCAACTTTCCTAAGGTGCTCTGCCTTATTGACCTGACATTGAGTGCATCTCTTCACATAGCTCTCTATGTAAGAGCGCATCCTTGGCAAACAAAAATATTGCTTGACCAATGCCAAAGTTCTCTGGATGCTTGGGTGCCCAACGCTAGGAACATCGAGGCATTCGAACAAAATCCTTTGTCGAGCCTCATCGATTTTTGGCACGCAGACCTTTCCGTTTCTGAACAATAGTCCACCTCTAATGGAATACTGTCGTTGTCTTGTCTCTCCAGCACGACTCACTTGGGTCTCAGGACTACCCAAGTTGTACATGAGTCATGCCTCGCTTCGACCTCGTTCCATATCTTGCCAAAATAGCTATTAGCCCTTAGAGAGAGAGAGTTAGAAATCCGTCGAGATTTCAGCCATAGACAATGCATTAACTTCAGGAATTCGGCTGAGTGCATCAACAACTCGATTGTTGGATCCTTTTCTGTAACGGGTCTCAAAGTCAAACTCTTGTATAAGCTCAACCCATTTGGCCTACCGGCCTCTGAGATGATCCAGATCACGGACATAGCGCAAATAGTAATGGTCTGTCCCTGCAACATACGTGATTATTCACGAGCATGATGAACTGCATGATAATGATAAGCATGATGATTTGCATGATAAAGCTGGGATTATTCACAAACATGGTGATTTGCATGATAAAGATGTGATTGTTCACAAGGATGATGGTTTAGTTGATACTTTGTCTAGTGAAGCTAACCTCATTGCAAATTCGATCAATCATGAAGAACCGATCTTGGCTCTTGAGTTGAGGTCCCAAGAACCCCCACAGGAAGTATTATGTGTGCGCATGATTAGTCAGCACGTATTGTTAGAGTGTTTCATTTGTGATGGTTTTCTGTATTTTAGTCACCGTCTTTATGTGTTCACTTTCCACAGGCATGCCATATTGTACGATGAACACGATTCACTCATGAATGAGCACGGATGTATGTGGATTACTCATGAAAAGATAAAATGTTTGCATTCAAGAAATTCACATTCCGTGTCTCTTCCTTGGCATGACACAGTATCCGAAGAGCACAAGAAGGATTGAGCATCAAGCATCGGCATTTCCATTATGATTTTCCACAGTCGATAGATTTAGATCAGAAAGACAAGTTTCGATTTCATTGTTTGCGTATGTTTGATGAACGGTTTGGCACTCCGTCTATATGTTCATCTACATTGCATGCACAATCTATAAAGAAGACTAGAATTTTTCCAGTCGCTTTACATGGAATGGGTATGTTCATGTTTTTGTGTTGGAAGTGGTTTCAGGAATTTTCATCCTCAGAGATTCTTGAAGAAGGTAGACGCATGACTATAGATGAAGTTGAAGCATCGAAGGAGCCACAGATGACTTTGTGTTGCTTTCGGTGCGGTTTGAAGAAGCAAGCGTTGTAGACCTTTATGAAGTTCAAGTATCGCACGAACCACACATCAGAGTGGGCCGACAAAGAGTCCCTTCCAAGATTCCGGACGCTGTTGGCGATCTCCCTCGACACCATACAGTTCGGTACCAGTACCTCGCTTTAAAAAGGAGGGGATGTCACGTGCACATCTAACCCTATGTGTACGTGGACAAGCTTCTTCATGTCTAGGGTTCAGTTCAGTTAGCTTAGCTTAGGAAGTGTTCTGGCACTTTTGTGAGTCCGTTCGCAAACCTTGCATGTCCAGACACTTAGAGTAGATGCATATCCTCTAGTTGCACATAGCGTGATCATCAAATTACCATCAGAACCCATCAGGAGCATTCTTACAGTGCACAGACCTATTTTCCCTATTTTAGCCATTTTTCACTTATTATTAATAAGTGACTTTGTTGAAAAACTGGGTAGGGCAATTTAGCCAAGCCAATATATAAGAAAACCTAGCACTAGCACTTTGTGGCAGAAGAGGTAGCAGGGATCAGGCGTCCGACAGTGCACCTTCTCAGCAAGATCCCCCACCAGGCAACCTAGCGTTTTCAGCCAACAAGGACCATCGTTTTTCAGCATTGCAGATTAGCCCAGCGTTTTGCATTTGCAGATCAGCCTGTCGATAGCAGAACACAGCAGAATCCATAGCGATTTTGCAGCAAGACCCTAGCGTTTTTGGGAGAGCAGAGCACCTAGCTTTTTGCAGATTCGCGGCAATAGAAGTCCCCTTTGCATCAGCGTTTTGCATATTCAGCGACTAGACTCCGTACCGCAGCCCCCAAACCTTGCATATCTCACCTTTTCGCAGCAGATCCTCGCCGCACGGTCAGATCAGCCAGCATTTGCAGATTCAGCCCGTTATTCGCAGATTTCAAATTCTGCGTTTTCAGCGCGTCGTCATCGCTGTCGTCATCGACATAGAGTCAGAATTCAGCAGATACAAGATTTGCAGATTTCAGCCATTAGCGTTTTCAGATTTCAGCCCGTCTCATCATCGTCCTAATCGTCGTCGACATCGTCGGCAAGTCCATTGCATTGTAGAGATTTGTGCAATCAATAGTAGACCACTCTCGCCATAGAGAGTGGGGACTTTGGAGGAGGGTTTGACAACATTCTGGTGTCGTATTCTTCTCTCTCTATCTCTCAGTCTCAGTACCTTCATGCACAGTGTTTATTCACTTTGTTTGTGATCATTTGCACTCTCTCACTAAAGGAACGAAGGCTCTCCCTTTCATAAGTAAAAGGAACCCTTGAGCACAGTTCGGAGCACTCATTTTGAGCAAAGTTTAACATTCACTTCCGTTGCACCTTACAGTCTGAATCCTCCGTTCTTCATGCTCCCCATGGAGGTCGAAATACGTGGTCCATTGGTGAAGCCAATTATTTACGGCCAGTTCTGTACATTCCTTCTCTTCTATTGAGAAATTAGTGGTTTTGTACGGAATCCTGGCAATAGGACCACCTTGTGAACGCCCAAAAGTAACAACCTGCGTCCGCAATTGCTAGAGATGGGTTTTGCCCTCGGAAATACGCGCAGTCGTCG
The DNA here is from genome assembly GCF_014529385.1 of Adiantum capillus-veneris. Taxonomy (NCBI): domain Eukaryota; kingdom Viridiplantae; phylum Streptophyta; class Polypodiopsida; order Polypodiales; family Pteridaceae; genus Adiantum; species Adiantum capillus-veneris. Next base: position 125,297,251 of record NC_140935.1, read on the forward strand.
ACTGATTAGTATTTTCCAGAGCGGTAAGTTGGACGTTAAAGCCTTGCACGGCCCCTTCGAGAGGGGTCAAGCGAATGTTCGTATGAACATTCCCGTTTTCCAGAGCGGATATATGGTGGTCGAGGCTGTGGAAAGTACCTATGATCCATGTGTACAGAGCATGCATGAATGGAATTTGAATGTGGCGTGTCGTCACGCTGCGCATCCGAGCTGGAGGAATCCATGACAAAGTCCGTGAAAAACTGGAAATTTCACGCATTTTCAATCGCGAAATGCTACTACACGTCGGCATGAGCGTCCGAAAGCGAGCAGGTGGTGGTGGGAGTGCGAGCAGACAGGAGAGACAAGCAGTAAGAGAGAAGCAAGAAAGCAAAAAATGAGCTTTCTATAAACCTTTTTCTCCTTGTAAGCCTTATCATTGAAACACAGGTTTCAACTTGGTTTTTAAAAAATTTATAAGTGTCAATAAAAAGACCACCTACGTAGTGAGTTAAAGCACTTAGCGTAAAAAAAACAAAGAGGGCAGCGTAAAGAAAAATCCAGTGTAGAGAGAGTTGTAGGCGACGCATGGAGAGAGAAAAGGGCTTGAAGGCGTGTGCCCACCCGTGGCCAAAATACGGCGGGAAAATCCACGCTGGAATCAGCCTTCCAGGTCAGCATGAACGCTTCGATGTCTCTCTCTCTCTCTTTGCTGCGCAGAAGTTCCAGAGCACTCTCTCTCTCTCTCTCTCTCTCTCTCTCTCTCTCTCTCTCTCTCTCTCTCTCTCTCGTGTCTCGCTATGGAACTTTACACAGAGAGAAACACAAAGGAATAGAGTATGCTGAATTTAAATCACAAATCAGCAAATTGAGAAGTACTTAATGGATTTTCGTTGAAAATCACATAGAAATCTGCAAATTTTACTTTCTCTTCATTAAAACACTAGAAGTTAATTAAATTGCTGATTTTTTAGCATTCCTGCCCATAAAATAGCTGATTTTTATCAAAAATCAGCAGGAAAAACATTAAATTTCACCTACACACATGTATATGAGAAGAAAAATAATCGATCAAATAACATTTTATCAAAAATTACATGAAATTTCAAGTTATCCGACCCAAACCAATCCATAGGTGTACACGTGGTCCATCCTGTAGCCAAGCCGGCTCTGATACCATGAAACAAACGTTCAAAGTGGATCTCCCGGCTACACGGACCGCCTACAGACGCGTTGGACAAACCACCCGACCATCCGGTAGCACCCCGTGCTCGGGTCAGCGTCCAAGGACGTAGGCGTGCACCTGTAAGACCGAGCGTTCCATACCACCTGGCCTCACCTCCTCGAGGTAACCTGCGCGCACTCCTAGCCTCACGGGCTCACCACTGGCACTCTGCCAGTGGGGTCGATAACTACAAATGATGTACCAGACTTGGACACTCCAAGTCGAGAATCTACCGCGACAGCACAAATAAACCCTTCAAAACAGTTCATAGTTCACAATTGATTCGACACAGGTCCGGCGGAGTTCCGTGCCTAGAGATATTGGCCCCAAAGACTGGCGCCCCTTTCGGTATTTCTTTTTATATTAATGTGTGTTCAAAGTACAAGGGTGCGGGCAGGTGCTCACACTCAGACTGTGCGTCCAGATGCTTTGAGTTGTGAGAGGCCTGCTCACATATTTAAAGATTACAAGGGATGCTAAAAGCAAAGCCCCAAAAGTTGAGAAATAAATCAAAAGCTTGGGTTTTCTAAAAGCCTTCATAAAAATAAAGCAAAGGCTCTTTCTCTTTCTTTCTCTTATGCTTTAATAAAATAAAGCAAAAGCTGGCTCTCTCTTTCTCTTGCAATTGCGTAGAAAAGCAGCCAAAAATCAGCGTAGCCAAAAGAAGTACAGCCAGCCACGTCATCAGGTTCCATACGCTCTGCCATGTTTGAACATGTCAGCAGATTTTTTGGCGTAGAATCCGGAATCTGCCGTACAGCCACGTTAGCATTCTGTTGCCTTTTCTGGGACTGCCTGCAAGAGGGAGAGTGTATCTGCTGTGTCACCATGCCACGTCACCAAGTTGTGACAAATGAGGCCTTGGCCTCCCTTTTATAATAATGGCCGGTCACATTGGTTTTACACCACATCCGCTGGACACCCATCTCGACGGCGTCTAGGCTAGATCCCCTCTCCTGTCTCAGCGGGACATACCAACGTGGCAGTTGTACGGATGGCCACGTTTTACGATGATGATGTGGTAGGCTATACGGACTTCCGCGAATTGCACTGGCAGGTGCTGATGTGGTAGAGCTGTACGGAATTCCACAAATTACGATCGGCTGCTCTTGGGACCAGATGCTTTTGAGTTTGAAGCTTTTCATGTAAACCGCTTTTCAGAAGCCAAGGTCCTTTAAATATGTGTAGAGGGCTCAGTCTTTGGCACTCTTCCGGATGAAGGTGCAAAGCGCGAGTACCGGCGTTGTATTGAGTTCAAGCAATATAAAGAAATATCGGAAGGGGCGCCAAAGTTTGGGGCGAGTGCGCTCTTGGGGTGGAATTTCGCCACTCCTCGTGTGGTGTCGTGCACCTCTATCAGTTCAGTTGTTATTTGAAGTGCTTAAAGTGTTAGGTGCAGCGGAATGATTGTTTGCGCTTTGCTCAAGATGAATGCTCCGAACTGTGCTCAAGGTTCTTTTTGTTCTTATGGAAGGTAGAGCCTTCCGTTCTTAATGAGAGAGTGCTATGATCACGAACAAAGTGAGTGGACACTGTCCGTGCAAGTGTATGAGGCTGAGAGATAGAGAGAGAAGAGAGATACGACACTAGAGATGTTGAGATATGACACCAGAGATGTTGTAAAGCCCTCCTCCGAAGGCCCCACTCTCATCAGCGAGAGTGGTCTACTTATGATTGCACAATCTGGTACAAATGAATGCAAGTGACTGATGCAAGTCTAGGCTATGTCGACGATGACGACGGGGATGACGAAGTCGACCTAAGGGCTGAAATCTGCAATCTTTCTACTGCTGTCCAAAAACGCTATGGGCTGAAACCTGCAAATCTTCTATCTACTGAATTCTGACTCTATGTCGATGACGACGATGCGATGACGACCCCGCTGAAAATGCAGATGCTGAAATCTGTGTTTTCCGGGCTGAAACTGTAAACCTTGCGGAAACTGACCGTGCGGCGAGGAACTGCTGCGGGAAGGTGAGATCTGCGAGGTTCGGGACTTGATTTGCGGGTGCTAACTGCTGAAATCTGAAAACGCTAATGCTCCTTGACTTTCCGTCGCGGTAAAGGTGCAAAACGCCGGGGCTGATCTGCAACCAAAAACGCTAGGGCTGAATTTTGGTCCTTCTGTCGCCAGGATTCTGCAAATGCAAAAACGCTAGGTTGATCTGCCGTGTCTAACTGTTGCCAGGTTGATCTGCCATGCAAAACGCTGGGGCTGATCTGCAATGGAGAAAACGCTAAGTCTCTTGCCTGGGGGGGGGGGGGGGGGGGGGGAGGGGGGGGTTGTTTGCTGAGAAGTTGCCTGTTGAGCGTGGAGCTCCTGCTGCCTCTTCTGCCAAATTGTGCTGGCTTTGGCTTGCTTATATATTTTCTTACCCAAATTGCCCTATCTACTTTTGTTGGAAAGCCACTTAAATTAATAAGTGTAAAATGCCAAAAATAGGTAAAATACACTAAATGCATTGGAAAATTCTCCTAACTGATTCTGATGGATTCTGATGGGAATGCTTATGGTCATGCTATGTGCAACCAGAGGATATGCATCTACACTAAGTGATTGGGCATGCACGGTCTACGAATAGACTCACAAAAGTGCCAGAACACTTCTAATCTAGAGTGATTGGACTGACTGAACACTTGTCGTGCTGTAGCTTGTCCACGGACACATAGGGTTGGATGTGTCACATGACATCTCCTCCTTTTCAAAGCGAGGTACTGGTACCGAACTGTATGGCGTCAAGGGAGATCGCCAATAGTATCCGGAATCCTAGAAGGGACTCTTCGCCGGCCCACTCTGATATGTCGGTCGTGCGGTACTTGAACTTCATAAAGGTCTGCAACGCTTGCTTCTTTGGGCCGCGCCGAAAGCGACACAAAGTCTTTTGTGGCTCCTTAGATGCTTCAACTTCGTCAAGTGTCATGCTTCTTTCTTGTTCAAGAATCTCCATGGCTGAAAATTCCTGAAACCATTTCCAACAGAAAACCATGAACATACCTTTTCCATGTAAAGTGACTGGAAAAAATCTTGTCTTCCTCAAAGAGTGTACATGCAATGTAGATGAACACATAGACAAAGTGCCTAACCGTTCACCACACACACACATACAATGAGAGCGAATCTCGTCTTTCTGATCTAAAGCAATCAACTGTGGCAATTCACAACGGAAATGCCCATGCTTGGTGCTCATACTTTCATCTGCTCGTCTACGAATGTGTTATGCCAAGGGAGGGACAGGGAATGTGACTTCCTTGAATGCATACTTTTCAGCTTTTCATGAAAAATATGCATACATTCGTGCTCATTCATGAGTGAAACGTGCTCAACGTACAATATGTCATGCCTAGAAAAAGGGATCACATAAAGACGCTGACTAAAATACAGGAAACGATCACGAATGAAACACTCGTACAATGCGTGTTGACTAATCATACGAACACATAGTACTTCCTATGAGGGTTCTTTGGACCTAGGCTACTCGAGAGCCAAGATCGGTTCTTCGTGATTGATCGAATCTGCAACGAGGTTAGCTTCGCTAGAAAAAGCATCAACTAACACATCATCCTTGTGAACAATCACATCATCTTCATGCAACTCATCATGCTCGTGAGAAATCACGTCTTGATCATGCAAATCATCATGGTTATCATTAACATCCAAATCATCATGCTTGGCAATATCATTCAAATCATTATGCTTCTCAGAATCATGCAAATTCTGTGTGTCATGCTTGGGAGAAGAAGAGACCCAGAGAGTCTCCTTTTCCCAAATCTCTTGCATCTGTGTCTGGGCTTGAGGAACGAGTCGCAAGAACACTTTCATGTGTTGGTCGCTCATTCCTTTGACGGCGGCTGCCATTCTTTCTTGGTGCTTGCGCTCCATTTCTGCTTTTCTTTCTGCTCTTCTGCGTTCCATTTCCGCCATTCTTTTTGCATTCTCTCTCATGCTCATCACCTCCAAGCGAAGTATCCATTCCGCTTCGAGTGATGACCATTCTGAAGTCGTGGGTTCTTGTGGTCTTGGGTTCTTAAGTTCACGAGGAACTTGGGGGTCTTGGGTTCTTGAAGGTCTTGAGGTTCTTGAGGTTTTCTTTCGCTTGTAAATCGTGTTTGAGAAGGATCTTCTCTTCACCGGAGTTTTGCTCTTTTCCGCGGGCACACCCCTTGGCGGCCTTGCGCTCACGCCAAGGTTGCTTTTTCCCACCTCACATCGATTGGCCGGCTGCTAAGTGCACAATCCGCTCTCAATGAGTGAAAAGAGACACAAGGGGAGGCTGGACAAGCCCTTCTTTCTTGGGATTCCTGTCACTCTCCAAAAAACACGATTAGGAATCGACACGCCCAAGCGAACTTGGGTTCGTGTGACCGCAACAAGCAAAAAGATTCTTGTGATTCTTGTGGTTCTTTCCTTGAGTGATACAGACGACTGCCAAAGCTCTGATACCAATGTTAGGTGCAGCGGAATGATTGTTTGCGCTTTGCTCAAGATGAGTGCTCCGAACTGTGCTCAAGGTTCCTTTTGTTCTTATGGACGGTAGAGCCTTCCGTTCTTAATGAGAGAGTGCTATGATCACGAACAAAGTGAGTGGACACTGTGCGTGCAAGTGTATGAGACTGAGAGATAGAGAGAGAAGAGAGATACGACACTAGAGACGTTGTAAAACCCTCCTCCGAAGGTCCCACTCTCGTCGGCAAGAGTGGTCTACTTACGATTGCACAATCTGGTACAAATGAATGCAAGTGACTGATGCAAGTCTAGGCTATGTCGACGATGATGATGGGGATGACGAAGTCGACCTAAGGGCTGAAATCTGCAATCTTTCTACTGCTGTCCAAAAACGCTATGGGCTGAAATCTGCAAGTCTTCTATCTGCTAAATTCTGACTCTATGTCGATGACGACGATGCGACGACGGCGCGCTGAAAATGCAGATGCTGAAATCTGCGTTTTTTGGGCTGAAACTGTAAACCTTGCGGAAACTGACCGTGCGGCGAGGAACTGCTGCGGGAAGGTGAGCTCTGCGAGGTTCACGACTGATATGCGGGTGCTAACTGCTGAAAACTGAAAACGCTAATGCTCCTTGACTTTCCGTCACGGTAAAGGTGCAAAACGCTAGGGCTGAATTTTGGTCCTTCTGTCGCCAGGATTCTGCAAATGCAAAAACGCTAGGCTGATCTGCTGTGTCTAACTGTTGCCGGGTTGATCTGCCATGCAAAACGCTGGGGCTGATCTGCAATGGAGAAAACGCCAGGCTGTCCTTGGCTGAAAACGCTAAGTCTCCTGCCCGGGGAGGGGGGGGGTTTTGCTGAGAAGTTGCCTGTTGAGCGTGGAGCTCCTGCTGCCTCTTCTGCCAAATAGTGCTAGCTTTGGTTTGCTTATATATTTTAGCAATCAAATATTTTAGCAATTATAGATTGACTGAACCCTTGTCGTGCTGTAGCTTGTCCACGGGCACATAGGGTTCGATGTGTCACATGACATAAAGTTGTTCGGTCTGTTCTTTTTCCGTTGGTAAGTGGTGCCCGTCCCCGTGACAATGGTGTCAGAGCTCCAGGCGTATGCTTTTCTGAAAGCATATCGGTCCCACCAAAGAGCAGACAGAGCTAGTTGGTGCTTCTAAAATCTACATGAAATTTTATTAAAGAATCTTCGTCTCGACCTCTGACTTATTAACCAGTCCCACCCTTACGCCACCGCGCATCGGGCGCGCTCCCGTCTTCATCGCGCATTGCAGTTCCTACATCAATTCGACAGAATCTATGCTTCGGGGAACTATACAGAAGAATCCAAGATTTCTCGAGAAATGGGATTCTTAAAGATAATGCTATGCAATGCTAGAGTTCAATCGCGACACAACTGCATGCTCCAAGGACTTGGCAAGCTTTCAAAACAGTATTTGCACGTAGCTATATGACTTCTCTCTATGAAGTCCAGATCTTGGCAGAATGGGTTAACTTGAAAATGCTTGCCACAAAGACCAGGGGTGACTATAACCAAAGGTTTCTTGACGTCTAGCTCTTGGTGTCTTTTTTTAAGTTCATTGCCTTGGAGGACCAGTGCGAGCGATACATCATTGGACTACCATCACCAGAACTCCCGGCAACAACGAACAAATTCTCAAGATTCTCGTGAAAGTCAATCGCAAAGGCCTCGTTTGACGCCTCAACAACGAGACACCTTATCACAAGAAGGCCAATGCTATGGATGCTTTCAAACAGGGCATAACTATTATGATTATCCCCATCGCACTGATAGACCAGATAGACCAGTGGAGCTGTTGCTTGCGCTGACGGTCCACAGAAGCCCGGAACCATCTCCAGCCAAACCGGCTATTGGACTTGTACTCGACATCTATGGCATACGCCTTGACAAATGAATTGTCGAGCACACCCTACAAACGAGAGCAGTATCACAACCATGAGTCATTGATGTCCAGGCAGAATGCTGCCTTCACAGGTTTTTTAGGCATGTTATTTTGTCATTTTTAAAGTCCTGGTTCTATATTCTAATGCACTTCAGGTCTGTGGTTTTGTAGTCAAGTTTCTGCTTAATTAGGGGAGTGAGGTTCATTTTATTATCAAACACTCTTCTTGTATTCTTGTTTGGGAGCTGAACTGAAGCTACCGGAGCCAGTAGTTTTATGGCAACAGTGTATCAATACATGTTTTTGTATACTATGCTTGTATGGAAGTTGTTAAACCTTCAGGAGCCAATGATCGTATGCTTGTAACAGCTGTAGCAGCAAGAGCTGGATCTGAGCACATTAGACCTGCATTACATCGCGTATACATGACCAAAGTATCAGCATATAAAGATGCCCTCAAAAATTTTGTGGAGGGCTACCAAGAAGGACTTACGGAAGTTTTGAACCCAAAGAGTATGAGCGAGTTGAGGACAAGTGACTCTACCAGTGATGCAAAGTCAGACTCGCCAGGCATCAAGACAACAGAAATGAAGGCAGAAGCCAAAGAAACAGAAGTGTCGCTGGACATTAGGACGCAACGTTCACACATTGATGGAAGTGAAACAAAGACAGAAATCAACACAAGCAATGGAAAGAAAGGTGAGACTATCTCATAAGGCATGATTAAGCTGTATGTTGCATACCCTGCATTATACAACAGATTCTGTCTAGTTTGCAGCTCTTCAGTGGGTTTCTTTTTCCGATTTTGGGCCCAGCAAAGCATGGTATCTCGATACTCTGGTGTCTGGATCTCTATAATTGTAAAAAAAACAATTGCATTTGAATGAACTTAGTCTACGTTTCACATGGTCCATGTATTAACATCAACCACATGGGAAAGTAGTTTGTTATGTCTTTGAGCATAGCCATATAATGGTTTGATGGTAATGTGGAACTCTCTATTAGTTTCTCATTCATAAACGTTTCAAGCTTTTTCATATGTACAAGAATCTAGTAGGCCTAATCACGGAAATAACAAGCGGCATGGATCTGACAACCTGAACTGTCGTGAGAGCTCAATGCAGACACCGGGATGCAAGAAGGGAAGCCCGGAGCAAAATTGCAATAAGAAAGCGCTTCAAGTGCGTGTTCAAGAATCTGGGTGTTCGAATCACACTAGCACAAGTCTACATTCATCCATGAGTCCACGAGATAACTAAATGCTTCTCCGATTGTGACTCAGACATCCTGATATTTGAACACATTTTCAAGGGCTTTCATGTGCATGTTCCTACTCCCAACAGAGAGTGCTTTGGGTGTGTCCAGCCAAATGAATGTCCCGGTTGCAATCTGCCAAGCCCACTTGAATTTTTCACCCCCCAAGACTGCTCAAACTTGTAGAACTGTAATTTGGACAATGATACAATCTAGGAACTGTAATCTAGGACAATGATACAATCTAGGAACACACTCTATTTGTGTCTCGGAGAATCCAGTTGTTTGATTCACAAGATAACTAAATGCTACAAGCAGGCATGGCCATGAGTAGACTCTGGCATCCTGATTTACAAACACACAACTAGAGGAGCATTTAATCGAGAGTGGAGTGGGTGTGTATCTAACGTAGAGTGGAGTGGAGTGGGCATGGGGCAGATCTCTATCCGTACATCTGTAATTAATGTTCTTCCTGCAAAAAGAGCACATTCCCTAACTTCAAGAGAAGGCGACTACATCTAACGTCTTCATTATGAATGATTGTAATTGCTGTGGTAATAGCACCATATGTGATAATGAAAATGGCTGTAAGAATGACAGTACAAGTTGATGGAATTTATACTCAATGCAGCTGCAGTTCTGTATATGAAGGAATGTTTCAAGCATTTGCTATGCGGTAGCATCAAGCTGCAAAAAGAAGGGAGATGTCAATAACCCAAACCCTTTATTCTATTGTGAATAAAATGGATCAATTTGAAGGGAAAGATGTTGCAAAGTATCTTCGCGGTTATGTGAAGGAGACGGAATTACAATGAGTACAAGAGGTAGAGATGATCAGAAGTTTCGAGCTTGTTGTGGTGCCTAAGATTAGAAATTATGTAAGGGGAATCATGGAACAAAATGGAAGAGATTATGTATAAATCATGAGAGGAATTGTGATAGTCGTCAAGAATATCCTCTACCAAAGCCAAACAAACAGTTCATGACTTTAGAGAGATGAGAGGTTTTGGCTGTGTACCATTGTGAAGCAGGATTACAATTGTACAAAAGCAAAAGGTTCTTACTTGACCCAAATGAAGAATCTTTTTGTACAGGTTTTCAGGGCTAGCAGAGCATGGGTCAGTATGTCTCATGAAGCTTGAAGATATGAAGAGAATTGAATGTCAAAATGTTTAGAATGAGATTTAGAAAAATGGGTTTTATAGAGAATAGTGAATGTATTTCAGGTTTTTTTGAGCAGATTTCTTATGTTGATACTAATGTATGATCTTGAGGCTATAATGGATTCTAAGATGCCATATGGAAGCGAATTTGTTGAATTGTGCACTTTGGAAATGTATGAAATAATGGAGACTTTTGAAAATGAGGAAGAATTATGTCAAAGAAGGACCGAAAGTGCGGGTAGAGATTAAGTACAAAATTATGGCAAAGAAAGGAGGACCATTGGCCTTACATTTATAATAAGATTCCAAGGAGAAGCTAGAAGAATCTTCTTTGCAGCCAAATCTTAGGGATCCAAAAAGAACATGACACAAGTTCACAATGGAATCTCCAAAAAAACTAAAGGTTGGTTGTGAGGAGTTTTCAACACAAGAAGAAAGAAGTGTTTATAGAAATGCTTTCAAGACATGATAAGGATTTTGCTCTTCAAACGCATTAGATAAGAGATGTTGATGGGTATATGCACGAATAAGTGGTAATCTAGCTACATATTTTTGGGGGTGGTAGCAAGGGGGTGGGATTTTTGGTATCAAAGTGTGAATATTTTAGAAGGTAGAAAAGAATTGTTGCAAAATCTTCACTCTTTTGAAATTGTAGTTTCACTACGTGTGAAAGTAGTAGGGATCAACATCTTACCGCGCAATCATGAGGCATTCTCGTCAATGGTTATAGAGGGCAATCAATACTGATGGCTAGAAATCAACATCTTACCGTGCAATCATGAGGCCTTCTCGTCAATGGTTATAGAGGGCAATCAATACTGATGGCTAGGAAACTCTTCCAGTTGAAGCAAAGGAATGTAGGTAAACATGAAGGAGGAAGAAAACCCTCCACCCTCAGACTCCCCTTTGTCCACACCATTGACATCCACTCTCAAGAAGAGGACAAAGAAGGTCTTCACTACTCCTCCCTGCAAGGCCTTCAAGCCTTAAATGTTGTCACTCCAAACACAAAGGTACTACTACATGCATTCATGTGTTTTACTAGGTTTCTTAGCCTTTGCATTTCATGTATTACTAGTGCATGCATTTATGTATTTTACTACTATTGTCTATCTCTGTACATAATTTTTTCTTTTGCAAGGTCCATAAGTGTCATAAAATTTAATATCTAACTTTCTCAAATGATTTTCTCATCTTAAACTGCCATTTAAAGTGGGAGGATAATGGGAACAAGAGTTATAATATTAATATGTGCTACTAAGCTTATCTCATTAGGGGACCAAGAGGAGAGATAGTCTACCAAAGAACAATGTGAACCCAATGAAGCTTGAAATGACTTTAGGGTCAGATTCATTAAGACTCCAAAAGGATGGTACTAAATTCCATTGGGCTTGCGATAAATGAAAAATTATAATGCAAACTCTAAGTATGTTAGACTATCTAAAATGATTTCTAAGGTTACCATGCTCAAGGCACACAACATATAGTGTATTGCTTAGTGCACAATGGAAAGATAAGTTATCTCTAGAGTGATGGGCTTATATACAATGCACGGGGAGGAAACCTCCTAAATTGCATGATAAGGTTGTCAAATGTATTTTTGTTGGTTATAGTGTTGAAAGTAAAGGTTACAAGTTGTATCATCCGCAAACAAAATGTATCTTGGTCTCACTAGATGTTGTGTTTGTGGAAGATTCTCTTCAAGCCTTGTTGTCATATACTAGAGACAGTAATGTAAGCTCACATGACATTTATGACACTTTGTTGACTCTTTTAGTGGTGGAAGTTTGAATGTAAATTCCAATGAGGCAAATGTACAGCCTATGGGGGTTTTTGAAAGTGTTATAGATCAGCCTATTACTAATGCAGATATACAGATCAGTCTATTACTAATGCAGATATACATGACGTACTTGATGAGGAGAGGGTTGAGAATGAGCAAGTTAGAGGTATGCCTAAATGGCTAGTGCATACTTGATGAGGAGAGGGTTTTTGAAAGTGTTACAGATCAGCCTATTACTATTGCAGATATACATGACGTACTTGATGAGGAGAGGGTTGAGAATGAGCAAGCTAGAGGTATGCCTAAATGGCTAGTGCATACTTTGCGTGACAATAAATTGGATGCACCTTTGTTTAGTTGTACTCATTTAGGTTCTCGCCATGCATCTTATGCATCAGATTCTTATGCTTTGGCTGTGTCTAGCTTACATGATGTTGAGAAAACTGTCTTTTGATGAAGCACAGAATTCAAAAATTTGAATTGCTCTCATGTATTCAGATTATGATACACGTATAGAAAATGACACAAGGATTTATGTGATTTTCCTCCTGGAAAAAAGGCCATTGGTACAAAGTGGAGTTACAAGTTGAAACGCAAGCCGGGTGGTGAGATTGATCGCCATAAGGCTCAACTTCTTGTAAAAGGTTATGCACAACAAAAAGGCATAGATTATGAAGAGACTTTTGCTCCCACTTGTCGTATGACTACTGTGCATTTTCTATGTGCATTGGCAACTCATGTTGGTTGGGATGTACATCAATCAGACATTATTAGTGCTTTCTTGAATGGTGACATATTTGAGGAAGTTTATGTAACTCAGCCTCACAGTTTTGTCAAGAAAGGACAAGAGAATAAAGTGTGCAAATGTAAGGAGCTTTGTATGGGTTGAAGCAATCTCCTCGTGCTTGGTATGAGAAGGCAAACACTCATTTGATCAAACGAGGCTTTCTTAACAATCCAACAGAAAGCACATTGTATGTAAAGCGTGAGGGGGATGTACTTCTCATTGTGGTTCTTTATGTGGATGATTTGTTGATCATTGGACCAAATGAGAGACATATTGCTGAATTTAAGGCTGATTTGAATGCTACTTTCAAGATGAAAGATTTGGGGTTGTTGCATCATTACTTGGGTATACAGTTTAAGCAATGTGATGGTGATATTGCCTTGTGTGAGAAAAGTTACATAGAGACATTGCTATGTAAGGTTGGACTTGAGGATTGCAAAAGCTATTGCCACTCCCATGGAAACAAGTTTGAAATTGAGTCTTCACGATGTTGGTAACCCTGCAGATGTCACTCTTTACCAAACTGCTAATGGATACCTCATTTATGTTTGCACCACGAGGTCGGATATTTAGTTTGTGGTCTCAAAAGTCAACAGATTTATGCATAGCCCGGGGTCTAAGCATTGCTAGGCTATCAAAAGGATTTTTCGCTACTTGAGTGGCACTTTACATCTTGGCTTGTTTTATCCAAAGAGGGGATCATTGTTGCCAAGTTTACATGCTTTTTCGGACTCGGATTGGGCTGGTTGTTTTGACAGACGAGTGTCCACAAGTGGTTTTTGTTTCATGCTTGGCAGTTCATGCATATCATGGTTGAGCAAGAAGCAACTTACTGTGGCCACTTCCAATTGTGAGGCTAAGTAGAGGGCAGTCTTCACAGCTACGGTTAAGTGTGTATGGCTCAGACCCCTTATGCTGATTTGGGTGTTGGACAGGACATTGCCAACACTATCTACACTGACAGTCAGAGCCCATTGGCAGTTGCGAGAAACCCAGTTTTTCATGCTCGTACAAAGCACATTAAGGTGCATTACCACTATGTCAAGGAGAGGCTCTCAACACGAGAGATCAGCTTGGCTTATGTGCCAACATAGGACAATCTTGCATATCTTTTCACAAAGGCATTGTCTCGTGAGAATTCAAAGCTTTCCACAAAGGTTTGGGCTTACTTCCCTTTCTGAACTGATCATGTCCTCAGGGCATGACACTTTCCTTTACTCTATGTGCCAGCTCTCGTTCACCACATCACTCTTGGGGGGGAGTTGTACATGTGGTAGTGATGTGTGTGTACACTCTTAGGACTGCAGGGGCATTTTCTCCCTCACTAGGAGGTTTTTCCCCCATGCATTGTATATACGCCTGTCATTCTAGGGTTATCTATCTTTAAGTAATATACTCTCTGTTGTGTGCCTTGAGCTTCCTTCTTCTTCTGCAAGCCGTGTTTGTTTTCCTAGAGCCCTAATTCCAACAACATATGTACATAGCAATGCATATAAGTAATGATTATACCAACGTATATGTCGATATTTCTTTTGCCATACTAATATTAACACCCCAAAAGGAAAAAATAAAGTTCATCTACATCAATACGGGCATCACAAGTGTGAAGAGCCCCATGTAGTGGATGTCGATGGTCTGCATGATGGGAGCATATCGAAGCTGTGTAGCATTCAAAAGGTGGAAGAGCTAAAGAGGCATATCAACATATTTCCAATCTAATATGCAATAGGTATAGTAAAAAAGATCAATATGGAGATCCGCCACCTGCTATGACATGCCTCAAATCCATTCAACTAGGCAGTGAAATGCATGTTGAGATTATAAGATAGGGTTTTGCTGAGCGAAGAAAATGGGCTTGGAAATGCATTGATAGATATTTATACCAATACAAACAGGTATTTGTTAGCTCTTAATGGCTACAAATTTACATTAACCATAGGATCTTACTAAATAATTTTTTTTTTAAACGATGTTTATGAATAAAGAGTGTTGTTTATTCAAATGTGTAGAGGGGTTTTTAAATTAACCTTCAATCGCACATGATACATAGGATCAATGGTGTACTCCCCAAGAAAAAAATGAAACTTCAGAGAATCTCAACCAAACCTTAAGATCAAAGGAGAATAGTCTCTCTCTCAATTTCCCATTGTTTATTACCCAAAGATGAACCTTTTGCATCTAGAAACAATCTCCTTTGATGTATGTGTTGATCTTCATATATGGGGATAGCTTAAGTATTTTGTAACGAGGTAGACACTAACCGTGGACACCTCAATTGTTAAGAACCCTCTATTTGTACAATTATTTGGTCGCCTAATTTTTTTAAAACAGTAGCCAAGGAATGATTGCCAAAAATGTTCTCCCCATGGAGGCTAAGATCTCTATTAGCTAAGAGGTTTAATGGCTTCATTAATCATCAAATGCTACTCTCCTCTTGTTCAATGCATCAGTCACTACAAGAGGTTGACCAAGGATCGATGCTTTGGTTACCAACAATTGAGTCATGGTGTTGCGATCAAATCTAGACTTTTTTTCAATTTCTTTTCTCACGCACTCTCTGTTCTTCTTCTTCTTGGATGTGCACCCACCCCTATCCTCCTCCTCCTCCTCCTCCTCCTCTCTCTCTCTCTCTCTCTCTCTCTCTCTCTCACACACACACACACACACACACACACACACACACACACACACACACAAATTTCTCTCTTTCTCTCTATATAATATATATGCACACACATACAATTTATGGTATGATTATGTTAAATAAGTTATAGATTTGCTTTGGTTGGTTTTCTATGTGCGTATGTGCAAGTAATTGATGTTTTTTGGGGTGTTTTTTGTTAATTCGATGTAGATTTCATGCATAAAAAGAGGAGCTCAATATTGTGGAGAGTGTATGTGAATGCACTACCTACATTGCACGCACACTTACACATGCGTGTTCATACACATACACAAAAAAAATTATAATTTTTATTTAAGTTAAGAAAAAAAGAATTGAATTAAGTGTTAGTTTGCATATATTTCTTTGTATGTCTTTATCTTAATAAGATCGATGATAAATAGAATATTTTATTTAATTATTGAAAATATATTTTGATATTTACATTGATTGTAGGTTAGTTTATTTCTTTAAAAATTGGGTGGATAATTGTTCTAGAAAAGCACTTCATATATTTTTTAATGTAGATATTATTTTTTGGAAAAAAAATTAGATGTGTTTTATTGTTTTTTATTGAGAGAGAGAGAGAGAGAGAGAGAGAGAGAGAGAGAGAGAGAGAGAGAGAGAGAGAGAGAGAGAGAGAGAAGTAAAGAGAAAAATAGACCAAGAGAGACAAATATAAAGAGAACATAGAGAGAGAGAGAGAGAGAGATAGAGAGAGAGAGAGAGAGAGAGAGAGAGAGAGAGAGAGAGAGAGAGAGAGAGAGAGAAGTAAAGAGAAAAATAGACCAAGAGAGACAAATATAAAGAGAACATAGAGAGAGAGAGAGAGAGAGAGAGAGAGAGAGAGGGGGGGGGGGGGGGGGGGGGGAAAGAAATACTTTAATAGGGGTTAATGTGAGAGAAAAATATCAAAATAAATAAATAGATAAAGAGAAGGAAAGAAAGACATAGAGAGAAGATAGAAACATAGAGAGAGCAAGCAATGCAATGGCAACAAGTAAGAGTGGATGATGGGGTGTGGCTAGAAAGTTTGATTTATTTGTTGTATTAATGTAAACTGATGTGTATTGAATGTTTATGGTCAAGATTTTTAAGTCCTTTTTAAGAGTGGAAATGTAGTAGTGAGGTTATGAGGGTATAATATGCATAATATAGGAGAATTATCATTTATTGCCTAGGAAGTTGAGCCATTGGCAATTTAGCAAGTGAATCCATGAGCAACCCACTCAATTCAAGTGCAGTGTCATCCTCACCTGTATGAACATGTGGGAATAATAAAGACCAGTGTAGCCAGTACAGAAGACACAATGTTGTTTAACTTCATTGCTAGGCAAGTCCTTGGAACCCAAGAAAGCACTCCATACTTATAAAAAATATAGGGATATTTTTTACCAAGGGCATTGTACCAAGACAACCACCAACAATCATTAAATACTACAAAATATCTCAAGATTTCCTCTATGACCTTGTGATTTATGCTATACAAAAGTCTATGGACATCATGAAAATTTTGTAATCCCAAGATCTTAAGAAACTGTACACAACTTCCCATGAAAATCTTATCATTTTTTACCAAGGGCATTGTACCAAGACAACCACCAACAATCATTAAATACTACAAAATATCTCAAGATTTCCTCTATGACCTTGTGATTTATGCTATACAAAAGTCTATGGACATCATGAAAATTTTGTAATCCCAAGATCTTAAGAAACTGTACACAACTTCCCATGAAAATCTTTTATAGTTAAAGAAACATCTTGTTGATTCTCAACATAGCTACTCTAAAACGTAGTGAAAAGGATGATGGCTCATATAATGGGTTATGTCTAGATTTCATTCCCTTAAACAAGGTTACATAGCATGTTTTGTATCCTCTTGCAAGGGTGGAGGGCCTTATAGATTAGCTAGGAAAATCTCACTACTTTGCTTGTTGGACCTTGCATTTGGCTATTTGCAGATACCCTTATGATGCACATAAGACCACATCTTGAACTTTTCCAAGTAGAAGAGAGCTTGCATTAGTCATGGTAGTTGAGAGAGGCATAGAAGTTAACAACTTCATAGAGTGTTCGACTCAGCTGAATCTTTGCAAGCGGTTCATCCGGTATGGGATAATCTCACGATGCTTGCTAGCCAATTGGGCACTCCCTTATTTGTACCTAGTAAGAGAGGGTTTGGAAGAACTTCAAACAGGGTTTGTATAGGATGGGATTCATCTAAAACGCCACCTAAAAGCATGGTTATCAATGTCGGCGCTCGGCTTGTTACCATTCCGCTAAACTTTGGAACATACTTTGGGGCATGCTTTAAATGCAACAACTTTGGTCACTTCCCCAAGGATTTCCCATTGAATTCTAATGATACTGCAGCTCCGACAGTACAGGCCCCCAATGAAATGGAATCCCCGAAGGGAGGGCTGGAGAAGCAAGGAGACAATAATGAAGGGACTAATACAGGGGAGGATGAAGGAGGGATGGTATGTGAGAAAATGGTTCAGATGCACGAAAAGATGGTGGAAGAATCGATTCCCATGCAACGAGCTTCTCAAGGTGCAGGCAATAATAATAGGATCATTACTCCCGCTGCTACCCCCAAATTTATGACAGTAACAACGGCGACGGCTATCCAAGTTCCTGTGCTGAAAAGAGCCAAAAGAGTGAAGGCAATGGCAAGAGACTCCAAAGTGCTACAAGTCGTCAGAACACTGGAGGTGAAAGGATCTAATTCATCCTCTACCCTTCGAAAGGAGGGGGGTTCATTATCCCTCTGCACAATCCATTTGCAACACTTCAAGAAAAGAAACCCTCTGACTTGGAACCCCCGGATTCTCCTGAGACCAAGGAGAAGGGGGGAATGATTCGGATGCTGAATCATTCGTTCCTCTCTCCCAATGAACCCCGTATTATTGATGGAGTCTCTCACTATCCAATCTTGGAACGTAAAGGGGTTGAAAACCCGTAAGAAGAGTACCCTATTCTGGGAGGAAATAAGAAAGGAGAAGACAGTCAACTTTTGGGCCATTCAAGAACACCATCTAGACGCCCATAGCAAGAGAAAGCAGAGGCTAGGATAGAAACTGGTTTTCTATGGAGAAGGAAATAACATCTTCAGTGGCGTCCTGAGCATTGTGGACAGAGAATTGGAGCCGAAGATGGTTCTTAAACACCCATCCGACAGAATCCTTGGGATTAAAATCAGATGGGAAGGGCGTCCCCTCACCATTGTGAATGTGTACGGCCCTTGCAATGCAAAAGATAGAGCTAAACTACGGATGCATCTAAGAGATACCCCTATCGAAGGGGAGTGGTTGTTGGTTGGTGACTTTAATATGGTAGAAAAGAGCAGGGATAGAACAGGATCCTCCAGTGTGTTGGTTGGCTCAGAAAGGTCTAAATGGCAAAGTTTGTGCGAGAAGTGGGCAATGATTGACTTGTGGGATGTTGGCCCATGGAACAGCACGCTTGGGTTCACCTACACAAGCCTTCAGTATGCCCGCACTACCTCGAGACTAGACAGATGCTATTGCTCGCTCCAAGCTGACTGGATACCGACGTTGATGGAAATGAAGGTAGTCCCAACAACAATCCTCTTGGATCACATTCCTCTGCACATACAATTTAAGAAGAATAAAGAGGAGGAGCAGGCCCCAAGAGGTTCAAAAAAATGTTGGTAGCAGGGGCACACCTATTCAAAGACTCTCTTCACGATTCTAGCCAAGAAAACACCGGGTAAGCTTAAAAAAGATGTCGACCTTAACAAACAAAATGCATGGGACCTCTTTATTCGGAGCATCCAGAATGCAATAAAAACCTCGAGCCCCCGAATCAAGAAAGCTAGGGAGGATCGCCTTGGGCACCTGTCAGCGGAGGTACGACTGCTCACCGCTATAAAAGCCAATGGCCATGCTACTAAGGTCGAACACAAACGATGGCTTGAAGCCAAATCGAATCTTGCTAATGAGCAGTTAGAAGATATCAAAAAGGCGAGACTTCTCTCTACGGAGATTTATTTGCAACCGGAAGCCTCCAATCAAGCTCAGTTTTTTAGGGCTTTAAAAATCAAGAAGAACCGGGGCCACGTCCGCTCGCTCAATGATGAGAAAGGGACAACAGTTCATAACCAAGATGAAATGGCTGGGCTATCTCAGTCAAATCATTGGAAGGCCGGAGACCCAGTCCCAAGAAGTGGAAGAAGCCAGAGAGACCTTACTTCAGAGTGTTAAAAAGGAAATTCCCCACTCATAAGCTAATAACTTGGAACGAGCATTTTTCGAAGACGAATGTTCACTAGCATTGCAAGCCCTTGGCAAGGAAAAGTCCCCTGGGTGGGATGGCATGACGCTGGAATTCTATACATAATTTTGGGATGATCTCAAGGCCCCAATCACAAGTTTGGCCAATAAAGCCATGATCAAAGGGTCGATGGAGACAAGTGTTAAGAGAGGGCTTATCAAGCCCATTCCAAAACAGATCTGTTGTTCTAAACTGAAACATTGGCGCCCTATAACGATGATGTCGGTGGCCTACAAAATTATAGCTAAAGCAGTGGCCCTCAAACTCGCCCCCTTACTAACCAAGATCATCTCCCCCCACCAACACGGCTTCATTAAAGGAAGGTCCATCTACGATAACATCTTGGCAGCAACGGTGGGCATAGAATATGCAACTGTCACAAAGCAGGAGTGCATTCTACTGCAGTTGGACCTGGACAAGGCCTATGACAGAATAACATGGACATATATAGAAGCCATAATGGAAGCTTTAGGCTTTCGATCGCGCCTCTGTCGAATGGTTCGTGTAATGGGGACTGGAAGCCAATCAAAGCTCCTATTCAACGATAGAATTGTGGGCTCTTTTGAGATCAAAAGGTCTATTAAACAGGGATGCCTTCTTGCCCCCCTACTTTTTGCCATAGGATCACATCCTCTAATCACGACACTCGAAGCTAGTGCTGAACAAGGGGAGGTGCAAGGCCTTGTTTTACCAAGAAATAGACAAATCCTGGCAAAACTTTTTGCAGATGATTCTCTCCTCTTCTTGAAGGCGTGCCCCTAGGTCATCAGAAAATCTCTGGAGATTGTACAAATGTTCTCGGTAGCTTCGGGGTCCCAGTGTAATATAGAGAAGTCAACGATGATTTCCCTATTGGAAAATGACTCATTTGACCCTTTTGTCTGGTCAGGGGAGATTGTCACAAAACGAAATATATTCAGACATCTGGGAGCCCCCTTGGGGGTGGACGTAACTCACAAGCAAAGATTCGAGTGGGTGCTTGAAAGAATCAAACAAAAATGAGTAGGTGGATTTCTCTTCTCCCATTCCCAAGTCGGATAAAAGTGATGAATGCCTTTATGATTCCTTATATTGCCTTCACCAGCCCGCTTCTCAAGATGGCTAAGTGTCACTAGAAAGAGTTTTTAAAACCAGTAAAAACATTTTTATGGAAAAATAATGCGAAATCGTCCAGGCCATGGCAATGGGTCCGTTGGGAATCGGTTGCTCGGCCGGGGAACCAAGGAGGCCTCGGGATTCTAAACCCTATGACCCATGCAGAAGCTTGCTGCACCAAATTTGTGGTTTCCTTGGCTAAACAGGATCAAGTTTGGGCAGTCATGATCAGAGATATGATAGAAGCAGCTAAACTTAGCTCGAAGGGAGGAAAGTGGAGAGGGGTGGAGGCTCATGACAAACTGCTTGCCCCGACGTGGTCTACCTTAAGACTGGGAGGAAGCTCAGGAGAATTAGTAAGAAAATGCAATAGAGTAGTAGGAGTCTTAAAGTGGGGGGAAGAAGCCAGATACTTCAAGAACTCCATACTGCATTGGTCCCCCTGGCACTCCAAAGTTGTAGATCCGTCACAAACTCCCTATTGGATTGAGACAGCCAGGAAGCTGAATAATAAGGGTCTGATCCGACTTGATCACTTCTAGGACAGTGTCAACAAGATTTGGAAAACCATTGACCTTATGATTGCCCAGTACCAACTCAATAGCTTGGAGGTCTTGCTTGTCCACAAAGTGATGAAAGAACTTGACAATCTATGATGCCAATCTGTGAGTCGGAGATGGATTGAAATGGCGCGGAAGCAGTCTCTTGTGGAAACCCCATACTAAAATCATTTATCAGACAATGATGCAAAAGAAGAATTGGTCTAGCCCCCTTAACAAGATATGAAAAAAGCAATGGCCGGAGGAAAGGTGTGAGCATGTAATGGAGAACATATGGAAGCCACCGGTTCCACATTACATGAAGGTGTTCTTATGGAAGGTTATCTGGGGCGCTCTACCGGCATGGGTGAAGATTCAGGAGAGAGGGATTGGGTCAGATCGATGCTTGGGGTGCAGATTAG
This sequence comes from Adiantum capillus-veneris, assembly GCF_014529385.1. NCBI lineage: Eukaryota > Viridiplantae > Streptophyta > Polypodiopsida > Polypodiales > Pteridaceae > Adiantum > Adiantum capillus-veneris. The sequence goes on from NC_140935.1 coordinate 125,318,820, forward strand.
CTAGTGAAGATCTAGCCCACCTATTCATGGACTGCCCAACGATAAAAGGCCTCGTAGGGAAAGTATGCAAGTGGGTCCAGCGAACATGGAAAATTAGCTTCTTCAAGACTGCACTCCTCATCAACACTCAAATTGTCAGATACTTCTTCTTGCATAATGTATGGCAAACAAGAAACTGCCGTGTTTTTGAAGGAGGATTTGAGGTAGCAAGCTTCGCAGAAATTATACAGGAAAGCAAAGTGCTAATATGGGCACTCGGACGCAAGCATCACGCGGAGGATTGGTCTAGGACTACTTGTGCCCTGTTATCAGCTGATGGAATGCCTGGGATGGGAGCAAATCTTGGCCATGGGTAATTAAAAGGTCTCAGAATGTCAAGAGAATGGACCTTGGGTATCAAGGATGTGGAGGTGGGGTAGTAGGGGTGGCTGCCCTAATAGCTGATGTAATTATGATCCCTGGATGTTGTCATGGCTTAGCATGAGCATGGCAAAACCTTGTAATTTTTTGGGCTGCTCAATATAATCCACTCACAATTGTGAGTTTTGCTATTAAAAAAAAAAAGTCTCTTGATTTTACATTTGAAAAGGTTGTCATTTCTTAAAATCTTACCCTTTACTTTTGAATTTTAGGTTAGATGTTTTGTAAGGTGTTTTTTGAAATGAACCAGGGAGTGACATGTGGACGTCCTCTCCTTCCTTGAAAATTTTAAGCTACATTATAAAGAGTATAGAAGGGACTTGATGGATTTAGAAAGGGATCACATGTCCCTTTTCCCCTTTGGTTCTCATCCATTAAACATGGCATGAACAAAGAAGTACATGCATACACTCAAGGGAGCACACTTACAAGCATTGTAGATATCACTTTTCTCTCTAGATGCACAAGCATGCATATAGTTTCATCAGAATAGTTGCAATGCAAAAAAAAAGAGCCCACACTCCCAATAAAGGTAGAAGAGAGTAGAGAAGGACAAAAACTCATCATTGCCTGATCAAAGATTACAAGCCAAACTTGCAAGCTATGGACGTCTTTATTTCCATTGTTCTTGGAAGAGAGTGGTTGTAGCTTTGGCTCCTTAGTTTAGGGCACTTTAGACTAAATATCAGTTGCTTTGGCACCAGCTCTTGTCACCACTGTGTGGGATTAATTCACATTCAATTTTAGGAGAGTTAGGAGAGAGAATTACTTCAAGATGGTACTTAATGGCATCTTTCTACTCTTTTTTTACTCATCTTTTGGCAAGTCTAAAGGTGCTTCTTGGCTATTCCTACCTAGATGATCAATGCCAAAACTTCCACAATGAAAAGGAATGTTTGAACAACTAGCTTTCTTCGTCTCTAACTCCTTGTCAAAGGATACTGGGAAATATTTCGCCTCTGCGGGCCAAAACATTTTGTGCATGTGACAATCGGAGCTTGTGGGTCTTTTACAAAATCTCTAGCTACACCACCATTTGTGCTAGAACTAGTGTTAGGCTTATCCTCTCTATGCTACAACAGTTAGCACTAGTGTCATATTTTTTACTTTACTTTCCTAGAGTGAAGTCTCCTAGGGTTGCATAGTGTTTTGTACAGTGGTGATAAAAATACTCTAAGGTTTGTCAACCAACATTTGGCTCATTGAGCGACCATGCTCTTGCATATAGTGCAACCTTAAATAGCAATCTAAGAGCTCGGGATTTATCCAACATAGAAAAAAGTCACACTGTAAGTCTTAATACACTTCCATTGAGTGATTGTAGCCTCCACAAATTAAGCATGGATAAACGCCTACATCCACATTTGGCCTTCTCATGGAAAGACAATTTTATCTTTTAGGGGTTGGCTAAGGTTGTGAGAAGAGTGTTGCAACATCTTCAACAAAATGTATGTCTCCTTGGATGTAATTTTTGGGACCTTGTGAATGGTGGAGACAAGTTTCTATTGTTTAGACCTAGCATGGATATCAAAAGATTTATTATTTTCTCAGCATCTACTTCATTCTCAAGCTTGGTGACTACCACCCTATGTTGAGCAAATAGAGGGTTTTTGTCTTTGTCTTTTGGCCACTTTGTCATCAAGGAGGATTGCATCTCAACAATGGTTGTTCAAATTTCCATACTTATCACCAAGTAGATGAGCATAAAGTTCTCAATTTATCAAGCCCTCAAGGAAATATGACACTAATCTCTCTTGGGTTGGCATTTCATTGATTGGACATCTCATTCTGCATTACTTCAAGCATGTAACACTATTCCTCATGGACTCATCCTTATTTTGCTTGGAATATAGGAACTGGGTGAGGGTGTGATGCTTGAATCTCATCTTGATGTGAGCTTCTATAAAGTGCTTGATTAGGGTCACAAATTCATGTAGCACCCTTGTCTCAAGCATTTGGAGCCAAGGATTGGGATGGAGCAACCTTTGGAGTGAGCTTTTTTCAGATATTGCTCAGCAAATCAACTCTAGAGAAAAAAGCTCACTTTGAAAGCTCGCTCCAAAAAAAATTTTAGAGAGCAAGATTCTCGAGCGAGCTTATTATCTCTGTCTCTCTCTCTCTCCCCTTGCGTGTAGAACATGTACTTATGTAAGAAATAGCTAGCTTGTTCACCTAAACAACGATCGAGTCTCCATTGCCTTCACACGCTTAGAAACAAAGACTCAATGACCCTTCAGAGACTCTCATGACAACGAAGGAGCTTTTTATAGACTCAACAGAGAGAGGCCCACAAGAATGGATTTTTGCATGGAGGAGATTGCGAGCAGGCTCAAGAAAGGACCAAGGGCCGCAGGAACTGCTTCTTGCATTCCTGCTACCTGCATGAGACTGAGCATAGAAGGGCTTGTTATCATGGCGTTGAGAAGGGTTGAAAAGTTTCACATCTCGACGATGAATAGAGGTGACGAGGCTCTCTCTTGTTCTCCCTGCACGGTCGGCCATCATCTTTTGGATCTCTTGTTGTAATGTTAATTCGCTTCACAAGGAGGTTTAAGGTATGGATCAACGAAAATATATGGATCAACGACATTGTCTTCCTATCCTAACAGCTTACGTAAACGGCTAACAATCATGCCAAATAAGTAAAATAAACACCTAAAGACAAATACTTAAAGACAAATACTAACAACTTACGTAAACGGCTAACAATCATGCCAAATAAGTAAAATAAATACCTAAAGACAAATACTTAACTTGGAACATATTGGGTCATTCACTTGAGATGCTAAAAATTTAGCACCCTCTCTGCAACTCGTTGTAGACATATGCAAGAAGACTAAATCGATAAATAAGCTGCCATGGATAGCCGAACTCTCAATATGGGAAGATCGAGAGCATCTTTTGGCAATCCTACAATTGTAGCAAGGACAACCTTGCATCTTGTTGCTCCAATTCCACATCATATGCCATCCAAAAACGAGATTGCTACTTTGATATGGAGAAAGTGGTCACAAAAATGCCTAGAGCTACAAATGTCAAGGAAGCTCCAGCTTTCATGGCATATAATGAATATTATCAAAGATTCATCTACATATACACTATGATTTCCAAATCCATCAATAGCTCAACGCTTAAACAAGCTCTATCTTCAATCCCAACCTTGAAAATTTCGGACTAGCATAAATTTTTTCATGTACATATTGATGCTTTTAATTTTGCTATTGATAGCATATTAGCATAACAAGATGGAACAATGGGTTCTCCTATCTCTTAGGCTAGTAGTTATGCTAGACGAACGAATAAATGTGAAAAAAATTACACTACAATAGAAAAAAAAAACCTCAAAAAATGCTTTAAACTATCAAAAAATTTAAACATTACTTATCAAAAAGGAAGTGTGTTCTATGTGGATCACCAAGCACTACTATCTATTCAACAAATTATGTAATACAAGCAAAATGAGTAAGATAGTTCATCATCTTGATGGAGTTTGATTTTACGATGGTTATTAAAAAAGGGCACCGCCCACCAAAGGCCTAATTACCTATCAAGAAGAACTTCAGAAACCTCCAAATGAAATTGATGATGATTTTGCAAATGCTTACATATCTCCATAGAGATTTAGTTACTTCGATGACTATATCACAAGTAGACTCATAGTTTCCTCTTCCTATAACGAAGACAAGATTCTACTCGTGTATAAGCCCTAAAGAACAAGCCAACTATACAACAAGTCCATACAAAAGTAGTTGGCAATTATTATGTTAAAGACCAAACCATGAGAAGTTTGACATAGTGGGGTTCTACTAACTAATTGTGAAAAGGAATGTTCCCGTCTATATAACAATGGCTAATCAATCTTCTATATAACAAAGCCTAGTCATTGCGTACTCATAGATTACAAGTCAAACTAACAAGCTACAGACATCGACATTTCCATTGTGCTACGAAGAGTTGTTGTAGCTTTTGCTCTAGTTTAGGACACTTTTTCCTACATATCAATTGCTTTGGCACGAGCTTTTGTCACCACCATGCAAGATTACTTCACACTCAATTTTAAGAGAGTTTAACCTCTTTTTTTACTCCGCTTTCGGCAAGTCTATAGGTGCTACTTGGCTATTCCTACCAAAGATGATAAATGCCAAAACTTCCACAATGGAAAGGAATGTTTGAACAACTAGCTTTCTTAGTCTCCAACTCTTTGTCAAAGGATAATGGGACATGGATAATGGGACATATTTCGCCTATGCAAGTCAACATTTTGTGCATGTGACAATCGTAGCTCAAGGGTCTTTTACAAAATCTCCAAGTACACCACCACTTGTGCTCTAACTAGTGTTAAGCTTATCCTCTATATGCTACAACAGTTAGCACTAGTATAATATCCTTGACTTTTCTTTCCTAGAGTGAAGTTTCCTAAGATTGCATAGTGTTTTGTACAATGGTGATAAAAACACTAAGGTTTGTCAACCAACATTGGACTCATTGAGTGATCACTCTTGCATATAGTGCAACATTAAATAGCAATCTTAAGAGCTAGAGATATATCCAACGTAGAAAAAAGTCACATATTTCTTAATGCACTTCCATTGAGTGACTGAGCGTCCACAAATTGAACATGGATAAAGGCCAACATCCACATTTGGACTTCTCATGGAAAGACACTTTGATCTTTTAGGGGTTGGCTAAGGTTGTGAGAAGAGTGTAGAAAAATCATCAACAAAATGTTCATCTCCTTGAATGTAGTTTTCAGGACCTTGTGCGTGGTGGACACAAGTTTCTATTGCTTAGACCTAGCATGGACATAAAAGGTTTGTTATTTTCTTAGCATCAACTTCATTCTCAAGCTTGATGGCCATCCTATGTCGTCTCTTGGCCACTTGTCACCATTGAGGATTGCCTCTCAACAATGATTGTCCAAATGTCCATATTTATTGCCTGGTAGTGAGCATAAAGCTCTCCATTTGTCGAGCCCTCAAGGAAATGACACTTATCTCTCTTGGGTTGGCATTTCATTAATTGGACATCAAAAGTTCCTCACTCAATTTTGGAGAGACGCTTCATAAACTTCCAGGTGGCAACCTCATCCTTCGCTCTCGAATGCAACTCTTATCATGTGCTTTTCTTCCCCATACATGAAGCTGCATTATCATCAACGTCTTCCTTCTATACACCTTTGCAGCCATCAAAGTTTCCGTCTTGTTTTAGAGCTTGACGAGTACCTTCATGAAGAGCTTCACAACGGCTTTTAGAGCCCCAAGAAGCTTGTGCATCCACAATTCATGCACCAAAGAGGCACGCTCCACAAGGGACTGCAAGAGATGGGCTACTTTCGGCTCTAACTTCTTTTACTTGTTAAATATTAAAGTCCACTTTTGTTTTTGAGCTTCCAGATGACCTCATGAAGAGCCGCTCAGTAATCCATTGTACCTGTGACAAACTATGGACGTATACAAAGTATGAAGAATCTACAACTCTAGCAAATGCCCACAAGCTCAATAGTGAATAAACTGCTCAAAGGATAGACCTATGCTTAAAGAGGATAGGTCTATCCTTTGATAGACCTATCTGGCATACGTTTGAATGTTGACAAGATCTTCTTGAGATACTATTCACTCTTTGTCCTGAATTGACGATCAAAGAGAAGCCAACATGAGATCTCTTAATCTTCATTGGATCCACACTCTCCAGAACAGCATGAGTTCGGGACCAAAGTGTTAGGCAATCCCAACATAGAAATGTTTGATTCCTATCAATAGGATAGAAAACAAAAGAATCAGCAAAAAGACTAAGGCAAGAACCATACGAACCACATTACGCAGTCAAAACTCTAGTACTTTCACGAGAGAGATAGAACCATACGAACCATATTACACAGTCAAAACTCTAGTACTTTCACGAGAGAGATAGAGCAACGGCGAATGCATCAGAGTCATGGAAGTTCATAAAAGTATTCATCAGAAATCGCACAAGAGAGCGACTCTAATCTGGCGAATCATCGAGCATCATCTGCATTCTCCTCTCACTCATCCATCTCTCTCCCCCACACATACACACACACACACACACACACACACACAAACAGAGAGCGCTTACCTCCAATACTGAGAGCTATGGCAGGGCGCAGGGAGCATCAGAGGAGAATGACATTATGTATCAACATGAGACCCACGCAGAGCGAAGTCCCATTCAATTCTTCCTATCTTTCAGCTTCACCTCATCATCTGCGTGCACAGACATCTTGACGCCCACGCCCACGCCCACAAGCAATATGTAGCAACTTAGAAAGCCCTAGCTACAGCCGCTTCATATTGAGAGATCTTGGCCCTTTGTCCGGTTATTGTGGTCACGTGGGCCGGTCCACATGACTAAGAGCCGAGTCCTGCTGGTAGGTTTCATATTATATTGGCTCGGAATCTTCGCAGATTTCCTAGTATGATGGTCGTAGTGTGTCCACTTTTTAATGAGTTATTCTTGATGCCACTAATATTCTATGTTACTTCCTTGTATCACTTGCTTGATGGGCTGAAGTAAAACGTTAAGGACTACTAGGTTTTGAACCTCTGCAGCCTGCATGAGAGATTTGCTCACACTACGCTAACCAACCAGCAAACGAGTGGATTATACATGCAGTTGCACGTCTTAATTTTAAAGATCATAGTTACCAACCATGATCTTTTGCCTCTTCATCGTAGTCGTTCCGAGTTGTGCTTTCCTGTAGCTAGTATCCCACCGCTTATTTACAATTGTCTGTGTTAAGGGATTCAAGTGTGTGACCAACTAACGAAATGCTAAAATCATAATTTTGTTAATACCCCTAAAGCAATGGGGGACCCGGCTCTAACACCCCACCTCTAAGGTGGGATCAATGGTAAAAAGAGGCATTGCAGGCATTATCCCATAGCGAATACCAAGTGATCCATGGATTTCAAAGTGAACATCAAGTGAATCCATGAACACATTGTGAGCCTGTGTGTAATGGAAATGGCCTATGAACTTTCAGAATAGAGGAATTAAGAGAACTAGAGTGAGCATTTTTATGAGACTACTTTGAGAACATAGAGGGTGAACTTAATTAGTGGTAGCAACATAACCATTTAACTTGGCATGAACAATACTTTTGCAAGAGAGAGAGTTAGAGAACTTGACAACAGTTGTGGACCGGAGTTATGTGGAGCCGGTCCAATAGACTTTTGTATTATAGATTCTCCCATAAAGAGAGACTTGGTACGATACAATCTTTGTGTTCCTTGTGATCTAGGTGATAGCAATGAAGATGGAAAGATTCATGCATCATGAGCATAACATAAACTTTGTAAAAGCATTAACCATCCCCGACCTCGGTCCCAAGGCCTCAAACACCTTTGAAGGTGGAGAGAGCTAGCGGGGAATGAGGGTAGGGAAGGAAAGAAGAAGTAACATACAAGAAAAGAGATAGTTCCTCTTTTATCAGCACTCTTCTTGCATAGCATAGCATAATAGCATAATAATGATGATGATGAAGATGGCAAGCTTAATCATTAAAGCATGGCTCTTGGTTGGATTTTGCATTCCATAGCCAAGAGTGTTGGTGTAGGCTCTCAACTTCTCAACTTGGAGAAGGAGATGGAGCTCTTGCACTTTGCCAAGTGAGATTGAGCATGTGAGTGTGTGTGAGAGCGAGAGAGTATACCCCCCAAGCACACCCCTAGCTTGCTTTGGTTGAACCCCCCCCCCCCCCCCCCCCCGCCTTGTAGCTCATGCTGGAAATTGATTGGACCCCTACAAGCTTAGCGAATCACATGCATAGTGTATATCAAGCAACCATGTTAGCATTAGGACAAGTGTCCCCCTTTTCCCCTTGAGAGAGAGGACTTGATAAATGTATAAACAATTAATTTAATTAGCTAAATTGTCATTGGACCCCTTTAGAGGTCAACCAATAGGCTTTAGGCACCTTATGAGGACAACATAGAGAGGAACTTGACATGTGTCCTTGTTACTTCTTTAGACTAGGCTTGCCTTGTGTGAGTGTGTGTGTGTGTGTGTGTGTGTGTTCTCTGTAATGCTCCTACAAGTAGGGCTCGCCCCCCCATGTCTAGGGATCCTTGTTCATTTTTGGAACACCTTTAGTCCCTCAAGCACCTTAGTCATGGAGCACCTTAGCACCTTAGTCATTAGCCACCTCAAGCACCTTAGTCAGCAAGCAAGACAAGCACCTCAAGCTTGGGTCAGGTTCCCACCTCTAAGGTCTAAGGACTTTTAACACTAACCTTCGGAGGTCTTTAATGAAGCTAACCCTAAGGTCTCTAAGCTCCATTCTAGCATTGCTCTTTGACATACCATCTCTCATTTGGATCCTTTGACTTTGGCCTCGTGTTGAGGTAGATCCATAAATACATGTCTATATTCTAACCCTTGTTCTCGTTTATTCTCCCACATTAAATGATCAACTTAATATGAGAAAATCATTTGGATTGGTTAGATATTAGAATTTATGACATTACCTCTCTCTTGAAATCATAGTCGTCCTTGACTATGAGGCAGAAGAGATAAAGCCTTAGTCATTAGTCAATGTTTCTTAGCCGATAGAGGATCCCTTTTTACCCTACGGCATCATTCCAAGATGGATGACTAATCCATTTGGTGTCTGGGAGACGTAGTTGTTGCAAGCATGTCTGCTCTTTAGTCCATATCATGATTCCAAAGTAGAGTGACAATTTCTACTTGGTGTTTTGAGAGACGTCGTCAACACAAACATGATTCTAAGCATGCATACTATTTAAATTAGTGCACCATAAAAAGAGAATTAGTCTTATAAGACAAAAACATTGATCACTTAAAGGAAACATTTACATTTGCTTACTCTAATGTATCATTGACAAGGTTCATACTATCCTTAAGTTGTATTCCTTGCATCCATCTAGCATCTTCAAAAGGATAATTTTTGAACTTAACAAAATACTGTCAGATTACCTTACCATGTCATAGTACCTTGTCCTCATGCCGAAGGATAGCTTCAGGTTGTAGCACCTCTTCTTGATCTTCGATCTCTGGTGGGTCTTCAATAATTGGTTCTCTTGGTGGATCTACTTTGTAGGGCTTAAGTAGGCTCACATGAAAAGCATTGTGTATGAGCCAATGGTTGGGCAACTTGAGTTGATAAGCCATGTCATTGATTGGCTTCAAGATTTGAAAAGGACCATAGTATCTTTTTGCTAGTTTAGCATAATACTTTTGATGGCCCGTAGGATTTTTGCCCGTCGTTTGCCTCAATCGAGCTTTGGGAACTTGAGTAAGACCCAATCATTTTTCTTGAACGTTGAGGCCCTTCTTTGCTTATCAGCAGTAGCCTTTTGCCTTTGTTGAGTGATGGATATAGCCTCCTGAATCTTTTGAAAAGATTCTTGTAGGTCACGGCTATACTCATCAGCAGCGAAGATCTTCCCATGCACTTTAAGTAGCAAGGGACCTTTAGGTCTTCCCTCTATGATCTCAAAAGGTGATTTTCCCATAGTAGTATGGACAGTATTATCGTACACATACTCTCCAAGAGGTAAGTACTTATCCCATTGTGAGCATTGATCTACTTCTATAACATTAGTCTTTAGTAGATCGAGAATCGTAAGATTGGCTATCTCACTTTGGCCATCCGTTTGTGGGTGATAGGTCGTAGAGAAATTCAATTTTATACCTAGATTTTCTAAGATCTCTATCTGACACGATGGATGTTGGCAATCCATGGTGTTTGAAAGTCTGGGATATGAAGAGAGTTGCCCTTTGGTGTGCCTTAATAGTCTTGTCAACAAGAATAAAGTGTGTTTGCTTGCTAAACTTGTCCTACTATTGTCCATATTTCCATATCCCCATGGATAGACTTGGGTAATCCAAAGATAAAATCCATGGATATACTCTCCCATGGTGAATTAGGGATTGGCAATGGTTGGACTAATCCATGTTGCTTCCCTCTATCATACTTGGTCGTTTGGCATACCACACATTTTGAAACATACTCTTGTATGTCTACTTTCATGGTTGGCCAATAGAAGTACGTCTCTACTCCTCAAAGAGTAGGTTGAATGCCTCTATGCCCCGCATAGGGAGGAGCATGGGATTCATACATGACTTTCTCAGAAAGGGAGTGGGCAACACATAACCTATTGCCATGGAGAATATAACCATCGTGCAAGGTGAATGGTTCTTCTTTCTTCCCCAATGCAAGGGCTTACATTATATCTTTAAAGTCTGGGTTATTAGCATACTCATCTATCGTAGAAGATAGATCATTGTGAGGTGCTATAAACACCGCATTGACTCTTGGTCGTCATGAAATTGCACCGGCCACTTGATTATGCTTACCATCAATGTGAACAATATGAAAACAAATTGCGAAGAGAATTTGTGTCATAAAATCTAATATCTAACCAGCCCAAATGATTTTCTCATATTAAACTAATCGTTTAATGTGGGAGAATAAACGAGAACAAGGGTTAGAATACAGACATGTACTTATGGATCTATCTCAACACGGGGCCAAAGTCAAAGGGTCCAAATGAGAGATGGCATATCAAAGAGCAAGGGTAGAATGGAGCTTAAAGACCTTAGGGTTAGCTTCATTAAAGACCTCCAAAGGTTAGTGTTAAAAGTCCTTAGACCTTAGGCAAGCTAGGACTGTGCTTGTGGTGGGAACCCGGCCCAAGCTTGAGGTGCTTGTCATGATTGCTGACTAAGGTGCTTGTGGTGCTATGAATAAGGTGATTAAGGTGCTCCATGACTAAGGTGCTTGAGGGGCTTAAGGAGTTCCCAAAGTCAACCACAATCCCTACTCATGGGGGGGAGAGCCCTAATTGCAGGGGCAAGAGAGAGAACACACACACCCTCACACAAGGCAAGCCTTGTCTAAAGAAGCAACAAGGACACATGTTAAGTTCCTCTCCATGTTGCCCTCATAAGGTGCCTAAAGCCTATTGGTTGGCCTCTAAAGGGGTCCAATAATCTTTTAGCTAATTTAATTAATTGTTTATGCATTTATCAAGTCCTCTCTCTCAAAAGGGAAAGGGGGACACATGTCCCAAGGCTAGCATGGTTGCTTGATATACACTATGCATGCGATTGGTAGGCTTGTAGCGGTCTAATCAACTTCCAACATGAGCTACAAGGGGGGGTTGACCAAAGCAAGCTAGGGGTGTGTGCTTGTTGAGAAGTTGAGAGCCTACACCAATACTCTTGGCTATGGAATGAAAATCCAACCAAGAGCCATGCTTCAATGCTTAAGCTTTCCATCTTCTTCAACACATTTGAAGGTGTTTGAGGCCTTGGGACCGAGGCCGGGGATGGTTACTGCTTTTAAAAAGTTTATGTTATGCTCGTGATGCATGAAGCTTTCCATCTTCTTTGCATCACCTAGGTCACAAGAAACACAAAGATTGTATTGTACCAAGTCTCTCTTTATGGGAGAATCTATAATACAAAAGCCTACTGGAGGGGGGACTGACTCCACATAAATCTGATCCTCAACTGTTGTCAAGTTCTCTAACTCTCTCTCTCTCTTGCAAAAGTATTGTTCATGCCAAGTTCATTAAGTATAATGGTTATGTTGCTACCACTAATTAAGTTCACCCTCTATGTTCTCAAAGTAGTCTCATAAAAATGCTCACTCTAGTTCTATTACTTCCGTTATTCTCAAAGTTCATAGGCCATTTCCATTACAATTTGCCACCTCATTTGTTTTTCGAAAAGCTTGGTTTGCGTCATGAAGTACTTGAGACTTTGGCAGTCCATTCGCAAAATAAATGGAGTCCCCAATGGATAGTGCTTCCATGTTTCTAGGGCATGTAGAACAACTAAAAGCTCTTTTTCGTATATGCCCAAGACCCATTCATCCGTATTGAGCCTTCAACTCTCATATGCTATGGCATGCCCTTCTTAAAGCAAGACTACTCCAAGGCAATCACCACAAGCATCACATTAATCTTCAAAAGGCTTTCAGAGATCCAAAAGCACAAGCATTGTTGGGAGATAAGCTTCTCTTTGAGCTTGTCGAAAGCATTTTGCTATTTAGCAGTCCATGAGTACGTAACGTTCTTCTTTGTTAAGTCATGTAATGGTTTTGCTATTTGAGAGAATTTTGCTATGAAGCGTCTATAGTATGCACACATACCAATAAAGCTTTATAGCTCATGTGGATTCCTTGGATTAGGCCATTCTTTTATTACCTCCAACTTTGATGGATCCATATAGATACCATCTTGAGAGATAATATGACGTAATTATTGAATCTCTTGAAGGAAAAATTCACTCTTCTTTTGATTGATAAAAAGCTTGTTCTCCCTCAAAGCTTGAAGAATTACCTAGAGATGTTCCTTGTGCTCCTTCAAGGACTTGGAGTAGATGAAGATATCATCAAAGAACACTCCATTAAATTTGTGGTAGGGTCTAAATATTTTATCCATCAAAGGATTGAACGTGGCTAGAGCAGTTGTCAAACCAAAAGGCATGACAAGATATTCATAAAGACCAAACATTGTACGGAACGTGGTCTTTACGATATCCTCATTCACTATCCTTATTTGATGATAGACACTTTTAAGGTCAATCCTATTGAAGTAGGTAGAGCCTTGTAGCTTATCAGACAGATCTTCAACCCGTGGTACACGAAATCTGTTTTTGATAGTGATATGGTTTAGCGCTCGATAATCCACACACATGCGGTATGTACCATCTTTCATTTTCACTAAAAGGACTGGAGAACAAAAGGGAGAGGAACTAGGCCTCACCATACCTTTGTCTACCAATTCTTGTACTTGCCTCATGATCTCCTCTTGTTGAGCTTGGGAAATTTGATAAGGAGGTTTGTTAGGCGGTTAGCTTCTTGGTAGGAGCTCAATTCGATGGTCATCATCCCCTCATTTTGGAGGTAAGTCCATAGGGATATCATCAATAAAAACATATTTGAATCCATTTAGAAAATTAGACAAGTCTAACTCTTCTTGATTCCTACCATTTTCATTTGATAAAACATTAGGACTTTTTATGGATTGTTTGACAAAAATCATGTAGCAAAAACTGAGCTTTTCATTTTTGTCAAAAGCAGGAGAATTGACAAGGGGTATGGTACGACCAGGCTCATTAGCATCTATGTACATATTCTTTTTCCTATACTTGAAATACAACCTTCTTCTAGGGAACTTTACATTAACAACCATACGATCAAACATGGTGCCCCTAGGATGACATCTTCATGCTTGAGAGGAGAGATGAAGAAATCTTCTTTTGTCAACATAACCTTGGACATGAAGCCTCAATTTCCCAATCAAGGGAGTAACTACGGCTTATTGCCCCTTGAAGGCTCCATCAGCTACAACTAAATCTCCCATCTCATGAGCTTGAATGCCTAACTTGGTGGCCAACTCTGTGGATATGAAATTGTGAGTAGAGATAGGGTCAGACAAGATGAAGGCATCATGCTCCCTTACCTTTCCCCAAGCATAGGAGAGAGGTGATCCTTTGCAACGAGCATCCTCTTTTGGAGCTTTGATCGTGGAAGCTCTAGGAGTCTCATTGCGGGCATTTCTTTGGGGCAAGAACGGTAGCTGTGTCCTTGCTCCCGACACTTGAAGCATTTGTGGTCCTTACGAAAAGCTTCTAGCTCTTCAAGAGAGAGTTTATTTTTACCTTTGTAAAATCCATTCTCCTTGGACCAATTGTTGTTAATGTTATTGTTGGAATTGCCTTGGGAAGAGTTTTGGGCATTGTTCTTCCCCTTTGGATCATTTTGATCTTTGTTTTCCATGGGCTTGGCATTCCTTTTAGCCCCTTGTTAGAAATTGATGCGTGAAGCAACCATAGCATGGTGGATTACTTTGGTGATAGAACCAGGCCAAATTGAATCCATTCAATCATGGCCTATACCAAAAATTTGCATGAACTTTGTTCTTTTATTGGTCCATGCAGTTATTACAGGAAGTTTGTATGTAAGTTTGCTTACAAATCTCATTACTTCAATCTCCTGTTAAAGAAACTTTCTCCTTATGTATGGACTGATTTGCAAAAAAGTTCCTTTAATGCACTCAAGAATGCTTTGACAAATGCACCAGTACTTCAATTGCCTAATTTTGATAGACCATTCTTTGTCGTTGTCACGTATACTAGTGAAAAAGGTATCAGTGCAATCCTTATGCAAGATAACCATCCACTCGCATTTGAAAGTCGTAAGTTTAAACCATCTCAAACAAAAATTAGTACATATGACAAAGAGTTGACTGTTGTTGTATATACTTTGAAAATTTGGAAACAGTATTTAATGGGTGTTGATTTAATCATCAAAACTGATCAACAAAGTATCAAGTATTTACTGTCTCAACCCTTAATAGATGATAGGCATATTAAGTGGGCTGCCTTCATTCAAAGTTTTCAACCCAACATTCAATACCAACCTGGTAAGGAGAATGTTGTAGCTGATGCTTTGAGTCAAAGACCCTCTCTTAATAATCTATCAACCATTATGGGTACTTTATTTGATTCAATGCCTGACACTTATGCACAAGATGATGATTTCAAAACCACATGGTTGCATATGATCGAGAACTCTATGCACACATTTTTGGAATACACTATTCAGAAAACTTTCTTTATTTCAAACAGAAACTGTCTGTAACTAAACCTTTTCGTACATTGATCATTGAAGAGTTGCACAAACCACCCTATGCTGGACAAAGAGGATTTACTGCTACTTTTTAAAACTTATGTCGTGATTTCTTTTGGCCTACTATGAAAACTTATGTTAAACAGTATGTTTCAACTTGTTTAATTTGTCAAAAGGTCAAAGCAGCAAACATGTAAAAAATTCGGACTTTTACACCCTCTCCCTATTCCTGAAAAACCTTGGGAACATATTTCAATGGATTTTGTCACCGGATTTCCACTCACTGTTCACAAGCATGATATGATTTGGACTGTCATTGACCATTTTCCCAAACAAGCATACTTCATTCCTTGTAAGAAAACACTCACAACACATCAAGCTGCACTTCTATTTCTTAAAGTTGTCTTTCCACATCCTGGTTTGCCTAAAGTTATAATATCAGATCGAGATTTCAAATTTTGTAGTGCTTTTTGGACTACTGTTTTTGAAAATCTTGGAACCACACTTGATTTTACTTCTGCATTCCATCCTGAGTCTAATGGTCAAACCAAAGTTACTAATCGCACCATCATTGACTTGCTAAAAGCTTATGTTTCTTCTCAACCCAAGAAATGGGATGATTACCTGCATATTCTACAGTTTGCATATAACAACACCACTCACAGTCCCACATGTAAATCTCCATTTGAAATTGTTTATGGTCATTCTCTGCCTACTCCTGCTTCCCGTTTTCCCAATATTGTGCCTACCGCTGATGATTTTACTGCTAATTTTCATGATATTTATGCAAGTGTGCATTCTGCCTTTAAACACTCATAAGAACTTTACACTAAGCATGCTAACAAGCACCGCAAGGCACACCAATTCAAAGAAGGTGATTATGTTATGCTTCGCATTGAAAAACGAAGGATCAAAAGTGTTGACACCAATGTTTTTGTTAAACTTGCTCCTCATTTTTACGGTCCTTTCAAAAATTTTGTTGTGATCAATGACGTTTCATTTTGTTTAGACCTACCTTCACATTGGCACATTCATAATGCTTTTAAGACCTTTTAGAGGATCCCTACCTACACATCACATTTATGAGGATCCACCTTCACTTGTGGACCAAGAAGAACATCTCATCCCTGCACAAATAGTTGATCATGAGGCCACCACCACACGCATGGCATGGTTTATAACCGCTATCTTTTAACCTTTAAAGACCACCCTCGAGAGGATGCCAAATGGATGCCTGAGAAAAATTTCCGCAACTTCCCAGACCTTCTCTGCACTTCCCATCACTCACAGTCCAATTGATTCTTTAGTGAGCAACTGAGGACAGTTGTTGCTACCCCTGGTGCGAGGGATGTTACGAAACTAGGCACCCTCCTATTGCATGTGGTTAACTGCAATTGGGATAGCTGGCTTAATGGTTAATTATGTGATGTCTATTTGAATTATAGTGAGTGCATAATGATTTGTAGATTGAAACTCTGGGAGTTGACGAGGAGGCGCCGATAAATAATAATTCTCTCATTTTATCCTAGCACAATATTTTAAAAATAAGCCACTATGGCTCCTTTGTAAATAGGATAGTGAGAACCCACCCTAAGAGGGTCATGCAATAACTAGTGTGTATCACTCATAACTAAAAGTGTAACATTTAATGGCCTAAAATCTTATTTGTAGCGGAAATTAGCACGAACATAGTGGGCATTTCATTAGAATAGATTCCTAAGGAGAATTACAAGAGTGCTTGGGTGGAGAGAGCAACAAAAAGCATAACACCTAGTTAGATAGCATCGACAATACTTTCAAAAGAGAGAGCAATTAAGCTATTGACAACAGTTGAGGACCGGATTTGCATGGAGCCGGTCCCCCCTCCAAAAGGCTTTGTATTATGGTTTCTCCCATCAAGAGAGACATTGTACAATACAATTATTTGTGTTCCTTCAAGACTAGCTAGTGCAATGAAGATGGAAGCTTCATACACCAAGCAAAACACTTAATCAAACACAACTTGAATTATCCCCGTTCTCAGACCCAAGACCTCACACACCTTCGAAGATGGTGAGAGCTAGCAGGGTATGAGAGTAGATTGAGAGGAAAAAGAAGTATCTTACGAGAAAGAAGTACATCTCCTCACATAATCACTCATATTAGCATAGCTTAGCTTAGTAATTAGCTTGGTAGAGAAGATGAGCATGCATTGAAGCTTGGCTCTTGGTTGGATTTGCATCCACATGCCAAGAGAGTGTTGATGTAGGCTTCTATCTCACAAGCTTGGAGTAGGTGATGAGCTCTCCATTAAAGCTTGGGAGGAGATAGAGTATTTTCCCTTCACACATGGTCAAGTGTGAGAGTGTGTGTGTCAATGCCAAGCAAAAATCAGCCCCCCCTCTCTCTTGGGCGAGCCCTAGCTGCTAAGTTAGTCTGGCTTTTGCCTCATTGGACCTCCCCAGGTCAAGCCAATAGGGATTAAGCAGCATAAGTGATAGCCTTCTGACATGTGTCCCCCTTTCCCCTTTTGTGAGAGCTTTAGATAATTAAATAATTAAACTAAACTCTCATTGGACCCCTTTGCCTCCTGGCCAATAGGAATCAGGCAAGCCATGGGGCTCCTGAATGCTCATTGGACCCCTTGGGAGACTGCCCAATAGTCTTCTAGGACACTTAATTCTTATTGGTTTCTTTTTTTAAATGTTTTTAAATTAATTAAACTAGATTTACTCTAGCCTAATTCTCATTGGTCCATTTCAAGGGTCTTCCAATAGGAATTGGGCACACCTTGTGGGCATCTGGCCTAGGGAGCTGACATGTGTCCCTCATTCCCTTTGTGTAAAGGGAGCCTGTGTGTGTGTGTGTGGCTTTCTCTTTCATCCCCCTAGCTTTGGGGCTCGCCCCCTCCCATGTAGGGATGTAGAAAGACTTTTTGGGCACACTAAGCATCCAATTTTCCCTAAGGTTGACCTTTGGACACAACCTTTGAATTTTGGAACCTTAGCATTTTGGAAGTCTTAATGGGCTGAACCTTAGGGTCTTTTTAGCCCATTGTTTCACATGGCTCTTTTGCAGATGGCCCCCCCCTTTGGATCCCTATTTTCCCTCCTTTGGATCCCTATTGTGGCTGGTCTGCTAACTTAACCAATATTCTAGCTTTTTCTCCCTTGGCACTTCCCCACATTAAATGATCAGTTTAATATGAGAAAATCATTTAGGAGAATTAGATATTGATTATTATGACAAAAAGTGGAACTAAAGTGTAAAAGAGGGCCCATCAATTTTGGCACCAATAATAAATCAAAATATCAAATACCAACTCCACAAGAGAGGTGTTGTGGAGTTTGGGGCTATGATTTTAGGCCTTTCTTGTGTAGATGCCCTCAATTTTCCATCTCCCCTCTCTTAAGCTATTATGTGTATTGTTGTACTCCTTAATTAAGTCTACATCTTCTCTTCCATGTTCTTACACCCTCTTACAGCTTGTCTCTGTCACTTCTATGCTTTTAGTGTGTGTGTGTGTTATAGTTTAGGTGTGTGTATGTGCTTGGAAATTGGGGAAAGAGGTTGACAGGTTGATGGTGATGTTTGTGAGCAAGTGTTAAATTTTTTTAAGCAACCGGTCTCCCCTCTTTCTCCCAACATATTCTCTCTCTCTCTCTCTCTCTCTCTCTCTCTCTCTCTCTCTCTCTCTCTCTCTCTCTAGCTTCGATCCGGGTATCTGGAACCCTTTTAGTGTGAACAATTTTTGGAGCCTCATTGCCCCAATGCATGGTCATTGGAACCCTTGAACCTAAGGATCCCATTGGTCTAGGTACAAAAAAATATGGCCGACTGAATGAATCTTCCACTCTAGTTCTCATACGACTCACTCTCGCTCATAGGTCCATTGCTTTGGAAAATGCTCATGTTGACTATTTGGATAGTACGCTTAGAAATTCCTTATGTATTTTCTCTATTGGTGTTGAACATGACACAATCTTGCGCCTTTCTACGCTAGAGTGTGGAGCTTATGGAGAGTGCCAAAAAGTGTAGCTAAAGGGGATCTCCTTCTTCCCAAGAGGTACGTTTTATGTTGTAAAAAAGTATTTGGTACCCCCTGAAATTTGCCTCAAGTCATTCGAAAAAAAGTTGAGTGTGGATCTCCTGCATATTAATGGGATTGTTTGAAGCATCGTACATGCACAAGAAGTCCCGTGGATAAGTATCTTTCCTTATTTCAACGGGGATTCCATTTGCAAGATGCTCATGTCTCTACCTTATGAGAAGGGAACCTATGTCAGAATTATAAGAAAGCTTCAAGGAGACGACTGAGGGATTCATAGAGGTTCTGATTCAGTATTGTGTGAAGCTGAAATGTGTTGCATTGGGGCCCTTTATAACAAGGCGTCATTGCTCATTCATGCTATGATGTAGACGAAAGCTTTTGCCTCATAGTAAAGGTGTGCTACATTATGACTTGCATCTAGGAAATGCTGTGCTAGATTTCACACAGGATCATCGACCTCGCTTTGGTATTATTGACTGGGGTTTAGCCATGAGAGTGGGTTACAAGAAGTGTGTGTCCCAAACTCCACATAAGAAGGAATGTGACTTGAGACCATATGGTTCACTCCAGAGCTAATGGGAGCCCATGATGAAGATGTCCACACAAAAGGTGTGGATGTATACGCTTTGTCTTGGATGCTTTTGCAAATCTATACTTTTTGTGAAGAGTTTGCTTCACTCCACGAGACCAGTTAGGAGGATATTGATGCATCAAGTCAAATACAACACATTTCTTGCATAATGAGAGCATAGTATTTCTAATTTAGTGGAAGAAAGTCATTGGTGGACCTTGATAAGAAGCTCCATCGCATGCGCTTAGGTCCTTCCAAGTGTTTAAGGCCATTGACAAAAATGATGCCAATCTTTTTCTAAGATCTAAGAAAATGCTTTTGGGGATTAGGGAAATAAAGTAGCCAAGTCTATTATGTAAGGTAGCCTATATGGCCTGAGGAGTTCAACAAAAGGTTTTAGAGTTTCATACTAAATGAACTTTATTATGTAGGTTAGCCTTTTGAGTTTGGAATTGAATTTGGAGCTTTCATTTAAAAAGTTCCTCTCTCTCTCTCTCTCTCTCTCTCTCTCTCTCTCTCTCTCTTTGCTGTATGATTTTTTGAAAGAGACATTCATTTTCAAGCGGTTGTGTGTTGCGTTGTTAGCATAGATAGGTAGCGATGACAGGGCGATGACTTTGAATCAGTGTTGCAAGGAGGATAAGTTGTGATTGTAGAAAACGAAGGAATTATAAACGAAGTTAGTCTAGATGGAAGTGAAGATTTTCAATCGTTTCAAATGTGTGTTGGGTTAATACACTTTTTGAACTCTTTTGAGTATAGGAAATTAGTGCACGTTGTTTTCTTGCTCTCACATGTCTTCTATTATCTCCCTCCCTATCCTTAAGTAAAACTCTCTCTCTCTCTCTCTCTCTCATACACACACACACATATACATACAATAACTACAGCTGTTGTCTCCCTTCTCTCTCTCTCTCTCTCTCTCTCTCTCTCTCTCTCTCTCACACACACACACACACACACACACACACACACACACACACACACACACTCACACACACACACACACATTTGTAAGATCCTCGATTTTAGATCTCTTTTAAAAATAAGAAATATAGATTCAAATATCCGCTTCATGAAATTTTGGTTTAGAATGCTTGATTGGCAGTGTTGTAAGGCTTTAAGGTGAAAAGAAAAGTTGTTTTCATGTTTCGGTAGGTCAGACGAACGTTTGGTTCAAATTTGGAAAAATACGTTGTTTTCTGCTTTTTGTGCTTTTTGATGTTTCTTTTTGGCAAAAAGCAGAGGCGGATTTTTAGCAAGTCCTAGGGAAGCTATGGTTCGATTTTGTAAAAATCTGCTTTTCGGACGTTTTTCATGCTATTTTTAGCTTTTCATGAATTTTAGTGTTTTTTAGTGAAAAGCGAGCTTGCTTTCTTACTTGGGTGGATAGGGGGAACCTGTGGTTCAATTTTAGATTTTTTTTCTTTTTACGCTTTTTTTAGCTTTTTGTTCTTTTCAGCGTTTTTGAAAAGCAACGTGCTCATATAAAAATATTATTTGTAGTCACCGTCGAGTATAAAAACGACCATTTGGTGGAGAAACAATATTAAATGGGATTTTTATGAGAATTATTTTTATAAAAGCGGTATCATAAATACGTTAGGGCAATATTTACGGGAAAGTCATAATTATGTCGGGGCATCACGGTGCATCATAGTTTAGTCGCCGTCGGCTAGACAACGAAAATTCATGATAAGATTGCTAATTGCATATGTCGACTCCAAGATATATCCAACTCCGTCATTGCAAGCAAGCTCTGATACAGAGTTAGAGTTTTCCCGTTGATATTTCAATCGTTATGAAAAATGCCAAAGCTTTGTTGTGAAATAGCATTGTACTTGGATTGGTGCAAATACACACAAATTGTTTTGATTTTTATTTTAATTGTAAAATATTCAAAGTTAGAAAAATGTTTCATGATTCCTACTTACATTTGAGACCTTCCTGATGTTATTATGTTTCATTGCAGTCAACGTATAAAGAAGTCTGGACAAAACTCTTGTACATTTACAAACATGAGATATTTGAGTGTACGATAAGTAAGAACTACCACATTTTACTCTTGATCACTGAGAACGTTGTGAAATGAATGCACTGAAAATTGCACGCTGCCATTTGCAATAGCCATGGAGAAGCTGTGGGATACTGAGTAGCCATTTGGGATGCATGAGGTCCATCATATAGGCGATTGCATCTGGAGTGATACCCTTGCTTTGTATTTGCTAAAAACAGCCGAGGACTTTCTAGCCGTGCCACATTTTTCATACACGTCGACTAAGGCAATGTCAAGCATAAAGATTTTTTTGATAGTTCTTGACTAACAGTATGATCGTAAGTTCTTTTTCCTATCTTAGCGCTTCCAAATTGCCACATGGATTTGGAATGCAAGCATAGGTGATTGCATATATAGAGACTCGTTTCACGTTAGCTGAAAAGAGTCTAGAGCTTCCTTGCCTCGCTCCTATACAACACATCCTGCAATCAGTGAATCTGAAAGAGCGACGCAAGTGAACGGTTGCGAGATGTATGTTTTGAGCTAGAGAGCTCTTGATTACGCATAGTACCACATGCCTCCAAGATGCAGGTATATGTGATTGCATATAGAGAGATGTGCTCACTTTGCATCAAGTGAAAATAGTCTAGAGCTTCTTGGTCCCCCCCTATTCGGTACATCCCTCTAGACAAGCATATCGACCAAGACTGTGCCAAGCATGACATTTTTTTTCATCAGACTCTGGTCAACAATATCAGGCTGATTCTATGTGCTCGTATCAGCCTCTTGTGTAGAGAAACATGATTGCATCCAAAGAGGGTCCTCACTTCGCATCTACTGAAAACAGACTAGAGCTTTTTCCTATTGGGGGAATCCTGTAATTAATGCATTCCAAGAGTCCACACTCTGCATAGCCTTGCTTTGCATCTGTTCAAAACAACCCAGGGCTTTTGCCCATCTTTGCATCTTTAAAATTGCAACATGCCTTCAAGATGCAAGCATAGGTGATTGCATCTGGAGAGATGTCATTTCATATACAAAGATGTGCTCGCTTCGCATCAGCTAAAAATACTCCAGAGCTTGTTCGCTTCCCTGATGTTAGGCGCATCCCGCAACCAGTGCATTCCAAGAGTCAATATTCCTGATAGGAAGTTGAAAATAGCCTGAAGTTTTCGCATCAACTGGAAATATTCTAGAGCTTGCTCGTTTCCCTGATGTTCAACACATCCCGCAACCAGTGCATTCCACGAGTCAACATTCCTAATAGAAACCCAAAAACAACTTAAAATTTTTGGTCTTGCTCCTGCGGTGGTATCCCACGACTTGTTCCAAGAGACACCATTCCCATCATTCAATGTATCCGACGGGAACATTTTGGGGAAAATGGTCATCAAGAACATGCCTGATCGTATTGCATCTAAGAAAAACATTTTAAAGCTTCTTCTCTTGCCCTTGTTTGACATATCCGCATATAAATCACTTCAAAAGACCTCATTTGGTGAGGAAACCGTCACTTTTCATGTGGTTAAAATAGTCGAGAGTTGTCCTGCCCACAACCATGCTGCTCGTATTTAGCAATCAATGTGCTCGAGAAGCTGACGATTAATAGAAAAAGCGCATCCAAACTTTTTGGAGTTTTGTGAGGGCACCACATTCGGCACACATATTGATCAAAAGACCGTTACACATGACATTCTCCTCCAGCAGTCCGTGACTAGCAATTTCATCATCATAAATTCTGAAACCCATGTGAAGGTTTGGCATAAGGCAACCAACTTTCAAGGTGCAAGCATGGGTGAATCCATTTGGAAAAAGACCTTTCCTTTGCATCTGGTTAAAATAGCCCAGAGCTTTCTGGTTACTTTCCCTGTGACTACAATCCCCTCTATATTTGTCCCCTCTGTCATTCTCTCTTCATCTTTCATACATTCTCTCATCTTGATCATGTCTTCCACAATCTCCATCATGATGTCGATCATGTCTACTACGATATCCATCATCATCTCTTTCTTGTTGAAATTGGCCTTCTTTGGTGAAGTCTGAACTCTGACACTCCCTCCCAACACCTACTCTCATGGCAGTAGTCAACGTCAGGCATTTTGAAAAGCTCCTTCGTGCCATGCATAATTTGGAAAGACACTCAAAGGCTTGCTCCTTGGCCGGCAAAGAAGTAGGAAGCATACTTTCACTGATAGCAGGCTTGTGGTCTCTTGGGATAGTTTCCTATGACGTTAAAACATTCTTCTTCTTCTTCTCCTCCTCCTCCTCCTCCTCTCTCTCTCTCTCTCTCTCTCTCTCTCTCTCTCAATTTTGAATAATGTTTGGGACTGATTAATCATTGTTGAGTAGCCCTTTAGTTGTTGAGATACATGGTAGCTCATGGATTCCTCTGAGGCCAAATGGAGATAAGGTGGAATAAGTTGCAGACTAGTCATCTCAGAACTCTAGTGAAGAGCTTTTGATACAACACAAATTTAGATTATGAAATTAGTGCAAACCTCTGTTCACCTAGAAGTACAATGTTCACGACCAGGGATCACATAAATGTTAGGCGTCAATGTAAAAGTTGAAGCATCAGGATTCTTCAAGTCCAAAAAAAAACTAAAAGCTTCTCTAGAAGCCTCTACATTGCCCGTAGTCTAACAAGCACTCAATATTGCACTCCAAGCTATGGGGTCTAGTCTAGAAGGTAGCTTATCCAAAATCATAAAGGCCTCATCAAATTGGCCTGCCTCAAGGTCTAGCAAACAGTTAATGTGATTGTTGGTCGAAATGATCTCATAATAGTTTCTCATGAGCTCAAAGTATACACGGCTTGAACCCACAAGCCCTGCATGATTACACACCATAAGGAGAGCACATTCAATAACCCATGCATTCCATCCTACAATATCTGTAATGTAAATGGCCTATGAACTTTGAGAATAGCGAAATTAAGAGGATTAGAGTGAGCATTTTTGTGAGCTTACTTTGAGAACTTCGAGGGTGAACTTAATTGATGGTAGCAACATAAACATAGTACTTAATTAACTTGGCATGAACAATACTTTTGAGAGAGAGAGAGAGAGAGAGAGAGAGAGAGAGGGAGTATTAGAGAACATGACAATAGATGAGGACCGGATTTACTTGGATCCGGTCCCCCCTCCAAAAGGCGTTTGTATTATAGATTCTCCCATCAAGAGAGACTTTGTTACAATACAATCTTTGTGTTCCTTGTGACCTTGGTGATGCTATGAAGATGGAAAGCTTTATGCATCACGAGCTTAACATAAACTTTGCAAAAAGCATTAACTATCCCAAGCCTCAGTCCCAAGGCCTCAAACACCTTTGAAGGTGGAGAGAGCTAGCGGGGAATAAGGGCAGGGAAGAAGAAGAAGAAACATTCCATAAGAGAAAGAAATAGTTCCTCACTTATCATCACTCTCCTTGCTTATCATAACATAATAGCATAGTAATGAAGATGAAGAAGATGGCAAGCTTAAGTATTGAAGCATGGCTCTTGGTTGGATTTGCATTCCATAGCCAAGAGTGTTGGTGTGGCTCTCCACTTCTCAACAAACTTGGAGAAGGAGATGGAGCTCTTGCATTTTGCACTCCACACAATGACAGAATGTGTGTGTGTGTGTGTGTGTGTGTGTGGGAGAGTATATCCCCCCTCTCATGCTTGGTCCACATCTCTCTCTCTCTCTCTCTCTCTCTCTCTCTCTCTCTCTTATATTATTTTATTATTTCCTTTGGACATGTGTCCTCTTTTTCCTCTTTTGAGAGAAAGAACTTAATTATCTATTTTTATGTATTTAAATTCTCATTTGACCCCTTTAAAACCTAACCAATAGCATTCAAGCACATCATGAGAGCCACATGTGGAGGATCATTTGAACATGTGTCTTTTATGCTTATTAAGACATTTGGTTGAATGGAATACTTCAAGGACTTATTCAATCAAGCAAGCATGTGTCTTTTATGCTTCTTAAGTTATTTGTTTTGAATTGAATACTTCAAGCCTTAGTCAATCAAGCATGGACGACGTTCATGCCTCTTGAGAACTTATCTTTGAATTTAACATTTCAAAAACCTTAGTCATTTAAGCATAAAAATCACCTCAAGCTTTGGGTAACGTTCCCACAACCACTTTAAGCGTCTTAGCACCTCATGCTTCGGTACGATTCTCACCTTGAGGTTAGCCCTAGCTTGCGTAAGGTCAAATGAATTTTTTACACTAGATTTTGGAGGTCCTTATTGAAGCTAAATCTAAGGTCTTTTAAGCTCCATTAGGTAGCATTGCTCATTGACATACCATCTCTCATTTGGACCCCTTTACCATTGGCTTCGTGTTGAGATAGATCTGTAAGCACATGTCTATATTCTAACCCTTGTTCCTGTTTATCATCCCACATTAAATGATCAGTTTAATATGAGAAAATCATTTGGGTTGGTTAGATATTAGATTTTATGACAATATCCCTTCTTGATATCTCTCCCAAGGCATGTTGGGCATCCACCAAGCTACCACATTTTCAATTGTGCACGTCTGTCGCACGTGTCAATGCAAGGGACTTGTCGATACACTGTGTGCGAGCCACAAATGGCTCCAAGCACGCAAATAGCCTAAATTAGTAAGCTCAAAGATGACGATGGTGTGTCACTCACCGCTCTATGCTTGCTGTGTGGAGGATTCCTTGCCGCAAAGAAGAGGGAGACGTTGCTACACCGCGCTCAACAGTTTCACCGCCGCCGTGTCATCGTCGCAATGCTCAATCGCACACACTCTCTCTCTCTCTTTCTCTCTCACGCATACACACACATACAAGGAGATGAAGAAGAAGAAGATGGAAATGGAGCAAGAGCACTCTTCAATTACACAAATGAGAGAATGAGTGAGATTTAAGTTTAGTTGACTTTTATATGAGCTTGCCCCATTCACACTTGGGTGCCGATGCTTAGCCAACTAATCCCTTGAATGTTCCAGTTAGAGTGCACCTTTCATCGACGGTCACTCTTACCCTTTTCCTATTGGACCGATAAGCCCGATACCTGATTCTACCAAATAAATAATACGACGTCCGTCTTAGGTGATAGGAATGTGCGTGGTGCGTGAGGGTTAACATGCCCCCCTTCCTCATGAGTAGATTCTGTCCTCGGAAGCTATTGAGTTGAAGCTCTTTCATCGAGGTGGAAGAGCATTTGAGATGAATGTCCTTAGCCTTCTTCAGTCACTGCAAAATCAAACAACATTGGCACAGTAATTGCATTCTCATATACAATTAAAAAGCATATGCAGTTGTAGGCAGACAATTTGATTGGTAACAGAATTTTAAACCATTTGTGAGCAATAAACATTAAATTGCAATATAATCAAACGCATAAATAGTTGTAAAGGTAAAAAATTAAACAAGTCTGGGGTCGCTAATTTAACGATAGAAAGGCACTAGAGATCGACTATTAATACCATGGGCAAGCTTCTCAATTTTCTCTGGTCAATTAAGTTGTTTAATTGCGAGAGCCAAGTATTTCATGTCCGAGGGACTACAGGCTATACCTAGAAGACCTTGTAGTTAAGCTACGAAAAAAGGAATTGCTCATGAAATCATCGCCTAACTTATTTCCTTTTCTTTGACCCCGCAAAGTCTTTTCACATTGTTTCAATTTAGATGTGTGTGCTTATTTTGTATACCTTGGGTTTTTTGCTTTTCAAGGAAAAGCGCCTACACTGGGAACCTCTAGGGCTCTAGTACCATAGGCGATACATGTGAGTGAAGTACCAAATCAAGCTGAGATTTCTCTTCTAGCTTAAGATTTTACATTGTGGCACTTTGTTTTTTTTTTGTACGTTTTCATTATTTTAATTTTGTAACTTTGGGGGGTCATATAACACTGTTACCCTTCCCAGGCTCTCATCACATTAGTAAACTCCCTTTATAATACTTAAGCTAAAAGTCAATAGGGACTAAGCCCACTAGAAAGCCCTAGTACATTTCACACAATGCTGCCTAAATCGGATTAAGAACCTAAATAACCATTGATTATTATAAAGGCATTCCCCATGGTATTAAGAGAAGATCTTTAACGCCTAGCTTGGTCAAACTAGCTTAGTCGGACTGCTTGATTTTTAAACCTAGACAAGTGATTATGACAAAAAATTACATTGAATTTAATGTTTTATACTAAGCAAATGTGCTGGATATTATGCTACCAATCACAATTAAAGCAGACAAACATGGATGCAAAAAGATAAGGGGCAATGCTAATGGACAAGAAACACATGTTTGTGTTGATGGTCGCGCTTGATTTGAAGTGTGAACGAGAGAAAGATTCCATGAAGGTCCAAATCCTAACAACAGCAACACGTTCTTGTACACACTAGGAAACACAAAGAATACCTCTAGGAGGCACATCAATGGGAAAAGGTACCAACACTTATTGAACACAATTAAAAAACATAAGGAACCCTAACCTAATTATTTGCACTCCCCCTAGAGAGTCAAGGGAATAGGATATTGTAGACATTGGGGGGAAACTCTAAGGCTAAACCCCTATCCTTGTCGTCGAGAAAAACAAAGTCATCATCCATGAGACCATATGTGCCATCCGTATAGTCATGTAAATCTTCTTCTTCATCAGAGGCACCAATGTTTACTAAGAAGGTCACTAGACGCCTATAGTCATCTTGGTTAAAAGGGTAAGCTTGTGCAATGGGAGAAACGCTCTCTACTAAGTATGGATTAGTCGTGGTCAAGAGACGTATCAGCCATTCTAACTCTTCGAAATTCCTCTCACATGCTAGCGTACCTACCAAATCCCATTCACAGGCAAGCACCGGAAAGACCATGTGAAATATTTGTGAAAAGTAACGAGGGTACCTCTCACCCAAGGCAGGAGTGGATGACTCTAGCGTACTAGCCATATCTGTACACGCAAATAGATGATGGTTAGAGTGCAAATATTACAAGGGCTGTGTTCTTGTGTATAATGTGTTTTTATGATTTTGTGTTATGGCTCTTGCTCTTTTACTTTTTTATCTTGTTTTTGTGAGTATAAGGCTTTATATATACAGTCCCTAAGATTCGAGATTGAGAGGTCAGGGAGGAAGATTGAGAGGGAAGCAAGTGAATGATGGATGTCAGCAAACACTCCCCCCTTCCTTGGGTAGATCATACCTTTTGGAATGATGTCGTCACCTTTTGAAACGAATTGTTCCAAGTTGTTATGGGTGAAGGCTTTAACCAATAGTTTTCGACTGCCCTATGCGTTTCATCTAGTTGCAAGGGTGGTAAGGTACTCTCCTATGATTTTATTTGCAATGTTGTTGTAGGTGGTGAACTTACAATGGGAGGTGCAAACTCTTTCTTGCTTGTATGATATGTACAATGGTAGGTGGAGGTTGTGTCAAAGCTTCTATTTCCGAAGAGCAAGAAGCTTCATTTGATTTCCCTGTTTCTGAGCTAGGTGGAACAAATCCTTCTTTCTTCGGTACCCAAACTAGCTTTGGAGCAGGTGTGTAGCATTCCGTGATTTTTTCCTTTTCGCGATATTCAATTTCTTTTGGAGCCACAGGATTGAGCTCACATGGGCCCGGTGACAAGTAAGAGCACAATTTACGTTTTGGTACCCAAATTTGATCATTTCCTTTATAATAGCCTTGGGCTTCTAATATTTTTTTAAGAATCCAACTCAACGTTTCTTTACATTTCGTGGGGCGAATGGGACGTCTCTTACCAGGCTCCTGTCTTTTAGCACTGACTATGGTTGCTAAAGAAGCTTTAGGGACCCACTTGTATGTTTTCTTTGTTATATTGGGATGGGTCTTGTGTGTCTCAAGCTTTATTTCAACTACATTAGTTGAAGCTCTAGAGAGTTGGGCTATGGGGATATATGGTTCAACCACTTGGACATGCAATGTTTTGGGTTTTATTTCCTTAAGAGGAAATATCTTAGGGACTATGGCTTGAATGGCAGGGCTAAGAGTTGGTTTATGTGTTGTGACACCCCCTGTCCCCCAATCAATAGTGCATTTGGTGGCTATCATCCACGTGCGTCCTAGGTTTATATTACCCTCCATAGTTCTAACATGCATGCCCAAAAAGTTTTGAGCTACAACCCCATTGTGAGAACTGAATTGGCAGGGCTAAGAGTTGGTTTATGTGTTGTGACACCCCCTGTCCCCCAATCAATAGTGCATTTGGTGGCTATCATCCACGTGCGTCCTAGGTTTATATTACCCTCCATAGTTCTAACATGCATGACCAAAAAGTTTTGAGCTACAACCCCATTGTCGGAACTGAATGAAGTGTGCCAAATTCCAAAAATCACAGTTTTTTTCTTGTTGACACCCTTGACTTGGATAATACTCTCAGATAAAGGTGGATTCCCTAACTGACACCACACCCCATATGATAGCAGATTATATATAGCACTTTTCCATAGGCGCTGTTTAGCTCAATAGGGTATTGTAGAGGTGTGTCAGAGTCCAACAGATCCTCATTGATTTCAACGTGGAATGCATGTGTAAGTCCAAGGTTAGCCTCTTGTTGGCGTCTTATATGTTGTTGTAGCTCCTTAGCCTCAGCTTGAGCTTGTATCATCTTCAATTCTGTTTGTGCCTTGGCTGCCTTTTTTGTATGGATGGCACGTAGCTCCTCTTGGCTTAAAGGATCATAGTATCTTTTAAATTTGCTCCCATTGAGGAATCCAATGGTTTCAGCTCCATTAAGAGTCTCCACACAAACAGTTCCTTGTGGGGTGATCTCACATACTCTATATGGTCATTTTCCCGCATATTTCAACTTTTTCTTTTGGTTACGCACTCCATACATAAGGACTTTATCACCAACATTGATATCTTTGTTCTTTAGACGACGGTCAAACCATTTCTTCCTCCCATCTTTCTCCACAAGTGCATTTTGCACAGCTAATTGCCTCTCTTCATCTAGCCTTTTCAAGGATATATAATCGCTCAACTAAGGGGTTACCATCCCAACCTTCTTGAAAAGCTACTCGAAGACTAGGAACGACAAACTCTCATGGCATAACCGCTTCTTGGCCATACACCATCTTAAACGGTGTGTAGTTAATGGCAACTTTGTACGCAGTACGATAAGCCCATAGAGCTGATGTAAGCTTTAAATCCCAATCTGTGTGATGAGCTTCCACCGGTTTGGTCAAGATAGAGATTAAGGTCTTGTTGGTGCTCTCAGCTTGGCCATTTGCTTGTGGATAATAAGGTGTGGACTTATGGTGAGCTATCATAAAGTTGGTAGTGATTTCTTTTATTACTCCATTTATAAAATGAGTACCATTGTCACTCACAATCTCAAAGGGACAACTAAATCTTGTAATAATGTTCTCAAAGAGAAACTTGGCAGTTGACCTCGCATTGGCCTTTATGTTGCCCTGGCTTCCGCCCACTTTGTCACATAGTCAGTGGCAATGATAATATATCGAGATTGAGTGCTACGAGCTGCGGGACTAATTGGGCCTACAAAGTCCAAACCCCATTTTTCAAATGGTTGAGTCACTTTAACAGGATGTAAGAGCATCTTATCCTTTCATTGTGTGATCTTATAACGTTGGCATTCATCACATCCTTTTGCAAAAAGTGATGCATCCTTGAATAAGGTAGGCCACCAATAGCTTGATTACAACACCTTTCTAGCTGTTAATTCCCCTGAGAAATGTCCATCGGCTATACCCATGTGGGCTTCTTGCAGTATGTATAAATACTCATCCTCACGGGCACAACGTCTAAGAATATTATCCATCCCTAGCATGTAGAGAGTTCTTGCAATGAGAGAGTAAGGTTCACATTCTTTTAATAGTTTTTGATCTATGTCTTTACGAATCTCTTTGGGTGGAAAACCATTAGCTAGAATGTTCACAATCTTCTCACTCCATTCAGGTATGATTTCGACTAGGAATAGAGGAGTATCGGGCAACTCATCATCGACTCTAGTAGGGGCTTCACCATTGGGTATGCGAGACAAATGATCCGCCATGACATGTCTTTTACCAGGTCTCACCACGACCGTAAAATCAAACTCAAGGAGAATTAACAACCATCGTGTAATTCTTCTCGTGGAACAAGGTTTATTTACTAGATACAACAAAGCTTGATGATCAACATAGAAAACAAGTTAAAAAACTTGTTGGCCAGAAGGTAGTAGCAAAATTTCTTCACTGCATAAATCATACCTAAACCTTCTCGCTCTGTAGTGGTGTAGTTTCTCTCGGCATCATTCAATTGATAACTTGCAAAGCTAATGGGTTAGTCCAGTTTATGTTCCCCTGGTTGAACTAGAACACACCCAATAGCAAAGTTTGATGCATCAATATGCACATGGAAAATTACATTCCAATCGGGCACTCGTATAATAGGAGCGCTAGTCAAGGTCTTTTTCAATGACTCATAAGCATGGTCATACTCCGCG
The DNA here is from genome assembly GCF_014529385.1 of Adiantum capillus-veneris. NCBI lineage: Eukaryota > Viridiplantae > Streptophyta > Polypodiopsida > Polypodiales > Pteridaceae > Adiantum > Adiantum capillus-veneris. Next base: position 125,350,884 of record NC_140935.1, read on the forward strand.
GTCCATTAGAACTCAATAAGAAGCTTGTACAAAGGACGAGCTATCTCGGCAAAGTTTAAAATAAACCGTCGGTAATAACCAACATGGCCCATGAACCTTTGAACTCCTTTATAGTTTGTAGGTGGTGGAAATTCAGCAATGGCTTTAATTTTGCTCTCATATGTGGAAATCTCGTTTTTGGACACTATATGCCTTAAAATTGAAGGTGCCGCGGGAAGCGTGTGCGAGTGTGAGAGCAGAGAGAGAGACCTACTTTGGGTGGAGCGCACAACAACGTTATCCTGTTGTTGCAGCTCCTTATTCTATTGTATTAAAGAATAAGTGTATATATGGTTAAGTTAGTAGACGGGTTAGTAGTAAGTGGGATGTCCGGCCAGTTGGCCTGAATCCCAACAAACTCCCACTTGAAGGCCAACGCAGTCCAAGTGACCTGGTATGTACAACTGTGAAGCAATCTAGTGGCTTCAACCTATACCCATCGACTCACTACAATATGTATACCGCTCCAAAGCTAAGCCTTTCGTCAAAGCATCTGCTGGGTTGTCGTCAGTGTGTACCTTGACCAAATCAATGAGCTCTTTGGCCAAAAAATCTCTCACGAGATGATACTTGACTTCAATGTGTTTCGATTTGGAGTGAAACATGGGATTCCTTGCCAATGCAAGAGCACTCTGACTATCACAATATATCACAGGAGTCTCATCAATGCCAGGATTTCTAACCATGCGAGATAACCATATAGCCTCTTTACTTGCATCCGACAATGCAACTACTCTGCTTCTGTAGTGGAAGACGATGTACAATCTTGAAGACATGACCTCCAAGATACTGCTGCTCCAACAAATGTGAAGACATAGCCAGATGTCGATCTTCTATTGTTGACACAACTCGCATAGTCTGCATCCGCATAACCCACGATGGATGTATCACTATTCCTGAAGCATAAACACCTTCCGAACGTACCTTTGAGGTACCTAAGAATGTGCTTCACTGCTTCCTAATGCTTGCTGTGAGGATTTTCCATATATCGGCTCACCACTCCCACTGCAAAAGCAATGTCTGGTCTTGTGGCCACCATAGCATACATGAGACTGCCCATTGTCGAAGAATATGGTACCTTAGCCATTTCAGCTCGCTCAACATCAGATTTGGGTTCATCTTCCTTGCTGAGTTTCAAGAATGCCTGCATTGGGGTACTCAATGCTTTCCCCCCCTGCATATTGAAACGCTGCAAAACTTTCTCAATGTATGTTTCTTGAGATAACTCAAGAATACGACGTTTACGATCTCTTCTGATTCGCATGCCAAGAAAGTGTGTAGCATCCCCCAAATCTTTCATTGCAAATTTATTGCTAAGTGTTTTCTTCAAGTTGGCAATTTCCGCAATGGATTTCCCAGCTATAAGCATGTCATCAACATACAAAACTAGAATGATCAGCGAGCCATCATCTAGCTTTCTTGTGTACAAGCAGTGATCCTCTTCACTCCTTTTATATCCTTGAGACCTCATACATGCATCAAATTTATGATACCACTGCCTTGAACCCTGCTTTAAGCCATAAAGTGCCTTCTTGAGCTTATATACTAGCTCCTCACGAGATGCATTCTCCCGAACAAACCCTTCAGGCTGCTACATGTAAACATCCTCATCGAGATCCCCATGAAGAAACGCTGTCTTCACATCCATTTGGACAAGTTCCATGTCCTCAATTTGCTACAAGACCAAGTATGATTCTAAGTGTTGTCATCTTAACCATATGCGAAAAGATTTCATCAAAATCGACTCCCTTTTGCTGTTTGAACCCTTTGGCTACAAGTCTAGCCTTGTACTTTGGATTTGGATCACCTGAGATAAATTTCTTCTTGTAAACCCATTTGCAAGGTAAAGCTTTCGCATCATTTGGCAGTTCTACCAAGTCCCAAGTGTCATTAGCCAGAATCGAGTTATACTCAGATTTCATAGCATGCTCCCACTTCACCACATCATCTGCCATCATGGCTTCTTGGTAGCAGCTTGGCTCACCGCAATCGGTCAACATGATGTAATCAAGACTTGGCTCAAAACGCACAGGTGGACGAGAGACTCTAGTAGACCGTCTCACTCCTTGACCATTGCTATCCACTCCCTCTGGAGCATTGCTAGTGGAAGGTACATCACTAGCCCGCTGAGTTGATTTCACTGTCTCTGAGGCAACATCCTCAAAAGTGACTCTCCGAATCTCTATTTCCTTGATCGGTTGTTTATGCATCTTCGACTCATTGAAGATCACATCTGATCTACGGATGACTCGACGAGATTCCGGGTGCCAGAGACGATATCCCATCTCTCCATCTACACCATATCCAATGAAATACATTTGTGTGACTTTGGCTCTAACTTCTGTCGAAGTTGTTTAGGCACGTGAGCATAAGCTTCACAACCAAAAACACGTAGATAGTCATAGTGGGGCTTACATTTAGACCATAATTCTTTTGGAATCTCATAATTCAATGGCGTAATGTGGCCAAGACAGCTTCTGCCCAAAAGCCTTGTGTGAGATTTGCCAGAAAGCATGGTTGTGACTCTTTCCTGAATCGTACGATTCATGCGCTCAGCAACTCCATTCTGAGCTGGTGTGTATGGTGCAATAAACTGCCTTTTAATCCCCCTTTTAGCACAGAAATTATCAAACTCCTTGGAGACATACTCTCCACCATTGTCAGTCCGCAACCTCTTGAGTTTCTTGCCAGACTGATTCTCAACGAGTGCTAAAAATTTTTGGAGCACAGGAAGAACTTGGTCCTTATGTTTCAAAGGATATTCCCACACCTTTCGAATAGAGTCATCTATGAATGTCACAAAATAGATTGCCCCCCCTAGAGATTTGGTTGACATAGGACCACAAACATCACTATGCACTAAATCTAGAGGTTCAGCTCGCTTTTGACCCAATGGTAAGTGCACAGACCTAGTCTGTTTGCCATAGATACAATGCTCACAAACAAGAAAGTCAACATAAGACAAGACAGGTAAGTAGCCAAAACGAGTCAAAGTTCTCATTCCTTTTTGGCTAATGTGACCTAGCCGGCAATTCCACAACTCAGTAGACGACAGCTCGGCTATAGATATGTAATCATGACCAACATCTGACACATGCATGGAATACAAGGTACCATGCTTCTGACCTCTGAGTACAACAAGATTACCTTTGCGTACTATCCACGAACCATTGCCAAATGTGGTGTTGTAGCCCAAATCATCAAGCTGACCAACATAAATCAAGCTTTCAGTCAACTTGGGCACATGCCTGACATTACATAAAGTAAAGTGCGTGCCATTCCTTAGATGCAATTTGACGTTTCCGACACCCTCAATGTCTAGTTCATAAGCATCACCAAGTCTCACTTCGCCACAAGAGTGAGAATAAGTAGAGAACCACTCTCTATGTGGTGTCACATGGAAACTCGCACCAAAATCTACTATCCAATTTTGTGCATACTGCGCATCTTCTATAACAAGAGTTTTGATAGGTAGATCTGCTGTGAAGACCAATACGTCAGAGGTAAGTGACATAACAACCGCTGGAAGAGTCTCTACAATAGGAGAATTTGAGGACTCTAGCACATTGATCTCCTCTAACTTTGCTTTGCCCTTGTTTGAATCATCAAACTAAGAAGTTTCACCGGATTGTTTATCTTCTTGTCTTGCTTCCATTTCCTGCAATCCTTCTTCACATGCCCTTTTTTATGGTAGTGATAGCACTCGACATTATGCATAGAACCCTGAGACTTACTGCGTGAGCCCCTATGTTCCTTGCTTTTGGCACGAATTTGAGTGAGACCCCTCTATTTATCACTAGCAACATACACATCACCATCCTTCTTGCCTTTGAGAGATTTCCTACGAATCTCCTCGGTAAATAGACTCCCAAGGAAGTCATTGTATACTAGACCAGTACCAGGTGCTGAGTTGCTAATTGCAGTACAGAACGTATCCTAAGATGAGGGTAAACTGCATAGCGAGAAGATACATTTGATTTCCTCATCAAAGACCAAACCTTGAGTGGTCAACTGAGTGAAAATGATATTGAACTCATTAATCTGAGTAGAAATAGTGGCCTCTTCCTTCATACGAAGGTCAAACAGCTTCTTCACAGAGAAAACCTTATTAGTGGCACTTTTATTCTCGTAACTAGAACACAACTTATCCCATACATCTCTAGCAGTTCTTTCTCCAACTATAGTAAAGTACACAGATTCGACCAAATGCAAACGGAGGGTAGATTTGGCCTTAGCATCAAGTTCTCCCACTCAACATCTGTATACTCGCCCTCTGGGTGCTCCATGATAGGATCCAGCTGGCCTTTTTGTATAAGAACATCTTGAATCTGCTCTTTCCAGATAACAAAATTCGTCCCATCAAATTTCCGGATATTGTAAATATCCTTTTCACCACTAGATGACATGGCTGCAAGCTAAAGATAATATGGCAATAAACATTGGTAATTTTGAGAAAAATTCGACAGAGTTTCCCTAGAAAAACTGACAGAATCTCAACCCAAAATTGTCACAAGAGATCAGTAACGCATAAAAAGTAATGCTCTCAAAGCATAAGACAGGCGCATCAACTACTAACTGTGCATTAAAAAGTCAAAAGCTAACCCGAGACTGCCAACACGACGTCAAATCCACCTAGCCCTCTCTATACATGTCCTATGGCGAGGCCACAAAAAAGGGGTACTCCAGCAACCTGTATCACCGAAAGGATCTCAACATTCGAGAATCCCCCAGCTCAAGAAAACCTCACGCTATCGACCCTCACAAAAGGTTATGCAGACAAAAAACCAGCCCAGTCTCAGAAAGGGCCTCCGAATCGAGTCTCAGAAACGATCGGGACTGCCAGAAACAAGCCAAATCGGCTCCACAAAAGGTACATATGGCAGTTTCCACAACTCAACATACATCCACTGTCAACAATACTGCAAGGTGTAGTATACGCGCTCAAACAGGTGCCAAACAAAATGTGCAAGTAGTAAACAAATTCCTGCGGGGAGTAAAACCGCTCTCAAAAGAGCTCAAGCACTATCAAAAGTGCCAAAACAATGCATATGCGCATCGAATACTCCCACTGAAATCTGTGCTGATGCTAAACACTGCAACCTGTAAGAAACCTGGATGTCTTGTATGTATGCAAGAACATGTGAGGAGATGGATGCTTGAAAAATCCGAGACAATGTCGATGCCGAAAAGTGCTCCTAATCAGCCCATAAATACCATCTCAATAGCACATAATAGCCATAAAATGGCTATATACCATCCCAAAATAGTCTCTGAACAACCTGCACCTGTGTCCTGTACCTGTACCTATATCTGTAGCAAAAGTGGAGTTGAAAAATACAACTCCTGAAGCGTAGCTCGGATGAAGCTTTCGACTGCACGAACAGCTTCGAAAGGGGGGTAAAACCCCAGGACGCCACATGGAAACGCTCTCGGAATGGTGAATTTGCCGAAGCCGAAATCGAAAACCTGTTTGCACTTTTGAAAGTGCATGCGCGCGCGGACGTGAAAATGGCAAGCACAAACCCTGCTCTTATACGAGTTGAAGGTGCCGCGAGAAGCGTGTGCGAGTGCAAGTGTGAGAGCAGAGAGAGAGAGAGAGAGAGAGAGAGAGAGAGAGAGAGAGAGAGAGAGAGAGAGAGAGAGAGAGAGAGAGAGACCTGCTTTGGGTGGAGCGCACAACAACATTATCCTGTTGCAGCTCCTTATTCTATTGTATTAAAGAATAAGTGTATATATGGTTAAGTTAGTAGATGGGTTAGTAGTAGGTGGGATGTCCAGCCAGTTGGCCTGAATCCCAACAAAAATGACTCCATGTTTAACCCAAAATTGGCATTTGAAAGGGTTTAAGGAGATGTGATACAATCTGCACTTCTCAAACACTTTTCGTAAGCATGATAGATGTTCTTTCCAAGAGGAATAAACACATAGGTCATCTAAGAAAGCTTCGCAAAAATCCCTCAAATATTCTCTAAAAGCAGTGTTTATTAATCTTTGAAAGGTAGCAGGGGCATTGGTTAAGCCAAAAGCCATGACATAAAATACGAACACTCCAAATTCGGTTATAAAGGTTGTCTTAGCTTGGTCCTCCAGCACAATTGTGATTTGATTGTAGCCAGAGTACCCATCTAAAAAGCTATAAGCTTCCTTCCCTGCAACTCTTTCAAGCACATGTTCTGAATATGGCAAGGGGTAATGGTCCCTCCTAGTGGCGGCATTGACCTTCTTGAGATCCACACACACTCTGAGTTTCCCATTCTTTTTTGGCACAATCACTATTGGAGACACCCATTCTGAGTGCTCAATAGGGTATATGAATCCTCATTCCACAAGCTTTTCAATCTCTTCTTGAATGATTTTTTCATATTTAGGATTCATTGGGTAGGGTCATTGCTGAACTGGCTTAGCCATGCTATTCATGGGGATTGTGTGTTGCACCACGAAAGGTGGAACACCTTTCATATCATGATATATCCAGGCAAATATATCCCTGAATTCCTTGAGAAGGTCTTTAAGTACACACTCCTCAGTCTCTGTCAGATCTTGGGCAATGAAAACATGTTTGGACTCTTCTCATGGTTTGCTAACTCTATTTCCTTAACTATTGTTGGACCTTCATAGACTCCATTGCTCCAATCCATAGGTTTTCTTTGAGCCTTTGTATACACAACCTTACGTTCCTCTGTGGTATAGGATTGGAAATGTTCAGGGTGTAAGTTTGTGGGGTCCTGTTGTTCTGTGGACTGTGATTTCACTTCCAATTCCTTTTGTTGTTGGGCTAACTCTCGATTTTGTCGTCTCCTTACGGTACGGCTCAACTTTGACTTCTCTATAGCCTCTAGTTGTGCGATGTCAGTGGGTTGTGGACTACACCACATAACGCTGGAGACCCGGGGGATTCACCATGGAAAACTTACCGCACCACATAAGTGCAGGGAAAGGGGTTTTTTTTACAAGCTACATAAGCGTATAGTTAAGGGGGAGGTCCCCAATAATTTATCTCTCAAGCTTAAAAATAAGGGAGGGAGTATCACATTTAGGGGGGGTGGGGGACCCAGGTTGATTACGTGTAACGATTGGTCACCGATGTGCACTAGAACTTAGATGAATCTAGGGGAAGTTTTGTATCAAGTCACACATCAAATTTTGCATCAAGCCGATCATAGATAAGGGATGATTTGGAGCAGGTCAAGGGTTGATTTACACCAGCTTTGGATGGGTCAGAATTGGACTAGTAGCCAGAGTGTAGGCTGATCGGGCACATAGTTTGAAAGTCAAACTAAGACACATTGAGGGTACATCTAGTTATCAACAGAAGTGGTTCCTTAGTACATTGTTAGTCACTATGCTACACAATCTTTGACTAGTTTGACTCAGTAAGACCATGTGAGACCTAAATTTTATATGTAAGATAGGGGTATGATATTTTCCTTCATTGATTGTCGTATAAGCATAGAAAGGGGGGTCATATTCCCTAATATGAGTCATATATAGGGGTTTTATCAAAGTTTTCCGCTCGCAGGTGGCGTCTCGTATTGTATATAGAGTGAATCCCCCGGGATTGGAGAGGGGGAATGGGGGAACACGCTGGAGAGTGGGAATGGGGGAATAGCTCAGGGTATTCATAGCACCCCTATCCTCTCGGAAAACACCTTCAAGAAACACTTTACACTAGCAGACCACCGCTTGCTCAATTGCCACTGCTCACACACTCTACAAATCCACCACACAAGGCACACCTGCTACCACTGCCTGTCTCCACCCTTACACACACACAACCGCTCAATCTCACTCTCTCACTCAAAACACCGTCGGTCTGGGGGGCACACACATCCACACAGCGAGCACCGAGGAGAACCATAGCAGGAGAAAGAGAAGGGGGGAAGGGGAAAAAACAGCAAGAGGGGGCAACGGTGGCTTGATTACACTTCAAAAAACATGTACGCTGACTTCCACTACCATCACCATGGCGATTTTCAAGCAAAAGTTACAAAGGGGCTAGCTTGCTAGAGAACTCCACTTTGTAGGCTTCAAACGGCACCCAAAAGGCCAGGAAAAAAGCCCTTAATTTAATCCAATTTTGACTTTTATAGGGGGGGGGCCTTTAATTTGGGAATTTACACTTTAATTGGTCCACTTGGCACCTTGAATTGGCATTTTTTGGGAAAGGGGCACCGCCTTGCTCTATGTGCTCTTTTCTTCTCTCTTTTGCACTTGGGAGGGGGGGGCGATGTCGCTATTGCCCCCTAGGCATTATTATTTTTTTTTACCTTTTTTACCTTCATTTTTTACCCCTTTGTGGGCTTAGCCTTCCACTACTCTACATGGTTTGACTTTGACTCTCTCTCTCTCTCTCTCTCTCTCTCTCTCTCTCTCTCTCTATTTGACTCCTCTTTTGCCCCCTTTTTTGGCCTTTCATTTGGCTTGGCTTCAACCTTGCCCTTAGCTTTGGTTTGTCCTTTGCTTTGCCCGGACGGCTTTTGAATTGGGCGGGCTCTCTTTCTTCTTTCCTCTATGTTCCTTGTCCGCTGCGGGAACCCCTCCCTTTGCACCTACCCCCTTGGCCCTTGCTTCACCTTGCTGTATCTTTGTGGGACGAGCCTCTTTCATGAGTGGGGGAGGCAATAGCGATGCCTCTATTGCCCGCCCTCTCTTCAAAATTTTGGGGCCCCAATGAAGAGTGTGTATGAGAGTGTGTGTGTGTGTGAGCAGCAATGGAGAAGAGAGGAGACACAGATTTGGATGGACTCCAAACACAATAGTGTTAGGGTTATGAGTCCTTATTCTTTTGTATAGAATGAATGGTCAGTGTTAGTTCCCAGTTAGTCTTCGACCGCCCAACACTCAGGCACGACGCATTGGGCTTTACCACCCCAACAACCTCCCACTTAAAGGACAATGTGCCTTTAAGTTGGGGTGATAATGTATATATACATACAATACAGGTAGACAATGACCATGAATATCTACCCAATGCCCATGAGTGCCCGACAATGTGCAAACCGCTATGAAGGTAAGCCCTTTGTTAGAAGATGAGCAGGATTCTCAGTGGTGTGAATTTTGGCAAGCTACAATCGCTTGTCCTCAAGCACCTCATGAATGAAGTGATACTTCACATCCACATGCTTTGTCTTTGCATGAAACACTGGATTCTTTGCCAATTGTATAGCACTTTGGCTATCACAATGTAACACATGCATCTCAACATTGATTCCCAAGTCTCCCACCAGCTGACCAAGCCATATAGCTTCCTTGCAAGCTTCTGAAGCTACAACATATTCAGCCTCTGTAGTAGACAAGGTAACACAATCTTGCAAATGAGATCGCCATGATATTGCACCTCCATGAATTCAAAAACATAGCCTGAAGTGGACCTTCTCTTGTCCAAGTCTCCTGCATAATCTGCATCCGTGGAACTAATTACACATGCTTCACTTCTTCCAAAGCAAATGCACATGTCTTTTGTACCATTCAAATATCGCATAACCCCTTTCACTGCCTCCCAATGTTTCTTGCCTGGATTTGACATATATCTACTAACAACTCCCACTGCAAAGCCAATATCAGGACGTGTAGCAATCATAGCATACATCAAACTTCCAACTGCAGATGAATAAGGCACTTTTGCCATTTCAGATTTTTCCTCTTCAGACTTAGGGCAATCATTTTTAGGAAGTTTCACATATGGAGGCAATGGAGAACTCAATGCCTTCCCCTTCTCCATATTGAAATGCTTGAGCACTTTAGCAATGTACTCAGATTGAGACAAATAGATCAATTTCTTGCATCTGTCTCGCTTAATGCGCATTCCAAGGATATGGCTTGCTTCACCCATGTCTTTCATTTCAAAGTTTGCATGTAACTCTGACTTCAAGGTTGAAATCTCATCCCTGCATTTCCCGGCAATTAACATATCATCCACATAAAGGACCAAAATCACCAAACTACCATCTTTAGCTCGCTTAGTGTAGAGGCAATGGTCCATATCGCTACATTTGTAGCCTTGAGAGAGCATGAACGAGTAGAATTTACGATACCACTCCCTTGATGACTGTTTTAGACCATAAAGAGTCTTTTCTAACTGACACACCAAGTCTTCATTTCCCTTGTCAACAAAACCTTATGGCTGCTGCATATAAACTTCTTCTTGAAGATCACCATGCAAGAACGTCGTCTTAACATCCATCTGGTCAAGTTCCATGTCGTCTTTAGCAACCAACGCAAGTACACACCGCAGAGTAGTCATCTTGACAACTGGAGAAAAGATCTCATCAAAGTCAATACCCTGCTCTGCTGCTTAAATCCTTTAGCAACAAGCCGTGCCTTGTACTTGGGTTTATTATCATGAGGTGTAATTTTCTGCTTGTACACCCATTTGCATGGTAATGCCTTTTTACCTATAAGCAACCGAACCAACTTCCAAGTTTGATTCTTATGCAACGAGTCCATTTCTGATTGCATAGCTTTCTCCCACTTCGCCTTGTGATCCATTGACATGGCTTCCTTATAGCAGGAAGGCTCTCCGCAATCTGTCAACATAATGAAGTCCAATGAGGTAGTAAATCTATCAGGAGGCCTTGAAACTCTTGTAGACCTTCTAATAACTGCTTGAGCCGGTTGTCCCTGGGCAAGATCTTGTACTACAGGAGGATTTTGCACTTGTTGTCTGACATTAGGCACTTCGGCCCTATTGTGGACAATTCCATCTTCTTGGAAGATAACTCGCCTGACCTCCACTGTATGCACATGCTTCTTATGCATCTGTTCTTCATTGAAGTATACGCCATTGCTGCGAACTATCTTTTTAGCTTCAGGATCCCATAACCGAAATCCCATCTCGCCAGGATTGCCAAAGCCAAGAAATATGCATTTCTTTGACTTAGGAGCCAACTTACTTCGAAACTCCTTTGGAACATGGCAATATGCTTCACAGCCAAAGACTCTAAGATTCTTGTAAGAAGGTGACTTCCCAAACCAAATTTCTTCAGGTACCTTCTCATCCAAAGCCTTGTTAGGAGATCTATTAATAAGACGGACAGCACTTGCTAACGCTTCCGCCCAAAATCCATTAGGCAACTCTGCATTAGACAACATGCTATGTAACTTCTCTTGTATGTTACGGTTCATCCTCTCAGCAACACCATTTTGTGGAGGGTTATATGGAGCAGTGAACTCTCTTTTGATGCCTTTGGAATCACAAAAATTCTGAAAGGCTTTAGTGACATACTCACCACCATTGTCTGACCTTAAGCACTTGACTTTCTTGCCAGAGTGATTCTCCACTAATCGCATGTAGATTGTTTAAACAACTTCAGGGTAAGGTCACTCTTCAAGACGTAGTCAACTATGCGTGCATGTTGGAGACATCGGCCATGATCAGAGAGAGAAAGAGACAAGAGAGGGAGGTTGCCAACCTTGCTACACGTATGTTGACAAGCTTGTGAACGAGCGCTTGCTGATTGCAATGGCTTGTGACGAGCGCTTGCTAGAATTGTGATAGAGGGTTTGCTCCAATTGCAACGACTTGCAGGATGTGTTGCACTGAGCTGTAGAGAAGCAAGCTTTTGACGATTAAAAAGAGCGCACAACATGCTACAAATAAACTGAGAAGCCGTTAGAAAAGCGTTTCCACGTGAAGGAGGCTCTTGCAATATTTTTGAATCTCCTTCTATGCTAACGAAGTAATCAATTTTTGCAAATCGTCAAAAAACTGTTCAAAACAATTGCTTTTGCCAATAATCTTCTTGTGCATCTCACACACACATGCTTTATATATTGTTTGCCTTCTACAAAGAGCCACAAATTACTAGGCTATAAACACTCCAAGCTTGCAAATATGCATCAACTATCTGTTTTGCATCTACACGGCTTTCTTGGCCTCAGCAAAAACTTCAGTTCTTTAAAATACCAAAGTATTGCCTCGCCTATGTCGTCTTATTCATGCACTAAGGACTGGTAGCCAATCAGAGCTCCTATTTAACGATAAAATAGTGGGCTCTTTTGAGGTCAAAAGGTCTATTAAGCAGGGATGTCCTCTGGCCCCCCTGCTTTTCGCCATAGGTTCACATCCTTTAATCACGACGCTCGAAGCTAGTGCTGAGCGCGGGGAGTTGCACAAGGCCTAGCTCTACCAGGAAACAACCAACCACTTGCAAAACTGTTTGCGGATGATTCTCTCCTCTTCTTGAAGGCGTGTCCCCAGGTCGTCAGGAAAGCTCTGGAGATTGTACAAATGTTCTCTGTAGCTTCGAGGTCCCAATGCAACATAGAGAAGTCAAGGCTGATCTCCCTATCGAAAAACGACTCATTTGACCCTTGTGACTGGTCGGGGGAGATTGTTATAAAAGGGAATATTTTCAGACATCTGGGGGCCCCCTTGGGGGTGGACGTAACTCACAAACAAAGATGTCAATGGGTCTTGGAAAAAATCAAAACCAAAATGAGTAGGTGGGAGTATGTTCTTCTCCCATTCCCAAGCCGGATAAAAGTAATTAATGCCTTTATGCTCCCTTATATTGCCTTCACTAGCCCGCTTCTCAAGATGGCTAAGTGTCACTGGAAAGAGTTCTTAAAACAGGTAAAAAGGTTTTTATGGAAAAATAACACAAAGTCCTCCAAGCCATGGCAATGGGCCTGTTGGGAGTCAGTCGCTCGGCTAGTAAATCAAGGAGGCCTTGGAATTCTCAACCTTGTGGCCCATGCAGAAGCTTGCTGCACCAAATTTGTAGTCTTCTTGGCTAAACAGGATCAAGCTTGGGCTATCATGATCAGAAATACGCTAGAAGCAGCTAAACTTGGTTCGGAAGGAGGAAATTGGAGAGGAGTAGAGGTTCATGACAAACTATATAGCCCCGATGTGGTTTACCCTAAGTCTGGGGGCAACTCAGGGGAATTGGTAAGGAAATGCAACAGAGTAGAGGGAGTCCTAAAGTGGGGGGAAGAAACCAGATACTTCAAGAACTCCATTTTGCATTGTTCCCCCTGGCTTTCCAAAGTTGTAGATTCGTCGTAAAATCCCTATTGGATAGAAATAGCCAGGAAACTGAATAATAAGGGTCTGAATCGACTAGGGCACTTCTGGGATAGTGACAACAAGAGCTGGAAAACCACTGAACTTTTGGTAACCCAATACCAACTTAATAGCTTGGAAGTTTTGCTAGTCAACAAAGTCATGACAGAGCTTGACAATGGAGTGATGCCAATCTGTGACTCGGAGTTTAACTGGAATGCCTGGAAATGGCGCGGAAGCAGCCTCTTATGGAAACCCTATTCTAAAGGCATTTACCATACAATGATGCTAAAGAAGAATTGGTCTAGCCCCCTTAACAAGATATGAAAAAAACAATGGTCGGAGGAAAGGTGGGAGCAAGTAATGGAGAACATCTGGGGGCCAAAGGTTCCGCATCACATGAAGGTATTTCTATGGAAAGTAATTAGGGGTGCTCTTCTGACGAGGGTGAAGATTCAGGAGAGAGGGATTGGGACAGATCGATGCCTGGGTACAAGTTGGCTAGTGAGGATCTGGCCCACCTAACATTCCGTGATTTTTTCCTTTCCGCGATCTTCAATTCGTTTTGGAGCCACAGAATTGAGCTCACATGGGCCCGGTGACAAGTAAGAGCACAATTTACATTTTGGCACCCAGATTTGATCATTTCCTTCATAGTAGCCTTGGGCTTCCAATAGTTTTTTAGGAATCCAACGCAACGTTTCTTTACATTTCTTGGGATGAATGGGACGTCTCTTACCAGGCTCCTGTCTTTTAGCACTGGCTATGGTCGCTAAAGAAGCTTTAAGGACCCACGTGTATGTTTTCTTTGTTATATTGGGATGGGTCTTGTGTGTCTCAAGCTTTATTTCAGCTACATCAGTTGAAGCTCTAGAGACTTGGGCTATGGGGACATATGGTTCAACCTCTTGGACATGCAATGTTTTGGGTTTTATTTCCTTAAGAGGCAATATCTCAGGGAGTATGGCTTGAGTGGCAGGGCTAAGAGTTGGTTTCTGTGTTGTGACATCCCCTATCCCCCAATCAATAGTGCATTTGGTGGCTATCAACCACGTTCGTCCTAGATTTATATTACCCTCCATAGTTCCAACAGGCATGACCAAAAAGTCTTGAGCTACAACCCCATTGTCATAACTGACAGAAGTGTGCCAGATTCCAAAAACCGCAGTTTTTTTCTTGTTGACACCCTTGACTTGGATAATACTTTCAGATAGAGGTGGCTTCCCTAACTGACACCACACCCCATATGATAGCAGATTATATTTAGCACCCGTGTCCAATAAGGCGTTATATAGCACTTTTCCATAGGTGTTGTTTAGCTCAATAGGGTATCGTAGAGGTGTGTCAGAGTCCAACCAATCCTCGTCGGTTTCAATGTGGAATGCATGTGTGACTCCAAGGTTAGCCTCTCGTTTTCGTCTTATACGTTGTTGTCGCTCCTTAGCCTCAACTTGAGCTTGTATCTTCTTCAATTCTATTTGTGCCTTGGCTGCCTTTTTTATATGGATGGCACTCAGCTCCTCTTGGCTTAAAGGATCATAGTATTTTTTAAATTTGCTCCCATTGAGGAATCCAATGGTTTCAACTCCATCAAGAGTCTCCACACGAATGGTTCCTTGTGGGGTGATCTCACATACTCTATATGTTCCTTTCCCCGCATATTTCAACTTTTTCTTTTCGTTACGCACTCCATACATAAGGACTTTATCACCAACATTGATATCTTTGTTCTTTAGATGACGGTCAAGCCATTTCTTCCTCCTATCTTTCTCCACAAGTGCATTTTGCACAGCTAATTGCCTCTCTTCATCTAGCCTTTCAAGGATATGTAATCGCTCAACTAAGGGGTTACCATCCCAACCTTCTTGAGAAGCTACTCGAAGACTAGGAATGACAAACTCCCATGGCATAACCGCTTCTTGGCCATACACCATCTTGAATGGTGTGCAGTTAATGGCAACTTTGTACGCAGTACGATAAGCCCATAGAGTTGATGTAAGCTTTAAATCCCAATCTGTGCGATGAGCTTCCACCGTTTTGGTCAAGATAGAGATTAAGGTCTTGTTGGTGCTCTCAGCTTGGCCATTTGCTTGTGGATAATAAGGTGTGGACTTATGGTGAGCTATCATAAAGTTGGTAGTGATTTCTTTTATTACTCCATTTATAAAATGAGTACCATTGTCACTCACAATATCAAAGGCACAACCAAATCTTGTAATAATGTTCTCAAAGAGAAACTTGGTAGTTGACCTCGCATTGGCCTTACGTGTCGCCCTAGCTTCCGCCCACTTTGTCACATAGTCAGTGGAAACGATAATATATTGAGATTGAGTGCTACGAGCTGCTGGACTAATTGGGCCTACAAAGTCCAAACCCCATTTTTCAAATGGTTGAGTCACTTTAATAGGATGTAAGGGCATCCTATCCTTTCGTTGTGTGATCTTGTAACGTTGGCATTTATCACATCCTTTTGCAAAAAAGTGATGCATCCTTAAATAAGGTTGGCCACCAATATCCTGATTGCAACACCTTTCTAGCTGTTAGTTCCCCTGAGAAATGTCCTCCGGCTATACCCATGTGGGCTTCTTGCAGTATGTATAAATACTCATCCTCACGGGCACAACGTCTAAGAATATCATCCTTCCCTAGCCTGTAGAGAGTTCCTACAATGAGAGAGTAAGGTTCACATTCTTTTAACAATTTTCGATCTATGTCTTTATGAAGCTCTTTGGGTGAAAAACCATTAACTAGAAAGTTCACAATCTTCTCACTCCATTCAGGTATGGTTTCGACTAGGAATAGAGAAGTATCGGGCAACTCATCATCGACTCCAGTAGGGGCTTCACCATTGGGTATGCGAGACAAATGATCCACCATGACATGTCTTTTACCAGGTCCACCACAATAGTAAAATCAAACTCAAGGAGAATTAACAACCATCGTGTAATTCGTCCCGTCGAACAAGGTTTATTTACTAGATACAACAATGCTTGGTGATCAACATAGAACACAAACTTGTTGGCCAGAAGGTAGTAGCGAAATTTCTTCACTGCATAAATCATACCCAAACCTTCTCGCTCTGTAGTGGTATAGTTTTTCTCGGCATCATTCAATTGACGACTTTCAAAGCTAATGGTATAGTCCAGTTTATGTTCTCCTGGTTGAGCTAGAACACACCCAATAGCAAAGTTTGATGCATTAATATGCACATGGAAAATTACATTCCAATCGTGCACTCGTAGAATAGGAGCGCTAGTCAAGGTCTTTTTCAATGACTCATAAGCATGGTCACACTCCTCAGTCCATTGGAACTCAATAAGAAGCTTGTACAAAGGACGAACTATCTCTGCAAAGTTTAAAATAAACCGTTGGTAATAACCAACATGGCCCATGAACCTTAAAACTCCTTTATAGTTTGTAGGTGGTGGCAATTCAACAATGGCTTTAGATTTGCTCTCATCTGTGGAAATACCATTTTTGGACACTATATACCCTAAAATGACTCCATGTTTAACCCAAAATTGGCATTTGAAAGGGTTTAAGGAGATGCGATACAATCTACACTTCTCAAACACTTTTCGTAAGCATGATAGATATTTGTTCCAAGAGGAATAAACACGAAGGTCATGTAAGAAAGCTTCACAAAAATCCCTCAAATATTCTCTAAAAGCAGTGTTTATTAATCTTTGAAAGGTAGTAGGGGCATTGGTTAAACCAAAAGCCATAACACGAAATGCGAACACTCCAAATTTGGTTATAAAGGCTGCTTTAGCTTGGTCCTCCAGCGCGATTGTGATTTGATTGTAGCTAGAGTACCCATCTAAAAAGCTATAAGCTTCCTTCCCTGCAAATCTTTCAAGCACATGTTCTGAATATGGCAAGGGGTAATGGTCCCTCCTAGTGGCGGCATTGACCTTCTTGAGATCCACGCACACTCTGAGTTTCCCATTATTTTTTGGCACAATCACTATTGGAGACACCCATTCTGAGTGCTCAATAGGGTATATGAATCCGCATTCCACAAGCTTTTCAATCTCTTCTTGAACGATTTTTGCATATTTAGGATTCATTGGGTAGGGTCGTTGCTGAATTGGTTTAGCCATGCTATTCATGGGGATTGTGTGTTGCACCACGGAAGGTGGAACACCTTTCATATCATGATATGTCCAGGCAAATACATCCCTGAATTCCTTGAGAAGTTCTTTAAGTACACACTCCTCAGTCCCGGTCAGATCTTGGGCAATGAAAACAGGTTTAGACTCTTCTCCTTGGTCTGCTAACTCTATTTCCTTAACTATCGCTCGACCGTCATAGACTCCATTGCTCCCATCGATAGGTTTTCTTTGAGCCTTTGTATACACAACCTTACATTCCTCTGTGGTATAGGATTTGAAAAGTTCAGGTGCAGGGTGTAAGTCTGTGGAGTCGTGTTGTTTTGTGGACTGTTATTTCACTTCTGTTTTCTTTTGTTGTTGAGCTAACTCTCGATTTTGTCGTCTCGTTACAGTACGGCTCACCTTTGGCTTCTCTGTAGCCTCTAGTTGTGCGATGTCAATGGGTTGTGGACTACACCACATAACGCTTTGAAGGTATTCACCCCAGTTATCTACCAACTTTCAATGAGCATCACATGCCCCTATATAATTAAGCCATTCTGCGGTAGATTTCTTTTCATTTATTCTAGCACACACATTTGCTCGATATCGTCGCCTCTTATATCTCTTACTCTTCTTGTTTAATTCTCGATTATGGCCGATCTCTAGTGAAGAGTGACTAGATGAATCACTACTTGTGTCTTCTGCTCCCTTGGATAAATTGTCATCTAGGTTACCACTGGGCCCTGAATGGTTTGTCCCCACATTTGCACTAAGATTTAACTCAGATTCTTTGTCCTCAGAGTCAATTTCAACTAATGATTCTGACCCCAAATCGTGTGGGCTATAGTCTTGTGAGGCGCTACTGGTTCCAATGCCAGTCAAACTTTCATCTTGTAGATCATCAGAAGCTATATGCATTGCTTCTAGCATATTTAAGGGTACGAGTGGTGGCATTTCATCCCCCTCAGGTGTTACCCAGGTCGTCCCCCTATTTCCCCAAGTGTCTATGGTTGCTGCTAGGTGGACCCAATCCACATTGTCCGACTCAGTCATCCCAGGTAGTACATCCATATAAGGAGAATCTTCCCCAACATCAGTGTCCGCTTTACACGTGTAACAATACTGCAATGGGGACGAGTGAACTGTGGTGTCAGATCTATGATCAATTATAAACCTGTTTCCTAGAGGATGTGCTCGACCCGTTACAAGATCCACTCTAATGACAGAATCTTGGAACTGTAGGTAGACATGGTTTTTAGACCAGTCATGCACCGTTTTTGCTTCCCTCATGAAAGGACGTCCTAAGATCATCTCCTATGCCATGGTGTGTTTGGAAAAATCCATAACAATGAAGGTAATCCTTATTTTATGTCCAAAGACCTTGATCTTGAGATCTTCTAGCATCCCAATAGGTTTAACAATAGACCCATTGTCCATCTTCACTGCTATGGTTGTGGTTGCAAGGTGAGGTCTTCCCATAGTTTCCCAGCAATTTTTAGTCACAATGCTAACCCCAGCGCCACCATCAAGGATTCCCTTCACAGTTAATCCCTTAGTAGTGATTAGTATGGTCGCATTGGATTCATCACCCTCAAAGTATTGTCCCAACTTGTTAACAGGTATTTCTATAACAAGGTTCTCATCTAGGTTGAGTTGTGGATCTAAGTGTTCCTCCTCTATTGGCATCTCCCCAGCTCCATCCATCTGTGCAAATTGTGGTAGCCCAAACTTTAGTTCTCCATTGAGGAAGGCTCGAAGAGCTGAGACTAGCTCAGGATCTTTATATAGTTTGGACATGATGGGGTTCTAACTTCTAAAGTGGCATGAAATCCATCAATTTGGCAATGTTTAACGGCACCTTTTGGGCTTCAGTCCCTTGACGTGGGGAAGATGGGATCTCCATTTCTTCGATAGGATCAAGTAGTCCCTCTGTAAACATTCTTTCCATCAACAAGTGAGTACGTCCACTTTTCCATTACTTTAAGTCACTTTCTTCTTGGATGACACTAGGTATGGCTAAGGGTCTATGGTCTTGGTGAGGTTGTTGTTGCGTAGGGAACACGGTGTCTATAATCTGGATCTTCCTAGGTGCTGGTTCTAGATCCCTTTGGGTATCTTCTACCAAACTCCTTAACTGCTTGACTCGCTCAATCTCCTCTGTAGGGTTTGGATAAGTTCCTATCTTCTTTTTGGATCCTGGCCATTGTGGCTCATGAAGATCTTCCTTGTTGGTTTCTATCTTAGTGGTCGTTTGGGTCTCCATGGTTTCTCCTGAATCAGAATCTTCTTCAGCGTCGTTCATATATACGGGGTCGTCACCAGTCCTATGTTGGTTTTTGAACTGGGGTCTGACTTCGCTGCTTTTTGCGATCTCTATCTTCGTGTTTTCTTCTTTTTCTGAGATTGGGCAATTGATGCCGTGTCTCTTTCCTCAAGAATATAATTTTGTTTTTGGAGCATCGATCGTGTGAGTACGTTTACTGGTACCACAGGTGTACTTTGTGATGGCTCCTCGGTAACTTCAACCAAGTTTAATGGCGTGATCTTCGGTGCATTTGGATTATTTGGACATTGGGCAATCAAATGATCTATGCCACATCGATTACACATGAGTATCGGCATTGTAGACGTGCTCGCTTGATTGGTTTGCATTAGTGTGGCATTCGTTTGTAGCCTAATAGGACACTTGACTACACGATGTGAACCTTCACACTCATAGCATTGAAGAGGTGGTCTCTTAGTAGTGTAATTGATATTTTGGCCTCTTGCCGCAAGAGCAGCTACTTGATATACAGGTTTGACTTGTCCCCAATAGTCCTCCATGTAGTATTGTGGACTTTCTTCAAGAACATCCATCCCATAGGCAATATTAGGATCTATATATTCCTCACAGCCTTCCAAACAAGAAATAGATGACTCACAACTCACTTGATTCACAAAAGTGATTCGCGGATGTGGTGGTTGCGGTCCTAGCACTGGAGGTGGTAAAGGTGTTGTTTGAACAACATTTTGGCCCCTAGGGACCATGTGTTGTGATGTTTGTTCAAGAGGTGGGGCCGGCATCAATGCAGGCACTCGAAGTGTGTCTGTCCATGCTAAGGTTGGTCTATTGGCCATTGCGCTCTTAAATACTATGCAATCCTTAGCTTGATGACCATACCTCCCACATGCATTGCAGTTCCCATTGAATTTTACTCTAAAACTAGGGCATTCACTGGTACTATGCAGTCCATAGCATACTGAGCACCATTGTGAGGTGCTCCATAGACTACATGTGGAGTAGGTATTGGCATCGGGCTTGGCGCATAGGAAGCCCTTGGGTTCCACGTTGGGTACAATGTTGTGCCATGTGGTGGTCCAAAGTTCATATGTGTGGTCCTAAGCATAGCAGACGTCGGATGTGACATGCTAATGCTAGCCGGTATAATCCCATGGAAATAAGAACTTGGGTGTTGTGTTTGTGGAGCATAGGTAGTTGAAACAATGGAAGGGGTAGGGACTACATGAGTACGATGACCCATAGGTGCATACGATTGGTACACACTTGTAAGTACTGTTGCAGGCATTGAGCTACCATGTAGCGGTGCTTTACTAACAAATGAGGTCCATGGCGTGTTTCTCGGCATGCCATCATTGGGGTAGGCATGGTAGCCGTGGTGTCATCAAGGGAAAGATGAGCTAGACTTGGAATAGTGAAGTTATCACTTGTGGGCTCAGATTGCATTGAGACCCCTAGTGAAACAACATATGGAGGATCCATCGGACTTACCGAGGGAGTCTCCATATGCGATAAGGTCCGTTGTTTAGCCTTTCCTGTATCCAAGAATCTCATTAGACCTGTTGAAGGCATGTTGATCCCCTTGTTCTGTCTCTCTAACTCAATGACCCTATAGATGACCTCACAAACTCTTTGTTGTTGATCCTCCACACTAGTAGCACCCATTGTGGATTGTAGAACATCTAACCAACCCACGTGATAGGTGTGACCTGTGTATAGGTCCGTCAGAGTTTCTGTTTGTAGTTCGTACTCCCAGTTCTCATTTAAGAACACCCCATCTAGGATTGAGGTGCTAGGGGTGTCCTTTGAGCTAGATGCAATGTTGCTTTCTAGGGGTTGGCCCTTAGCGGTTGCTAAGTCAGGAGCACTCGATTGCTCTCTTAGCAAGGATATTGACATGGGGGATTTCGCTTTTAACTCTCTTCATTGCTCTGCCTTACGTAAGCTCTTGACTTCCTTTTCCCTCACTGCAAGGATATATCGCTCAACGTCTTGCACTTCGGCAAGGCTTCTACCATCGGGTAATATGACCTTGGAGAGAAATAACTCTGAAGAGTCAGGAGGTGCAGCGAATGAAGTATTCACATGCACATTTTATAAGGGCATAGGATTTACGTTGGTCACGAATGGAGAATTTACTTCACCACCCCCCTCATTTACATCATTAGCTCAATGTTCGGAGCGAGTGGCTCTACTAAAGGTTTCCTTCAAGCGGCTAAGCACGCTCGGCCCGGATCGTGGGCCCATGGCATGCATGTCTTGGCTTGAGCTATCGGGATTAGGCATTGGGAAACCCTCCATGACGTCGTAGTCAAAGGAAGAGTCACTAGCCGATATGTTCGGGTCTTGGTTTGTACTACCTTGGGTCCCCGCCGAGGGCCCGGAACCTAAACTAGGTGGATATTGAGAACTCGCGTAAGTCAAAATTCTCTTTAGTTGCTCCGTCTCTAGCACACGACTAGAGCGCAGATGCATGTGCCTTTGGCACCCTACAAGCGTCGGCGAATAACCTCGAAGGTTAACCGCTTACCCTTTTTAAGCGTCCGTTTTCACTCGTGTTTTTAATGTTTTTTAATGTTTGATTTTTTTTAAATTAAAGTGTGTGATAGCTCGAAACAAGCGTATCACTTAGAGGGTCGCTGTGTGCTTTACAACACAATTTTTGGGCATCTGAAGTTCCGTTGGTCCTCAAAAAATCAATTTTTAGCTACGTGTGAAGCTAAAATTTGTAATTTTAAAAGGCGACTGAGGCCTAAGCCTGAGCGTGAGCTTGGGCTTGGGTATGGGCTTGGGTTTGGGAGATATTCCAGATCTCGGTCCTACCTTTAATTTTTTTTTTAATAAAAGAAAAAAGAAAAAAGAGGATAAGGTCGTTGCGGCCTGCGCGAGAGCACACACACACTCTATCTACCTACTTCTAACTAATACACCTACTGTTACACACTAACACACTCTATTAACTCTCACAGATCTACTTCCTACTTACTGTACACAGAAAACTAACAACCTTAGTACACAGAGAATAAACACAATACCTTTGAAAACTCCATTAACAAAGAAAACTAACAACCTTAATAAACAGAGAATAAACACAGTACCTTTGAAAACTCCATTCACAAGAAAAACACAAAGTATAACACCAAATCCCTCTTCTCAACACACACACCCTCCTTCCTTACCTTTTCTACAATTGAAATTGCACCACAAAAGAAGCACAGAGTGCCATTCAAGCTTAGTGTATGGCAATCCCCGGCAACGGCGCCAAAAATGTGTGCGTATGTCGTACGTGTCAATGCAAGGAACTTGCCGATACGCCGCGTGCGAGCCACAAATGGCTCCAAGCACACAACAAGCCTAAACTAGTAAGGTCAAAGATGACGATGGTGTGTCACTCACCGCTCTACGCTTGCTTCGTGGAGGATTCCTCGCCGCGAAGAAGAGGGAGACGCCGCTACGCCGCGCTCAACTGCCTCGCCGCCGTCCTGCCGCCACAATGGTCGATCACACACACACACACTCTCTCTCTCTCTCTCACGCATACACACACACACAAGGAGATGAAGAAGAAGAAGATGGAGATGGAGTAAGAGCACTCTTCAATTGCACAAATGAGAGAATGAGTGGATTTTAGGTTTAATTGACTTTTATATGAGCTCACCCCATTCACACTTGGGCGCCCATGCTTAGCCAACTAATCCCTTGAATGTTCCAGTTAGAGTGCGCCTCTCATCGGCGATCACTCTTACCCTTTTCCTATTGGAACGACAAGCCCGGTACCTGACTCTACCAAGTAAATAAAACAACGTCCATCATAGGTGATAGGGTGTCCGTGAGCCGTGAGGGTTAACAGAACCTCAAACAGGGTTTATATAGGATGGGATGTGTTTAAAACGCCACCTAAGAGCATAGTAATCAATGTCGGAGCTAGGCTTGTTACTATTCCGCTCAACTTTGGAACATACTTTGGAGCATGTTTTGAATGCAACAACTTTGGACACTTCGCCAAGGATTGCCCCTTGAAATCTAAGGGTACTGCAGCTCTGGCAGCATAGGCCACCAGTGAAATGGAAACCCAAATGGAAGGGCTAGATAAGCAAGGAGGGAGTAACGAAGGAGCAAATGCAGAGAAGGATAAAGAAGGTATGATGGATGTAAAAATGTAGGAAAAGACTGTGGAGGAATCGATTCCCATACAACGAATTTTTGAAGGTGCATGCAATAATAATAAGATCATTATTCCTGCGGCTACCCCGAAATTTATGACAGTGACAACGGGGACGGCTGTTCAAGTCCCTGGTCTGAAAAGAGCCAAAAGGGTGAAGGCAGTGGCAAGAGACTCCAAAGTACTTCAAGTCGTGAGAACACTTGAGGTGAAAGGTTCTAGTCCGCCGTCTTCCACCCCATTAAAAGGAGGGGGGTTCACTGTCGCACTGCACAATCCTTTTGCAGCACTACAGGAAAAGAAATCCTCAGAATTCGAACCCCCGGATTCTCCTGAGACCAAGGAGGGGGGGGGGGGGGATGATTCGTATGTTGAAGAATTCGTTCGTCTTTTTCAATGAACCCCTCATTAATGATAGAGTCTCTCACTATCCAATCTTGGAACGTAAAGGGGTTGAAAACCCGTAAGAAGAGTACCCTATTCTATGAGGAAATAATAAAGGAGAAGGCAGTCAACTGTTGGGCCATCCAAGAACACCACTTAGATGCCCATAGCAAGAGAAAGCAGGCGCTAGGAAAGAAACTAGTATTCTATGGAGAAGGAAGTAACGGTTTCAGTGGCGTCCTCAACATTGTGGACAGAGAATTGGAGCCGAAGCTGGTTCTAAACCACCCATTTGGCAGAATCCTGGGGATTAGAATCAGATGGGAAGGGCATTCCTTCATCATTGTGAATGTGTACGGCCCTTGCAATGCAAAAGACAGAGATAAACTATGGATGCATCTTAGAGATACTCCTATTGAAGTTGAGTGGTTGTTGGTTGGCAACTTCAATATGGTAGAAAAGAGCAGGGATAGAACAGGATCCTCCAATATGCTGACTGGCTCGGAAAGGTCTAAATGGCAAAGTCTGTGTGAAAAATGGGCTATGATCGACTTATGGGAAATCGGCCCATGGAACAGCACGCCTAGGTTCACCTACACAAGCCTCCAGTATGCCCGCACTGCCTCCAGGCTGGACAGATGCTATTGCTCACACCAAGCTGACTGGATACCATCGTTGATGGAGATGAAGGTAGTCCCAACAAAAAGCCTTTCGCATCACATACCTCTGCACATACATTTTAAGAAGAATACAGGGGAGGAGCAGACCCCAAGAGGTGGGAAAAAATTGTTAGTAACAGGGGAACACCTATTCAAAGACCCTCTTTTCAGGAATCTAACCAAGAAAGCACTAGGTAAGCTCAAAAAAGATGTCGACCTCAACAAACTCAAGGCATGGGGCCTCTTTGCTCGGAGCATTCAGAAAGCAATCAAAACCTCGGCCCCCCGAATCAAGAAAGTTAGGGAGGCACACCTACAACATCTTACTGTGGAGGTACAATTGCTTACCTCCAGAAAAGCCAAGGGGCTTGCTACTGAGGACGAGCACAAACATTGGCTCGAAGCCAAATCTAACCTTGCTGATGAGCAGTTAGAAGATATCAGAAAGGCAAGGCTTCTCTCCAGGGAGTCTGCCCTTCAACCCGAAGCCTCTAATCAAGCGCATTTCTTTAGGGCTTTAAAAATAAAGAGGAGCCGAGGCCACGTCCGCTTGCTCGATGATGAGAAAGGGACAACAGTTCATAACCAGGATGAGATGGCTGGTCTGATGCTGAGCTATCTTGGTCAAATCATTGGACGGCCAGAGATCCAGTCCCAAGAAGTGGAAGAAGCCAGAGGGTCCTTACTTCAGAGTGTCAAGAAGAAGATTCCCCTCTCGGAAGCTAATTTCTTGGAAAGGGCATTTTTCGAGGATGAATGTTCACTAGCATTGCAAGCACTTGGCGAGGAAAAGTCCCCTGGTTGGGATGGGATGATGGTGGAATTCTTTATAGAATTTTGAGACGATCTCAAGGTCCCAATCACAAGGTTGGCCAATAAAGCCATTGTCGAAGGGTCGTTGGAGATAAGTGTAAAGAGAGGGCTTATCAAACCCATCCCCAAACGGATCTGTTGTTCTCAACTGAAACACTAGCGCCCTATAACAATGATGTTGGTGGCCTACAAAATTATTGCTAAAGCTGTAGCCCTCAGACTAGCCCCCTTACTAACCAAGATCATCTCTCCCCATCAACATGGGTTCATCAAAGGAAGGTCCATTTACGATAACATCTTGGCAGCAATGGTGGGCATCGAGTACGCAACTGTCACAAAGCAAGAGTGTGTACTGCTACAATTGGACGTGGATAAGGCTTATGACAGAATAACATGGACATATATAGAAGCCTTCATGGAAGCTTTGGGCTTTGGGCCGCGCTTATGTCGACTGGTAAGTGTACTGGGAGCTGGGAGCCAGTCAGAGCTCCTATTCAATGATAGAATTGTGGGCTTTTTTGAGGTCAAAAGTTCTATTAAGCAGGGATGCCCTTTGGCCCCCCTGCTATTCGCCATAGGATCACATCCTTTAATCACGAAGCTCGAAGCTAGTGCAGAACAAGGGGAGTTGCACGGCCTGGAGTTGCCAGGAAACAGCCAACTCCTAGCAAAACTTTTTGCAGACGATTCTCTCCTCTTCTTGAAGGCGTGCCCCTAGGTCATAAGGAAAGCTCTAGAGATTGTACAAATATTCTAAGTAGCTTTGGGGTCCCAATGTAATATAGAGAAGTCAAGTCTGATCTCCCTATTGAAAAATGACTCATTTGACCCTTCTGACTAGTCGGGGGAGATTGTCACAAAAGGGAATATCTTCAGACATTTGGGAGCCCCCTTGGGGGTGGACGTAACTCACAAGCAAAGATTTGAGTGGGTGCTAGAAAAAATCAAAACAAAAATGAGTAGGTGGGAGTATGCTCTTCTCCCATTCCCAAGTCGGATAAAAGTGATAATGCCTTTATGCTTCCTTATATTGCCTTCACTAGCCCGCTTCTCAAGATGGCTAAGTGTTACTGGAAAGAGTTCTTAAAACCAGCGAAAAGGTTTTTATGGAAAAACAACACAAAATCCTCCAGGCCATGGCAATGGGCCCGTTGGGAATCAGTTGCTCGGCCGGGGAATCAAGGAGGTCTGGGAATTATGAACCCTATGGCCCATGTAGAAGCTTGCTGCGCCAAATTTGTTGTTTCCTTGGCTAAATAGGATCAAGTTTGGGCTATCATGATCAAAGATATGATAGAAGTAGCTCAACTTGGTTCGAAAGGTGGAAAGTGGAGAGGGGTGGAGGTTCATGACAAGCTATTAGCCCCGACGTGGACTACCCTAAGATTGGAGGGCAGCTCAGGAGAATTGGTAAGAAAATGCAACAGAGCAGCAGGAGTTTGAAAGTGGGGGGAAAAAACTAGATACTTCAAGAACTCCATTTTGCATTGGTCCCCCTGGCTTTCCAAAGTTGTAGATCCGCCACAAATTCCCTATTGGATAGAGACAGCCAGGAAGCTGAATAATAAGGGTCTGAATCGACTAGGGCACTTCTGGGACAGTGACATCAAGAGTTGGAAAACCATTGATCTCCTGGCTACCTAGTTCCAACTGAATAGCTTGGAGGTCTTGCTGGTCCACAAAGTGAGGAAAGAGCTTGACAATATAGTGATGCCTATCTATGATTCGGAGTTTGACTGGAATGCCTGGAAATGGCCCGGAAGCAGTCTCTTAGGGAAACCCCATACGAAAGACATTTACCATACAATGATGCAAAAAAAGAATTGCCCCCCTCAACAAGATATGGAAAAGACAATGGTCGGAGGAAAGGTGGGAGCAAGTAATGGAGAACATCTGGAAGCCAAAGGTTCCACAACACGTAAAGGTATTTTTATGGAAGGTAATTTGGGGTGCTCTACCGACGGGGGTGAAGATTCAGGAAAGAGGAATTGGGTCAGATCGATGCTTGGGGTGCAGGTTGGCTAGTGAAGATCTGGCCCACCTCTTCATGGATTGCCCAACTATCAAAGGCCTCGCAGGGAAAATATGTAAATGGGTCCAAAGAACATGGAAAATTGGTTTTTACAAGACTGATCTATTCCTTGGAGGGAAGAATTCAGGTGGTCCTGCCATCCTCATCTACACTCAAATCGTCAGGTACTTCTTCTTGCATAATGTATGGCAGACAAGGAACCGCTGTGTGCTTGAAGGAGGTCTTGAGGTGGCAAGCTTCACAAAAATTATACAAGAAAGAAAAGTGTTAATTTGGACGCTCGGGCGCAAGCAACACTCGGAGGATTGGTCTAGGACTACTTGTGCCTTGATGTCAGTAGAGGGTATGCCTAGGATGGGGGAAAATCTTGGCTATCGGTAATTAAAAGATCTCAGAAGAACATGATAATGGACCTTTTGTATCAAGGATAAGAGAGCGAGTTGGTTGGGATCGTTGCCGATGTAATTATGGTCCCTGGATGATGTCATGGCTCAACACGAGCATGACAAGACATTGTAATTTTTTGGGTTGATTAATATAATTCACTCACAATTGTGAGTTTTGGGAAAAAAAAGAGAAGAAGACTGGTTGTCTATCAATACAAGATGATAAAACCATAATTTGAGTCGGGTCACGTCCAAGAGGAGTAGGGGGAGCAGGGGGAAGTCATTCGCCATATTCAGCAAGTCCGAAAAGCTATGCAGAGAATCCGAAGGCTTCTACTAACCCCACTACCACTTTGAAAAAGGGGGGGATTAAGCGAGTATTAAGGGCTAGCTGCTTCCTTCGGGGGCGTAGGAATTCCTGAGCTAATGAAAGCAAAGCACACGAGCTGGTCGACAGAAGGCGCCACAAACCATGGTTCTGAAAGAGGCTGGGTGCGACTCTGGGTTTCCACTCCCTCCACTCCCCCAATAACCTGGGTGCGACCAGGCTCTTATGCAGGCTTTAGAGATGAATTGCTTTTCTAATTTTAGACATTATTGCCTGCAGACTAACACGAGAGAGAGAGAGAGAGAGAGAGAGAGAGAGAGAGAGAGAGAGAGAGAGATGATGCGTCACTTGCTCCTTCTACGTTGGGCAGAAACGAACGGAGATGGAGAGATAGCATGTGTCATTGCAAATGGCTCTGCGTTCTTGTAGCCTCCACGAAAACTTCCAGAAGTCTCCCCCCTCCTCACCAATCTTCCGTGCCTCGTCCTCCCTCTGTTCATGTGCAAAGTATCTACTCCACCCTTCTTCATCTAATGCCACGAGTGCTTTGCTGCCTTCAAATTTTCCAAAATTCCCAAAAAACCCCTGGTTGCCAGAGTAAATCATACAAGATGCTAAAACTAGAATTCGAGCTCGTTTTGCAGGCTGTGGAGATGAATTCCTTCATTATTTTTTAACATAATTTCTTTCTTTTGCGAGGTATTTTTAACGTGTTGAGCACTCAAAAGGGGATCTCAATTGTCAAAAAGGAATAAAGATTAGAAAATCTTGAACAATCCAACAAAAATACATACACGTGGATGGATGCATGCTTTCCTATTCAAACTAAACTAAAACACTCACTTGTACTTTTACATCCCTTCAAACAAAGGTATCTCCTTAGATTCTACCAAAACTAATGAATGCAAAATTGGCGGGGCTTGCGCAGGCAACTTAAAAATCTTCCACAAGGCCATTTGCACCTTCGTTTACAATTACACAAACTAGGAAAATACATGTGTCATATATTCTTATTTCAATATCCAAAAACCAAACTAAAATCTTTGAATCCATCAACTAAAGATGCATATCACAAAGCCCCCTCAATGGGGACCAGTGTTGGGGAAAAATCAATTTTCCAAACATACAAAATTCCCTTTCTTGAATTTTCCAAGAGGAAATCTTAGATAATTAGGTTTTTTCGGGTTTTTACACTAATTTTCTCTATTGTGGGGCCGAATTTCTCCTTTTCCCCTTGCCTTTCAAATGGCATTTTTGAAATCGAAAACGACACGATATTAAGCGAAAACACATTTTTCCCGAACACTGAGGGGGACACCAAAAACTGATAAGAAATGCGGGGGCACCTGCATCGCTAAGCCTCCTTGCCATTTGGAGAACATATATTGTGAATTCAAAACCTTTGCCAAACACACAAATGGCCTCCTTTCTGCTAACATAAGCCTTGTCTTTTGGGAGACACCTTGCAAGACAAATTGTAGAACTTGGCCTTGGAATTATGAGCACACACCAACCAAGCCAACCGAATCTCAGCCGACAAAAAACGCTCCCAAAAATCTCCAAGAACAGTGCAAAACTCCAATCTCTCTCAACCCTTCTTATAGCCTTTAACTCCAATGAGACAATTGCAACTTCCATTTATTGTGCAAAAAACCCTAGCCTCTTCCCTAAATTCTCTATCTCTTCTCTATCAACACACATCCACAAGAACTTTACACTCTCATAAACGTCTCTACATAAATTTGAAGAAAGAAAACCCATAGCGAGTGATGGAAGGAATTTCTTCTTTTTTCATTTTCCCCAAGGGATCCACTTACTAATGCAAAAAAGATTACAGCGACATACCAACACCGTATCTTGGCCATTTCATCGCTATTTTTTGCAAATTTTAACCCTAATATTGTAAAGTGTGAGCTTTGTCCTAAGGTGTGAGTCAAGGAGAGGAGAGTGGATTTATCCCACATACTGGGGAGCAAGGCTATAGAGCTACTTAAAGCTCATTTCTTGAATCAATAAACAACAACTCATTTTTGCACTACATGCTTGTCTATGGTGAGCTTGTGCTAAGCTAAGTCAATACTCAAGATTGTGTTTATGAGTCCAAGCTAATCTATCTTGGAACCTAATTCACTTGAGTGATAAGCTTGCTTACACACACTCACACACTTGCACCATGTTTCTCTTTCATCCACCCTAGCTAGCACGATCCAAATCCTAACATTTGGTATCAGAGCCATGGTGTGCTAGCTAGGATTTTCATTATGCATTAGTGTGTGTTAATCGTTAGCATCTCCATTAAACAGATTAGCATTTCATTATCATGGCCCATTAGCATTCTTCATGATTAGTTGCATCTCACTAATTAGGCCTTAATCTAGCTATGTGTGGGCATGTCCTTGGCACACCCAAGAGGCCACTACCCTCCATGGCTAGGTAGACTTAATTAGGGAGAAGATTAGCATCATTTGAATTGCATTTTAGATTGCCCTTTTTTGCATCAATTTTTGCATCATTTGACCTTTCAATTAAACTCATTAAACTCGTTTTCTTTTTGCATTAGTCACCTCATCTCAAAGCTCTCCTCGTAAGCTTTCCGTCAAGTCCACCCATGCCAAAATTGCATTTGATTTGCCTATCCTAAAGCTTGCTTGATTTTGGTCTCATACACATCCTCAATCTCTGGAATTTTCTGCAGAACAAATCCACAGGGGCAATGTGTGTGTGTGTGTGTGTGTGCCTAAGAGGGCATTTAATGATCATCAACTTTTTCCCACCCTCCTTGTAGGCCCTACCGTGGTGGGAACACCTTGTTTTTAGGGGCCTTTGATCCTTTTTAAAGGCAAAGGGCCACATAAACTTGGGCGCCCACTGCCGGATCTGAAAAACGCGCCCAACCACATTTGATTAAAGATTTTGGGTCCGAACGACCGCAGGCGTCCGACTGGCGCTTGCCCGCGCCCGTTCCTGCTTCGTCCGCGCCCGCGCCCACCCGATCGGCCGCGACTGAATGTCCGATTTGTCCGGTCACGGACCCCAACCGGCGCGCTCAAGTCCTTTTTTAAAGGATTTTCGGGTCCGCCCCTACGGGCTCCCCCTTCCCACGATGCTGCATGTTAAAGGCTTCAACCCCGCCCCTCTTGAGCCCCCCTTTCCCACGCGGCCTCATTGGCTTCAACCTCACCTCGGCACCTTAACAAGCTTGCCTTCCCACAAAGCTTTTCAACCTCATTCCCACGGACTGACTACCAGGAGCATCGAGCACTCCAAGAGGCCCAAAGCCCCCCTTCCCGAGCTGACTCAAGAGCTCCAAGGCAAGTACACCAAAGATGTAGCAAAGCTTTGCAAAGCTTCTACACCGGAATTCAAAGGCGGCCTCAAGCAACTTTTAAAAGGGAGCTTCAAAGACATCCAAAGCCAACTTCGAAGGTTCATTTCAACCATCAAAGAAGATGTTATGGAATTAATATGTTATTATTTATTGCAGCTGACAGGTGGAAAAGGCTTGACAGAGCTAGGCTATTGCAAAGGATATCATGTTTTATGTATATTTTATTATTCAAGTGCTCTTTATGAGCTTTGGCCATTTATGACCGGCCGGCCAGTTTGTAACCAATTTGACCATTCAAGAAATCTATATAACAAATACGTGCAAGAGGGAAATGGTCACTCTTGCACGGGGGGAGATTGCACCCAGTGTCTGTGTACTTCTTCTCCCCTCTCCCCTCTTCTCTCTCGCCGTGCCGTTGTAGCACTCCGCTCTAGGAGGTGCGCCTGCACGTGCTCTCTCGTTCTATCACGCTCTCTTTCTCTCTCTGCTCATGTACAACGTGGATTAGGCGTCGTGTGATTCGAGGTATGCAGATGTAGTCGTTTATGTCTCGCTATGTGCTATTTTTCAGGTATTTCGCAAGGCAGCCACGCTCCGACAGCAAGAACTCAAAGGTGTATGTGAAGGGTGACTTCACCTCGAGTGAAGAGGTACTTCACATTGAGAGAATTTTTTTTATTAAAGTGACATTAAAATTGAAATCTTGCAACCAAGCACAATTTTGCAAATTAAAAATTTCTATCATCAATTGTGCACAGTGTAAAGAGGCAGACACTGGCTAGGAGAGTCTCCTAAGCTAAGACCCCTCTATTGGCACAAATGGGGGACAAGGGAATAGAGAAATTCAATGGGGAGGGATTTCACACTTGGCAAACAAAGTTAAGAGGCTATCTTATGAAAAAATGTTTGTGGTCTGTCATTAGCACTGCCCTCGAGCAACAAGCCGAACCCGATGGAGTGCATACTAGGGCATCTACACTCATAGCAAGTGCACAAAATTTGGCCAAAGACGAACAAGCATTAGGACTTATCATCACTTCCTTGCATGATAATTATGTGCATTTCATAGATGAATGTAAGCATGCACATGAAGCCTGGCATGTCCTAGAAAGTAATTTTGGAGCTAGAGCCAAAAGAAGCAAAGTTAGTCTTAAAAGACAGCTTTACAAAGTGACTATGATTGAAGGGGAGGATATTGCTAGCCTAGTGAACAGACTTAAGAGCATTGTCACGCAGCTCACTTACATCCAAGTTGAAGTACCAGAAGATGACAAAGTGGCCATACTTTTAAGTGCACTTCCACCTTCTTATGACCACTTAGTCACAATTCTTGAAGAAAAAGAACCAGCACCACCATTCCAAGATGTCATCAACTCAGTCCAAGCAGAAGAAAGAAAGCAAAGAGGTTCACTTACCCCATCAGGAGGAGTTTTCATCGCAACATATTCAAGGGGAAGATATTCGCCATCAACATCGAAAAACGGACGAGAGTGTTATGAATGTGGAAGAATGGGACACGCAGCAAAAGATTGCTACACTAACAAACCTTGCAACAAATGTGGTAGGAAGGGACACCCTCCTTCTCGGTGCTACTCAAGTGGAGGTAGTAGCAGTGGAGAAAGCAGCAGCAGCAGTAGAAACAACAGCAGAAGCAACGAAGTCAAGAGACCTGACAGAGGATCAGCTCACATAGTAGAAGACAAAAAGGACGAAGACGAAGGCAGCGTTTGGGAAGACCCATTTTGAAGATGCAGACTCTCTACTTGTAGGGGAGGACTTTTTCCTGTGTGGATACCAGCTTATCATCCTGTGTAGACATCACCATCCTTTGTGGATTGTTCTTGTGTGGATTTTACCATCCTGTGTGGATATCACCATCCTTTGTGGACTTTACTTTCCTGTGTGGATATCACCATCTTGTGTGGATTTTGTTAGCTTGTGTGGATCATGCATCTTCAGTATCTTGTCTTAGTCCAAACCTCAAGGGGAGGATTGTAAAGTGTGAGCTTTGTCCTAAGGTGTGAGTCAAGGAGAGGAGAGTGGTTTTATCCCACATACTGTGGAGCAAGGCTGTAGAGCTACTTAAAGCTCATTTCTTGAATCAATAAACAACAACTCATTTTTGCACTACATGCTTGCCTATGGTGAGCTTTTGCTAAGCTAAGTCAATACTCAAGATTGTGTTTATGAGTCCAAGCTAATCTATCTTGGAACCTAATCACTTGAGTGATAAGCTTGCTTACACACACTCACACACTTGCACCATGTTTCTCTTTCATCCACCCTAGCTAGCACGATCCAAATCCTAACAAATATAACCTCCATTGAACCCAAAAAAAATATCATAGCTGGTTGGAAAAATTCCTAAACCAAGCTCAAAAGGGTAATTCAGCTTCAAATTCATAAAACCCCACATGCTTATATTTTTCATGGCCTCTAAACGTATTTTTAACAGATGCACATCAAATAGGCCCGCCCAAATTTTGCATTCATTAATTTTGTTAGAATCCAAGGAGATACCTTTGTTTTAAGGGATTAAAAGTAAAGCTAAGTGTTTTAGAGCCTCGTCCCACCAAGTGGCTAGAGCAGCTCAAAGTGCTGCAAAATTGAGGAGTCGAGGTCCGCTTCACACCTGGAGCACTTCGAGCGATTACTCGTATGCATTGTAGCTACTGCAAAAAAGATCGTAAAGCTAAATTTTTGCAACATGCATTCATTACACATGTCACCTTGTACAAAAGCCAGTGTAAGCAGTGTTCACGAAAAATCATTTTCTGAAACATACAGAATTTTGTTTCTTGAATTTTTCAAGAGGAAATTGTAAAAAATTAGGTCTATTTTTTAGGTTTCTATACTATTTTTTTTCTATTTTGGGGTGGAATTTTTCCTTTTCTCCTCGCCCTCAACCGGCATTTTTTAAATTCAAAATGGCACGATATTAAGCCGAGACACATTTTTCCCGAACACTGGTTGTAAGCATCCAGCAAGGTCACACAGGTAGTGTCTGGTACGATTCTGGAAGGGTTGCTCTTTGTGGCTGTGAGGGAAAAAAAGGGAACCTGCCAGGTGGAAAAAGAAGTTTTAACGTCGTAGGAAACTATCCAAGAGACCTTAAAGATCTAGCTCACGAGGAGAGTTGAACTCAAGACTTATTATGGGGAGAGAGAGAGAGAGAGAGAGAGAGAGAGAGAGAGAGAGAGAGAGAGAGAGAGAGAGAGAGAGAGAGAGAGAGAGAGAGAGAGAGAGAATTTTTGAAAGACATCTGTGATGCTGGCCGTGAGACAGCAACAGCGAGAGAGACGCGAAGATTTTTTCGGCTTCCTTGGAATGCCGCTTTGTATACAAGCACATTATAGGTACTCTGGGTCTTGGGAAGAGACAACACTTTGTCTTGAGGCCAGTGCTAGGCTCTCCAATCAATTTCTGATTCATAGGGGTGGAGGTGAGGATGTCAGCACTTCCAAGAGTCTACCAATTAGAAGCCTTTCATACATATCCAAGTTATGTTGCATCACTACGAGCTCCACATCCTTCAAGCAAAAGCTTCTGTCATCCCAAAGATGAGAAAGTTTAGAAATTCCTTTGTTGCTTACTAGACGTGCAACTTCCCTCCAAAAGGGGTCCAAGGAACCCCTTCCAAGTTTGGATAGCCAGGGGGACCAATTGAGAGAGGAATCCTCAAAGTATCTAAAATTCTCCCCCCATTCTAGGGTTGAAGCTTCTTTGACTTGCGTGTTAGCTCCCATGTGCAGCCTCCAAGATTCAAGATTGTCCAGAAAGGCACCAAAAACTTGTCCTGCACTGTGTCCTTCTTCCAAGTGCCCCCTTTTGAGGCAAGCTTTGCTTCGTTTATCATATCCCAGGCCTTGAAAGCCCATTCCTCTTTTTGGTCCGTCAATGAGACAACTAGTTTGAACATAGAGCTTTTGCATGCACCATGGGGTCAATATTCCCAATTTCGCCTTGATTCTTAGGTCTCACTACCTATTCCCATCTCCCCCATTGACAAGGGGTTGTGGTTTTGGTGTTTCTTTTCCACAGGAACCGTTTGATAGGCTTCAAAAAAAATTTCCAATTGGATTTGCTCAATTTTAGCAGCAGCGATAGAAATGAAATGTACGAGATCATGAAGGCATTAATCACCATGACTCTAATATGGAAGGGGAGGAGCACAAAATTCCACCTTTTCATTTTATTGTTTATTTTGTTCAAGAACCAATCAAATTTTTGCTTATCCTCAATGCCCACCACAAGTTCATCTTTACTAGATACTTCAAGCTCATAACAAACCACTTAGAAATGGTATTGTCATTTAGCACGTAGTAAAACGATCTACATAACAAATACAAATAGAAGATGTCACATTAGAACTAGAAGATGTACTCATGAAAAATTTCCCTCAATTTATCTCGAGGTGAAAACACCTTGATTTCTTCAAGTGTGGATGGATGTAAGATTGCTCCTCTTGTGGTTTATGCATTTTTGAGTTCATAAAGTTCTTTGAATTTCTACTTGTATTATCTTATGGGTTAGTGCAATGACGATGGAAGCAGCAAAAAATTATGGTGTAGGGAATGGCCCTGCAGTGGCCATTCCTTGAAATAATGGGCGACCCCATGGCGACCGGCGGAGGCCGGGAGCCATGGTGGGAGCGCATTATTTCAAGAATGGCCACTGCAGGGCCATTCCCGGTCGTCAATAGTCCAGGGGAGGGGGGCAAGTTATTAATTTTTTATGCTGAGTTGGCGGACGCACACTGATAGAAAGCAATTATTTTTTCTTGTTTTGCTGATTTGTCAGCCTGGAGGAGCTTCGATGTCGCCATCGTTCATTACAGCTGTTGCTGATCTGTCGCAAGCTGAGCAACTGCACGTCTACAGAGTTTTTGTGCCGTCACCATCGCTCATTATGATTGCTGATGTGTCACAAGCTGAGCAGCTATAAGTCTGCAGAGTTTCCATGCACTGACTTGGCAACAATCCGAGCTACTACAGTGGAGATTACTCCCAATAAAGTTCACTAGATGAAGGGCCATGATTGGCCGTCCCCCTCCCCTGGACTTTGACGGTGTAGGGAATGGACATTGGGAGGCGCATTCTGCAGGTCAGGCGACTGGTGTCAGCCGGGAGCCTGTTGCAGAATGGGTCGACCAATGCCCATTCCTGGCCGTCACGGTCGCTGGGAGGGTGCCAAGTCAGCAGGCGGAAAATGGAATGCTGTGCATTGCTTACACGTCAGCATGCAGAATTTTAAGCTCAAATTTCGCTGGTGTCCCCCTGTTGTAGCAGGTCATTGGTTGCAGAAGCAGCCGACCAGCGACTGTGACGACAAAGGCAATGATAGTGGACTTAGTTTTATGCAACAAAAGTCATCAAATTACAACAATGCAAGGCTTATCACCTTGGTGTGGGAATGGGAAGGATAAGAAGAACTTTCAACTAGCTAAGTGATGGGGAGGAAGCAAGCATGCACGGAATGGAAGGTGGAGTGAGGGCAAGTGAGTGAGGAGAGGACAAGTCTCTCTCACATTGATATGAAACTCTCTCTCTCTCTCTCTCTCTCTCTCTCTCTCTCTCTCTCTCTCTCTCTCTCTTGCATAGTGAACATGGTGCGCCCCTCTCTCCCTCCCTCTTACTCCTTCAACAGGTACAAGAGTTGGGCACGAAGATGGCTTTCTATAGAGAGCATCTCCTCCAACTAATAGAGGGTGGATATGTGATTAGACCGGCCTATATGGACACTCATTCATCCTATGGGATACAATGTGCTATTAGTCATATGCACACATCATCGCATCAGCTAGAGATTGAGACTGGCAAATTTAGGAGAGTACTACCAGAAGGTAGGATATGCCAGTTATGCCATCTAGAGCGAGAGACAGAGTTACATCACATTTGTCATTGTCTGGTATACTATGAGATACGAGGCCACTTTCACTATCTATTCAAAGAGGGCTTTGGACCATTGGCTAGAGTCGTGAGATATCAAGATCAGAGATGCCTCAAGTTGTTTTTACTAGAGCTGCGCAGACACAGGGAAAGTCTCTTGAGAAGACCAAGTAGTGGGAGACATTCACAGAGGGAGATCATCGACTTCTTTAGAGCAAGGACTCAACAGTCGGATAAGCATGCTTCGTAGCACACTTCAGAGCCCACTTCTACCAGAGGTATATTAGTGGATAGAGCCAATGAGCTTGGGAGAGCTAGACACCCACGTCTACGGAGGCGACCACGACATCGACAGAGGCTCCACCAAAGAATCAAGACTATTCTAGCACGACATGGGAGACGCCCAGTACGATTATTTACAGAGGCGAAAATTGATGAAGATCTTCAACGACCGATGCAATACTTTCTCGGACAACGCCCGATGTTGGGCATCCTCAGGCATGGATGATGATGATGATGATTTTCAGGCTGACGATTTGAGTCTTTTAGTTTTAGTATTTTACTTTCGTTCATTTTATTTTTGTACCCAAACATTGGATTAGATCCATAAGGATTGTATCAGTTTGGTCTCATAGGTCGTTTTGGTCTTTTGAAGACGTTTAATATATAACATTTCATTTCTTACTCTTTGGCTGCAAGCTCTCTCTCTCTCTCTCTCTCTCTCTCTTCCTCTCTCAACTTATGTGTATGCAACCCTTTGATATTGAGGGTTGAAAAGGATTCCTCCCTACACTTGAAGGGGACGGGAGGGCGGTTGTCCTCCACACTACCTCGCATTGGCATGCTCAAATGGGATCGACGATTGAGGTGATTTGGACCATCAGATGCACATTTGGTAAATTCGGGGAGAAAAGTAAATTCTGGTCAATCCGCACCCCGTGTCTTGAACCCCTGTCCTCCCCACCATGAGCCATGTACACTAACCACTATGCCCTTATGCGTACATTGAAATATAGGGGATTAGAGTATGTCATATTGTAAACGTGGGTCGATTGGTAAATTCGGGGCAACCGCAGATATGACGGTCCATGATTGACGCGCCCCGCGTTCTCCTTCTCCACCATTGATCCCATTTAACCATGCCCGTGTGGTATAGCGATGAGGGGCTGCGGTACCAAAAACAGCCGCCTTTCTCAATGCTTGGAGCATGCCGCAAAGAAGAAAGCTTACAAGAGGACCACATGCAAGGGTACTTCGAGAGGGTCGGAGGGGAGTAGCAATGCTATTTAGATGGGAGTTGACTTAGAGTGGTGGCACAGGATCCAAAGGCCATATACATGTGGATCTAGGAATATGCTCTAGTACAGATGGGACAATGATGATTGCAGAGCCTTATATTCTCAGCTTCACATACATAGAGTCTTGGGGCCATCACAGATTGGGTGAGCAGAATCAATGGTAATGGAAGCTATACATCGCCTCCAACGTGGACGCCACATGGACCTATATTGTGAGCATCTCATTTATGCAGTAGATTTCTTTAGCTCCTTTTTCTGCACACCTGTTCAACAAGGCATTAACAGAGAATTTACTTGCTGAGTGGGCAAAGCACACCATTGTGCCAATCCACAAAGCATGGGGATATGCTTGACATGAGAAACTAGAGGATGATTAAACTTGGCGCAAGAGTCTTTCCCTATCCCTAAGAGTGTCCACTGTGCACTCTCATATGGATAGGAGAGAGGTGGAAACTTAATCACCTCTTCTCTCTTAGACCCCTTGGGGAGGGATTTCTCATATTGATACTTGTAAGTAAAGGTACCAAGATTCTCCTCTTGTTTTGTGAAGTTGTTTGTTGCCAAAGACAAGAATATGAGGAAATTGTATCTTTGTAGATTTATTACATTACTATTTTTGAGTGAATTCTATGTTTTTGTACGACATTGATTACTTCATGAGTCCATCACAGTCGGGGGCTGCAGGTCAGATCTTGTGCGGAATTTGGCCATGCAATCATTGGATTGCTGACAACTCAGCACAGGGAATTGCAATGTTCACATTACAATCTGCACGCAAACAGGATGCGGCTAGGTCAGCACAAGGAATCGCTCGATCCCACACCTCAGCAAGCGACAAGCTCATTACCCTTAATTATATGGCCCCCCTGCCCCCGACTGTGACGGCTGGGAATGGTCATCCACTGACCATTCCTTGAAAGAAAGGGCGACCACATGGCGACCTTTCTTAAGGGAATGTTCCCTTCAAAAAGTGCTCCCACCATGGCTCCCGGCATCCGCCGGTCTTTTCTGAAAGGAATGTTCCCTTCAGAAATGCTCCCACAATGGCTCCCGGCATCCGCCGGTCACCATGTGGTCGCCCTTTCTTTCAAGGAATGGTCAGTGGATGACCATTCCCTACACCGTCACACTCATTGGTCGGCTGCTTCTCCAACAAGTGACCGGCTACAAGAGGGAGACATCGGCGGAATCTGAGCTTTAAAATTCTGCCTGCACATTCCTTGTTTCGCCTGCTGACTTGGCACCCTCCTAGCGACCGTGACTGCCAGGAATGGGCATTGGTCGACCCATTCTGCAGCACGGTGGTCGTCTGAACTGCAAAATGCGCCTCCAATGCCTATTCGCTACACCATTTGTCATTCGTGATAGTTTAATTTTGAGAAATACACACCTTCATACAACACCCAACTAATCTCTTTGGAGCAATGGTTGTTAATAAGAGCAAAGAAATAGACTGTTATCTTAAGGGTTGGTGGCAGTACTCTCATTACCGTGAATTTACAACAGTTACTATGACATTGTCAAGAGATTTCTACTTAAGAGTCTCTATACAAAGTTACTTCATCTTCACATTCTCTCGTGTGTGCTAGTCCATCGGAATTCTCAAACTCAAAACCTATTTCATTGAATTTTTAAACACAGCTTCGAGACAAGTGCATATTGCGGATATGTGAGGTCTTAGCCCTATTCCAGTAGCCACATTCTATACTAAGGTTGGAGGTACCATGGTGTTGAGCAGTATTTCCTTCGATGTCCTCTTAAAGTCTCGAATGCTGTAGCCTAGAATTTAGTTTTCTTATCCCTTGTTGTGTTTACTGCCTTTTGAACTTGTGAAGACCTTGTTGAGTTAGTAGTAGGTAGAGCAAGTGGGAACTCGAAGGTAGCAGCCAACACCCTAAATCTCATTCAGCTGCCCATGAAAATGACATTTCAACTTTCTTCTCTACAACTTTGTCGAATAATGCACTAGTAATTGACTCAAGATTTTGGTACCTTTGCCATCCTCTAATCTCCTGCATTTACTGAGCATTGGTATTGTGATATGATTTCATTAATTGCCCATACTGGCTTTATAATGCCTAGTCTTCTCTACTAGCCAGTTTGTTTCGAACTCCAGCGATACAATTATTTGGTAATTTAAGATTTAGCATGTGTCGACACCTACTTATTGACTTAAATTGAATTCTATTTCGAGGATCATCACCTTCCGATTTGTAAAGGGCATGATTTGTAAGTAAAAGAACTTCACAAAATAAGTGAGAACAAAAAGGGAAAATTGCTTTGATGTCTTTGGGCTTTGTAATTTACTTATATGTAATACAATAGTCCAACTTACCTTTCTTGCAAAAGAAACAAAAACAATCAAAATTTAATATTGAGTTGAACATGTAATTGGAAAACCCTTCAAATTTTCTCAAATTGTTGCCGAAAAAAAGGTCCCTTTTGATTGCCAATCATACACAAGAACGTGTTGAGAGTTATTATACACACTTCTGTGTTAACCACTTATTGACTTCAAGGATTTCTCCCACTTAGATGAATTAAGATCAAAAGCATTACAATGCACTAAGGGTATGCCCCTTGGCACTCAGTACAATATCACGGTTGCCGGTTGAAGAATTAATGTGAATGGATTAATCGTGCAGACCAAATTTGAACCCGAGACCTTCATGATAACCAACATACTCTCGAGGCTCAATGATTTTACATTTTGAAGGAACTGGCTATATTAAAAGAAATTGAGATTGCTTTTCAAGGAGTTTAGTTAGGGAGCAGAACACAAAGGGTGCTGGCAGTCATAAGTCCCCTATTCAAATGCCAGTCTTTGGGAGTCCACCAACGACGAATATGTTCCTCCCCTACCGACCAGCTCTGCATGATTCCCGAGCTCGGCAATTCTTCCATCCACACAAACTGCTATTTGGTCTGCTCTTTGAACTGTGCTGAGCCTATGAGCTATCACCAGTGTTGTACGACCCTGTACCACAACGAACTAGTCAAAGACCAGTGCAAGGCCATGTAACATTTAGAAATTTTGAGTTACACTACGTCTTTTCTTTTCGTGGGAATATATGAGCATGAGAAAGGTGAACATTTGATAAAGAAGACGGTGTGTACATGGAACTCTACACTTGATGCAAATTTCTGTCACATTTTGAATGGAAACAAGCAAAAGAAGTGAATCCACCTTCATGAGCCTGTCCAAAGCACCTTGTACCAACCGCTCGCTCACCGTATCCAATGCACTAGTTGCCTGCAGGACATGCGTTATTAGTAACCAGACCGCAAAGTTCCAATCCTTCTAGCTTTCTATCCATCCATCTATATTATTAACAATAAACTGTAGGCAAAATATGCACAAATCAGTTCAAAAATTGGAAGCAATCGAAAACCTTTCTCATAGAAAAAGATCACCTCATCTAGTATCAGCAAGGGTGCGTCTTTCAACAACGCTCTAGCAATTGCTACTCTCTGCCCACAACATCAGTTTTTTGAATTAGCTGTTAAGTTGTGAAGTGAGACTTTGACAAAATAATAATAATGACTAGAGCATTTCCAAGCATTACCTGGCGCTGACCACCACTCAGCAAGCTTCCTCGCTCACCTACTAAAGTGTTGTAACCCTATACAACCAGTTGTGAAGGTCTTGAAATCATGTTAAATGAATGTGAGCAATGGGGCATAAGAAAGCTAGGCTATGAGACAAAAAGAAATTGTCGACTGGAAACAAGAAAATCAGTAATCGTACCATAGGCAGAGAGAGAATGAAATCGTGAGCATTTGCAGCTTTTGCTGCAGCAACTATATCATCCTGTGAAACGTCTTCATTTGGTAAGCCGTACGCAATATTTTCTGCAACTGACATTGCAAACAACACCGGCTCCTGTAGACAAGATTTGAGCTAAGAAAATCAGCCACCCAAAATAATAAAGCGAGACGCATGCATCACCGAATCCACAGAAGAGTCCATACCTGATTAACAATAGAGATAGCACGAGCCCACTCACTCTTATCAAACTGCCGTACATCCTCTCCGGCAAGAGTGATGCGGCCACTGGTTGGCTGAAATCGAGAAAACAACCGTAAGAGCTTCCAAGGCCAGAAAAGAAAACATGTCTTGTCCAACAATAACAACCAAAGTTTCTATTGTAAGTAGACAACACCTTGCTTTCCTCCACACTTTCACATCTAGTGAAAAATATTTTTGTGGCTTGAATCTTTTGCATTGCTTGAAAAAGATTCCCTTCACTAATTTCAGAAATTTTATAAAATGACTTTGTGAGCCTTGAACAATCAGATATATACATATATATGTATATACATATATGTGTATATATATATGTATATCTATATCTATATGTGTGTGTGTGTGTGTGTGTGTGTGTGTGTGTGTGTATATATATATATATATATATATATATGTGTGTGTGTGTGTGTGTGTGTGTGTGTGTGTGTGTATCTATATACATGTGTGTATATCTATCTATCTATATGTGTGTGTGTGTGTGTGTGTGTGTGTGTGTATTGGAGAGCTCCTGGTTGGGATGGTCTCTTTGTGGAATTCTTCTTGTCTTTCTGGGATTATTTGAAGTTGCCTCTATTATTCATGATGAATACAGCTTGAGAACAACAGGAATTACCCTCCTCTTGAAAAGAAGGTTTGCTCAAGCTGATCCCTAAGCATGCATTGTGTGAAGAATTTTCACATTGGCGGCCTATTACACTTATGCCTGTAATGGTGTATAAATTAATGGCCAAAATGCTTGCTAACCGACTCAAATGCTTTCTGCATGAAGGCTTGCATCAATCTCAATACGGCTTCATTCCGCGGCGTCAAATTATTGATAACCTCGCAAATGTCATTATTGGTATGGAATATGCAAAATATACTCGACAGGATGTATTAGTCATGCAGATTGACATTGAAAAGGCATTTGATACTGTTCTTTGGGATTACATTGCGGATACCATGCGACATTTGGGCTTTGGGCCTAGGCTATCCCGTGTTGTGCTTTC